>NW_011494680.1:7587847-7596673 GCF_000754665.1 Bison bison bison
ATGACCTAACCTAGATAGCATATTGAAAAGCAGAGATATTACTTTGCCAACAAAGGTCCGTCTAGTCAAGGCTATGGTTTTTCCAGTGGTCATGTATGGATGTGAGAGTTGGACTGTGAAGAAAGCTGAGTGCTGAAGAATTGATGCATTTGAACTGAGGTGTTGGAGAAGACTCTTGAGAGTCCCTTGGACTGCAAGGAGATCCAACCAGTCCATTCTAAAGAAGATCAGCCCTGGGTGTTCTTTGGAAGGAATGATGCTAAAGCTGAAACTCCAGTACTTTGGCCACCTGACGCAAAGAGTTGACTCAATGGAAAAGACCCTGATGCTGGGAGGGATTGGGGGCAGGAGGAGAAGGGGACGACAGAGGATGAGATGGCTGGATGGCATCACTGACTCAATGGACATGAGTTTGAGTGAACTCCGGGAGTTGGTGATGGATAGGGAGGCCTGGCATGCTGCGATTCATAGGGTCGCAAAGAGTCGGACACGACTGAGTGACTGAACTGACTGATAAAGTAGATAACTAATCAGAACCTACTGTATAGCACAGGGAACTCTATTCAGGGCTCTGTAGTAAAGAGGGGATATATGTACATGTATGGCTGATTCACTTTGCTGTACAGCTGAAACTAACATAACACTATAAAGCAACTATATTCTAAAAAATTTTTAAATCTTTCCCTGATGCTGGGGAAGACTGAAGGTTGGGGGAGAAGGGGACGACAGAGGATGAGCTGGTTGGATGGCATCACCAACTCGGTGGACATGAGTTTGAGCAAGCTCCAGGAGTTGGTGATGGACAGGGAAGCCTGGCATGCTGCAGTCCATGAGGTTGCAAAGAGTCGGACACAACTGAGTAACTGAACTGAACTCCAATAAAAATTAATTTAAAAAATTTATAACAACTGTTTAAAAAAATAAAGCTAAATGAAAAATCAAAAAAGGAAATTATTTTGATTTCTTACTTAGTTTTTTATTTTTTAACAAGAACAACAATGGTAATAATTGAGCCAGGAAGCATCAATGGATCCTAAAAACAGGTGAATAAAAGTTTTTAAGGACTTCCTTACTTAATCTCAAAGGACTCCCCAAGGGAAAAAGAAACTTATTTACTATAAAGGGGAAAACTAATTTTATTGTAAAGGAATCTGGCAGACACCACCTTGATTAGTTTTCTGGGACTGCAGACAACAAATTACCACAAACCGAGTGACCTAAAATGACACACGTGTATTCTCTCAAGACACTGGAGCTAGGAGTCCACGTGTTCCCAGAGCCGGGCTCCTCTCTGCAGGTGCTGGGAGAGGGTCCTTCCTGGAACTTCTGGCTTCTGGTGGTGACTGCCAGTCCCCAGTGCCCGTGGCTTGTGGCCGCATCACTCCACTCTCTGCTTCCATCATCACGTGGCTTCATCCCTCTGTTTGTGTTGTCAGATCTCTCTCCTCTCATAAGGACACCGGTCACTGCATTTGGGCCCTCTCTAATCCATAGTGACCTCAACCTGACTTTATTACATCTGCAAGACCTATTTCCAGATAAGGTCACACTCAGAAAGCAGGGCTTAAGACTTCAACATAAGAAAGACACTCCAACACACAGATACACTTTTTCAAGAGACCAAAGTGGACATCAGCCAAGGGACAACCAGGAGGATGTGCATCACTCCTGGGATGCTCCTACCACTGGTCCATGAACTCAAAGCCATCATGAAGAAGTTGATATTCACATTCACAGGTGATCCATAAAAAAGGTCTGTCACACTCAAAAGTGTCAGGTCATGGGAATTAGGAAAGACTTGGATTTATTCCAGATTGAGGGAGTTTAAAGAGACATGACACTAGATGCAATGCTTCATCCTGGATTTGACTGTCTTCCAGCTTCCCAGGTGGCTCAGTGGTAAAGAATCTGCCAGCCAATGCAGGAGATGCAAAAAAAACATAGGTTCGATCCCTGGGTTGGGAAGATTCCCTGGAGAAGGAAATGGCAACCCAATCCAATATTCTTGCCTGGAGAATTCCATAGACAGTGGAGCCTGGAGGGCTACAGCCCATAAGCTTGCAAAGAGTCACACAAGACTTAGCCACTGAGCATGCTTGCACACACACTGTAAGAGACATCTTTGCAACAATTGGCAGTTATGGGTCTATGGGTTGCATGGTAGAAACATAATGAGTTAATTTACTGATTTTGATGGAAATTTACTACATGGCAAACATGTCTTACTTGTAAAAATGACTGAAATGTTTTAGGTGATGGGGCTGATGTGGTGTATAACTGACTTTATATAATAGTTCTGGAGGAAGTTTTGTTTATATTAGTCATGCATCTTTCCTCTAAGTCCAAAATTATTTAAAAATAATTATCACTTTAGCATACAAAAGACAAAGATAAAAATAACTGAGGGATACACAATAAATTCAGCTAAATGAAGAAACATACCATTTTCCTAGACAGAAAAATACATATATGAAAAATGAAATTATCATGTAAATTTTAAGTAATTCCAATTAAAATGCCAGTGAGTTTTTTTCATACCAAGTAAATCTGAAAAAATTCAGTTTGTGAGAACATATTGTGCATATACACATTTATAGATTTATAGAAATAAAGTATACTTAATTAAAATACTTAATAAAAAATAGTGAAAGAAACTTAACATCTGAAAATTAAAATGTATTATAAACTGCAGTGATTTAAGCAGTTCAATGGAATTTTGCAAATGCTTTGGACCCAGAAATGTTAATTCTAGAAATTCACTTGAAGGAAATTATTTTATATTACTCAAATATATATATATTTAATATTCAATATATACTCATGAAAATTATATTTATCATACAAAAACTTAGAAACAAATTAAATGAAGTTATACCCATATTGTTGGATTTAGGATTATTTTTTAGCTATGCTTTTTCTTAATTTGTTCAAGCCATTACAGTAAAATATCACAGGCTGGGTGTCTTAAACAACAGAAATTGACTTCTCACAATTCCAGAAGCCAGAAGTACAATACTAAGGCACCAGCAGATTGGTGTGGGGAGGTTCTGCTTTTCCATGTTCCCCTGGTTTCCTCATCTGAGAAGAGCAGGGGAACAGTCCCTATTATATGGGCACTGATCCCATTCAGGAAGGCCCCACCCTCATGACCTCATCACCCCCAAGGCCCCACATCCTAATTCCATCACATCAAGTGTTTGACTTCAACCCATGAATCTGGAAGAGGTGGAGACACAAATATTCAGTCTATAGTATGCTTTATTTGCATTTACTCTTTTTTCTCCAGTGATTAAATGATGACTAGGTAACACACATACTTAAAAATTTAAGAAGTATCTCACAGACTAAAATGTGAGAGAAGATGATTTCTTTTATAAATAAAGCTGGAACACAGGAATTTTTAGAATATGATTCATGGAAGTCGCTAGACCTATTTGGCTCAAGAATAAAATGTATATTAGGTAACGTCTTGTCAATATGAATAAAAAGAGTTTACCCCAGAGTAGACTGGTACACTTAACATAGCCCCTCACCCTCCTCTTGGAAAAGAATTTTTGCTTTGGCTGCCTGGAAAACTCACTTTCTCCTAACCTCATGGGCATGGCTGTGTCCTCTCTCTGCTGTCTTCTCCTCAGCAAATGCACAATTATTTTTGGTGGGGTAGGGGGCGAGGTGAGTTGCATGAGGGCCCGATCCTCAGACTTCCTTTTTTTTGTGTTCACTCCTATACTGATATCACAGGGATTGTGGTTTTAAGTGTGGTCTCTGTGAGGGTCTCAGAGTTGTAGCTCCATCTTGAATGTCTCCGCTGCCCTGTAGACCTGCCCTTCCTCTTGGGTGGGAAGCGGACATCTCAAACGTAACACATCCAGTGGTGCCTCCTCCTCCCCCTTTCCCATCCCTGCTCTAGCCTCAGTCTCCTCATTTCAGTGTAAAACAACCCATCCCTCCAGCTGCTCAACACAAAGTCCCAGGAGGTCCCTTGACCTCTCTCACTCCTCGTATCCAGTGCATCGGCAAATCTCTAAGCTCTTTCTTCAAAGCTTAATACCCAGCAAGGCCACTTGTCACCCCCTCCATGATGCCTGTCCCCCACCCTGAGTGAGCAACGTGACCTCTCTGGGAGCTATTGAGACATCTCCTGCCAGGACCCTCACCTCCACCATCACCTCCTGGGTTTTCTCCACATCACAGCCAATGTTCTTTCTAGTGTTTCTCAGATAATTCATGTCTCAAGCCCACTGGAGGCTCGCCAAGGCTCAAAATACTGATAAATAATAGTAAAGTGATACAGAGATATAAAATATTTAGGAAAGTGGTACCCAAATGGCAGATGTCTGGGGCAGGGATGGGGAACTTAACAACCTTCTTCTGCCTTGTTCTCTGGTCTGCAGGTCTCTGCAGTGGGACCACCACTGCTCCATCAGACTCAGACAGGACAGAATGCGTGGTCACCAGTTCGATCCCTTATCAGCGTTCCCCAGCCTTTCTGGCACCAGGGACTGGTTTCAAGGAAGACAATTTTTCCAAGGACGGTGGGTGAGGTGGATGGTTTCGGGATGATTCAAGTGCACTGCATTTACTGAGCACTTTATTTCTAAGCCAGTGCCTCTGCTGATCTGACTGGAGATATCAGTCCATGGCCAGAAGTTGGGGACCCCCGACTATTTTAATTTTCTGCCCAGGACTCAGAAACACAAGTCCTTCAGGTATAAATCTGGATGCTGTTAACACTTTCTTTTTCAACCTGCTCCACATCCTACAGAGTAGTCCTAATGCATATTGTATACAGGGCTTCCCTGATAACTCAGCTGGTTAAGAATCCCCCTGCAATGCAGGAGACCCTGGTTTGACTCTTGGGTCAGGAAGATCCACTGGAGAAGGGATAGGCTACCCACTCCAGTATTCTTGAGCTTCCCTTGCTGCTCAGCTGGTAAAGAATCTGCCCGAAATGTGGGAGACCTGGGTTTGATCCCTGGGTTGGGAAGATCCCCTGGAGAAGGGAAAGGCTACCCACTCAAATATTCTGGCCTGGAGAATTCCATGGTCTGTAGAGTCCATGGGGTCGCAAAGAGCTGCACATGACTGAGCAACTTTCACATCACATGCTCTATGCAGGGATGAGAGAAAGACAAAACTCATGATTGTTCTGCATCCTGAATTCACAGGGACCACTGGTCTGCATGCTCAGTCACTTAAAACCTCGCTTGGAGTTTAGTTCATATATATTCTCAACTACACCTTGTGGCATGTTCCACACCCATGCCACTATGATGTTTAAGATGCAGATGAGAGAGAAAAAAAGAGACCTCATTTTTCTTATACACCATTTACTGGACTTGGTGCTGGCTCAGCAATTACATACCATGGTTGCTACAGATATTCCCATGTTAGGAACAGAGAGAAGACAGATGAAGCAACCGGAACTCTAGACCATGTCTGTTTATGATAACAAAACAGCAACAACTCCACAGTCGAGTTCTCCACACACCTACACACACTATGCACATCATGGGGCTGTGTGCCTAGCATGACCTTCATTCTCGCTAACGGAGGGCAATATTTCCTCTAGAAAGTCTGGCTTCCATGGCAGTTTGATTTTGTGTTTTAATTTTATAGCACAGGGAACTCTACTCATTACTCTGTGGTGACCTAAATGGGATGGAAATCCAAAAAAAGAGGGGATATTTGTATACATACAGCCGATTCACTTTGCTATACAGCAGAAACACAACATTGTAAAGCAATTCTACTCCAATACTGAAGGTCCAATACTTTGGCCACCTGATGAGAAGAGCCTACTCATTGGAAACGACCATGATGCTGGGAAAGATTGAGGGCAGGAGAAGAAGGGAACAGAGGATGAGCTGGTTGGATGGCATCACCGACTCAATGGACGTGAGTTTGAGCAAATTCCAGGAGACGGTGAAGAACAGGAAAGCCTACCGTGCTGCAATCCATGAGGTCCCAAAGAATCAGACATGACCGAGTGACTGAACAACAACTCCAATGAAAACTAATTTTTAAAGTAAAAATCAATTGGAATTATATAGAAATTGTGAGCCAGCCAGGTGAAGGGGGACTGTTAGTCTTACTCTATACTTGGCTTTGATAGAAAAAAAAAAAAATTGTTGAAGAAAGAAATCAAGTCTGAAGGAGAATGAAGGGAAATTTGAAAAGTCAACTCCTTTTTTCCTACCGTATTCCCCAATATAGTCCCTGATAGCTTAGTTGGTAAAGAATCCGCCTGCAATGCAGGAGACTCCGGTTCAATTCCTGGGTCGGGAGGATCCCCTGGAGAAGGGATAGGCTACCCACTCCAGTATTTCTGGGCTTCCCTGGTGGCTCAGCTGGTAAAGAATCTGCCTGCCATGTGGGGTACCTGGGTTGGATCCCTGGGTTGGGAAGATCCCCTGGAGAAGGGAAGGGATACCAGTATTCTGGCCTGGAGAATTCCATGGTCTGTATTGTCCATGGGGTTGCAAAGAGTCAGACATGACTGAGGGACTTTCACTTCCCCACCATGAGTTCCCTGTTTCCAGGACACTGCAGTGTGACTCCTGTTGCCCCCTCCCCGCCCCCTGTCTTTCTCACTCGCCCATTACACGGCCTCCAGTTTAATCACAGGTGTGCAGGTGGGCAGCTGTGCAGGTGGACAGGTGGACCCTAATCGGGAGCTTGGATTTCAGTCCAGGGCCAGCAGGGAGCCTGGGGGCAGTGAGCAGGGGAGTGCTGTGACCAAATCCTACTTGAAGAGTCCCCACAGCTCTGAGCACATGAGTGAGTGGGTGGCCATGGGGGCTGGAGCCATGGGGAGGAGTGTGAGCTGGCAGCTAGCACTGTCTTCCTCAGATCTGGGCTCCACAGATCATACCTGGCGGCCACGCTGCTCCTTCCACTGTGACCATTTCCCACATACAGAGGATGCCTGTTACTTCAGACCTGCTGGCCAACCATGGCCACTACCATGCTCCTGTCCCAGATCAGATCAGTCGCTCAGTCATGTCCGACTCTTTGTGACCCCATGAATCGCAGCACGCCAGGCCTCTCTGTCCAACACCAACTCCCAGAGTTCACTGAGTCTCACGTCCATTGAGTCGGGTCACCTAAAATCCCCCAGCATCTCAGCCCCAGAGGCACAGCACTCGCCCGCCATGGACCCCTGTCTGCACCTTCCCTCCCACCCTCTGTGGGAGTGTCGTTCCTCTTCCTGGACTCCCCACCCTGAGCCATTATATTCACCCCACAGAGAGAAGCTGATCCCTGAAAAAACCAACCATCCCTGATGTCAAAGCAAGTGGGTCTCATTGAGAGATGGAGACCACCTTTTCTGAGCAGCTTGAAGCTGGAGAGGAAGGCAGGGGGAGGGGTGCACCCCATCTCCCCCACACTGGTGATAACATGGAGGTGCTGAGGGGAAGCCTCAGAGCACCCTTCATGACACTGAGATGTTGGCAGGTCTCTACCATGCAGATTCATCAGCGTTCCCCCTTCATAGATGGCCAACTGACTCTTCATTGCTTGTCTACACAGAAAACAGACTAAAACGGTCCGAGCAGTGTTGGATTGAATCATATTCTACTTCACCCTTGTAGGAAAATAAAATGGGTTCTATTCGATAAGGGAATTAGTGAGGCTTTACCATACTTCAGTGGCGACACTCTGCTCTGATGTGGTTTTCAGAACTTAAGAGGCTCCATTATGAAGACAATGCATTTTAAACACCCATGACACTCCCTCCTCAAGCCAACCTCAGAAAATGAGTTACATCACTAGCCCCTTCTCCACTTGCACAGCTTCACACACATGTGCCCCCTCCCAGGAGGCCACCCTGGACACTGTACTGAAAACTGCACCCCGTGACAGGCCCTGGGGTAGAGTGTTTTTTGGCCATGCTGGGTCTTCATTATGGTATGCAGGCTTCTCTCATACCTGAATGGTCTAGTGGTTTTCCCTACTTTCTTCAATTTAAGTCTGAATTTGGCAATAAGAAGTTCATGATCTGAGCCACAGCCAGCTCCTATTCTTGTTTTTGCTGACTGTATAGAGCTTCTCCATCTTCAGCTGCAAAGAATATAACCAATTTGATTTCGGTATACGTCCGTGTATAGAGTCATCTCTTGTGTTGTTGGAAGAGGGTGTTTGGAAAGCCCCAAATAAGGATAAAGAAGAAGAAACCCTCCTCTTAAAAAACATCACAGATAATACCAACATCTGGCATCACTCTGAGTCTGCGAGGAGGTTGAGGTGTATCCCTCCACTGCCTGCTCTACTTATTCACACACCCAGAGACAGGCCCAATAAGAAGGATTCATGTTGATACTTGGCAGAAAACAACACAATTCTGTAAAGCAATTATCCTTCAATTAAAAAATAAACAAATTTAAAAAAAGAAGAATCTTGATGGTTTTTTTTTTAACTTTACAATATTGTATTGGTTTTGCCATATATCAACATGAATCGACCACAGGTATACACGTGTTCCCCATCCTGAACCATCCTCCCTCCTCCCTCCCCGTACCATCCCTCTGGATCATCGCAACAGCCCCAAGCATTCAGTATTGTGCATCGAACCTTGACTGGGGACTCGTTTCATATATGGTATTATGCATGTTTCAATGCCATTCTCTGCCGGGGTCCAGCCCCGGTGGATCCAGGGAATTTGAAGCGGGGACTGCGTCGGCGAGGATCAGGAAACAACTGCTTAAATAAACGTTAATTAAGGATATAAAGAGTAATAGAATAAGGATAGCTCAGTAGGAAAATTCAGTGAAGAAAAGAGGCTGAAATAAGGATAGCTCAGTGAGGAAATTCAGTGGAGAAAAG
>NW_011494680.1:7596773-7615902 GCF_000754665.1 Bison bison bison
CTGAACCCTCCTCCCTCCTCCCTCCCTGTACCATCCCTCTGGGTCGTCCCAGTGCACCAGCCCCAAGCATCCAGTATCATACATCGAACCTGGACTGGCGACTCATTTCATATATGATATTATACATGTTTCAATGCCATTCTCCCAAATCATCCCACCCTCTCCCTCTCCCACAGAGTCCAAAAGAAGAATCTTGATGTTTGTTTTTTTAATATAAATTTATTTATTTTAACTGGAGGCTAATTACTTTACAATATTGTATTGGTTTTGCCATACACATCAACATGAATCCGCCACGGGTATACACGTGTTCCCCATCCTGAACTAAGTGAAAGGAATCAGACTGCACACAGTCTGCAACTTAAATGTCTCAAGCAGGGTATACATTTTAGGTCACACAGGCAAACTTTAAACTGCCAATTAGACTCTCATCATGTGAACATACTACCATTTATTTTTTAGTCATTGCCTTCTTGATGGGCTTTCCTGGTGGCTCAAATGGTAAAGAGTCTGCCTGCAATGCAGGAGACCCAGGTTTGATCCCTGGGTCAAGAAGATCCCCTGGAGAAGGGAACAGCAACTCACCCCAGTATTCTAGCCTGGGAAACCCCATGGACAGAGGAGCCTGGCAGGCTACACAACTAAGCAACTAACACTTTCATGATGGGCATTCAAGCTTGTCTGGACATCATTGACTATGGCTTCCTTGGTTCCTGTGCAAATTTTTTAAAACTAAACCCCTTTTCCTTTATTTTCCTTCTCCCAGTTCTATTGAGATATAACTGACATCCAGCACTGTGTAGGTTTAAGGTGTGCAGCATAAAGATTTGACCTATATATACTGTGAAATAATGATCACAATAAGTTTAGTGAACTTCTATCACATTATAAAGATACAAAAGAAAAGGAAAAAAAATAATTTCCTTGTGATGAGCACTCTTGGGATTTACTATCTGAACAATTTTCATATATAGATAAGATGCACTGCGGTGTCATCACACACTTGTTCATTACATCCCTATCCATCTTGTAAGTGGAAGATTGTACATTTCAACCACTTCATCCAATTTCCCCTCCACTCACTGCCTGTGAGAACCACAAATCTGCTCTCTTTTTCTATGAGCTTATGTGGTTGTTGTTTGAAGTATAACTGCACATGCAAATATTTCCTAAGTATAAATACCGTGTAGTGGAATTCACAGTAATGGGATATATATATATTTTACATTCAAGCAATTTCTGCCAAAATGCTGTCCAGGTGCCCCTGCTGGCTTAGCCTCCCCTCAGCAGCACATGGCAGACTTGTGCCCAGACTCTCACCTATGCTTGACTTTCACAAGCTTTATAGTTTGTGTAAAACTTGTTATAATTTGAGTAGAATGGACAGTTTTATAACATACAGACTTCCCATGAATGGAATATAGCTCTACATTCATTTAAGTTTTATTTTATGGGCTTCATTAATTTTTTATAGATATCTCCATAAAGACTACGGTTATTTTGGTTAGGTGTTATTGTAGACACTTTATATTTGCTGTTACTAGTTTTAGCATCATCTTTTCCTTCTGTTACAGTTACTAAGTCACTATTGCCCATCTACAAAAAAGCTAATCATTTTTCCTTGCTTATGTCTAAAGGCAATCAACCCTGAATATTCACTGGAAGGATCAATGCTGAAGCTAAAGCTCTAATACTTTGGCTACCTGATGCAAAGAGTCAACTCATTGGAAAAGACCATTATGTTGGGAAAGATTGCAGGCAGGAGGAGAAGGGGGTGCCAGAGGATGAGATGGCTGGATGGCACCACTGACTCAATGAACATGAGTTTGAGCAAACTCCAGGAGATAGTGAAGGACAGGGAAGCCCGGCAGGCTGCAGTTCATGTGGTCACAAGGAGTCAGACATGACTTAGCAACTAAACCACAACAAGAAACTAACACAACACTGTAAAGCAACTGTATTCCAATAACAACAAAAAAAAAATTTTAAAGCTATGTCTCAGGGATCCAGAGTCTCAGAGAGGTGCTAAGAGTACCCCTTATTCATTCCTGGGTTTCCATGTTTAGATTCAAAGGTGAGGCTAAAATTTAGCTTCTGAGAATTCCTCTCTGGGAAAAATTCCTTATGCGGTGAAAGTGGGTCTTCACAATGGTGTCATGATACTGAGCGCATCATTAGAATTACCATTTCACAGAACAGAGAGGATCTTTGTTTCTAGACCTTCATCCACTATGCAGAACATCTCCATCAACTCCCAAGCAACGAAGTTAGAGCCACATTTTTAAAAGTTACTAAACTAGACACACAGCTTTGCCATCACATCCTGTCTTCCTTTCCACCCATATGGTTATCACAGGAGCTACCACTTAGCACAGCATGACACTGCTTTCTTGGCACCAACGATGGGATTAAAAACGGGCCACAAACAAAATTGGGCCTATTAAGACTTTAATCTGAAATTTCTGGGAAAAGATCTTCTGTAAGAGAGATGCCCGAAGTCAGTCCGGTGCAGGAGGGAAAGAAAGTCCCTGCCATATGGGAGGGAGTGAGTGCTTAGGTCCAATTCTTCCTGGAACCCTGTCCACTCAGCGGCTCTACTGTGAGGTCATCAGACAATCCCCAAGGCTCCTTCTCCCCTTTCTATCTACTTGAGTTTGTTCAGATGGAATTCATGTAACTTGTAATAAACAGTCGTAATGAATCTTTCCACCAGGTCTCACGGATTGCAGGTGGGGACCTTCCCGACCCAGCGATTGAACCTGCGTCTCTCGAGTCTCGTGCATTAGCAGGCAGGTTCTTTACCACCAGTGCCACCTGGGAAGCCCCAATAAACAAATATAGAATTATAAAAACTGAAACAATGAAATCTGATCAGTTCTTTTCATGAAAACAACTTTAATCAAATAGCAGCTTCAAATAAGAATGTTAAATGAAGGGACATATGTATACCTATGCCTGATTCATGTTGCTATATGGCAGAAACCAACAAAATTCTGTAAAGCAACTATCCTTCAAATAAATAAATTTAAAAAGAATAAGTTAATTTTTTGTTTCTTTGATAATTAAATTTTTTCACATACTTACCATTTTTTTTTTTGTAATTGGGTATCTAAACCATACCAATATATAAAACAGGAATAATTTAACATAAAGCTAGATGCCATCCCTTCTGGACATGGTTCCGTAAAACGTCATTCAGCCCTCTGTCTCCACTCTGAGGATTAATTACTGCTTCTGCTGATCAGAGTTCAGTGCATTATAAAACATGCCTTGCTCCTTCACCTGAAGGCATTTCTTTCTAGCAGAGTAAACCAAATAGAGCACTAATTATTTTACTATCAAAGAATACAAAAATCACCTTTGTAATCTAATTTACTTTAGTGAAAAAACAGCTGATAAGCAAATTAAGTCATATCCTCAGGCAAAGAAAATACTCATACTCAAGAGTCACTTAGCAGTAGTGCTGCTTACTGCAGCCAGTGATTAGGCTGTGTTCTGAACATCTTGAAAATCCAGCCTCATCCGTGCCACCAAAGGAGTCAGCAGCTATTGCTAATCCATCAATTGACAGCTACTTATTGAGGCTCCCCTAGTAGCTCGTACGGTAAAGAATCTGCCTGCGATGCAGAGGACCCGGGTTCAATCCCTGGGTTGGGAAGATCCCTTGGAAGAGGGCATGGCAATCCACTCCAGTTTTCTTGCCTGCGAAATCCCGTGGACAGAGGAGCCTGGTAGGCTACAGAATACAGGGTCACAAAGAGTCGGATGCGACTGAGCGACTAACACTTTCACTCTCGAGCATTGACTAGGCACCAGGCAGGGCTCTGGAGCAGGGATATTCATGATCTTCCTAAAAGGCAGCTTCTGGAAAGGACCTCTGGCCAAGAATCACTTTCTAGAAGACGGTAATGAGGCAGTAACTCTACAGATAAGGGGAAGAGCTGGATCTAGACACCAAAGCAACGTGTCCAGAATAACACTTTTTAAAAATATTCATATGAAGCCAGGAGAGGCCAGTAGGAGTCTCAGCTCCCACCCTTACCTTTACCACAGACGCCCTATTTGATCTGGGCCTTACATCACACTTCACCACATATCAATTTTATTGTGTAAAACAAGCTATATTACCTCTTTTTCTACAGCACTAACTGTTGAGACAACACACCCTGTTCTAAGTGGTAAAACTGATTGCGACAAAACTAGACAACACCCAAAGATGTAGGATTCAAAAGAGAAATCTAGACCTCTTTTGTGAAAGCACCCAAAATAAGTTTGCAAAGTTAAGGCAGGAAATAAGTTTGGAAAGTTAGGCAGGCATAAATTTTTTTTAAGTTTTGAATTCCAGGACATAGGACCTAATTCTTAAGCAACAGGGAGACAACAGAAATTGTAGATTATTAGAATGACTGATGTTACTTGATGGCAATTAACCAGCCTGAAAAGCACAGAACAAATTGTGAGACAAGGAAACTGTGAGAGAGGCTGAGAAATAAGTAGGAAACCATCACAACAGCAGAGATCCAAGGTGAGGAGGGAAATAATGTAAAAAGAAAGAGGAAGGGAAAATATGATAAAGATGAGTAAAAAGAAATCACGGTAACACTTAGTGAACAATCTGAAGAAGTTCCAATCCTGAGTAACCAGGAGATGACAGGACCATGGATAAAAACAGGATGGGGAGAAGGTTGCACCCCAGCCTAGCATGTCTCTAAGGGCTGGCTCCGTACACTTAAGACAAAACAGAGAGGAGTTTGTGTGCACTGAACCTCACTTGAGTGCCTAAGTTCTCATCTTACCATCTCTAAAAATAAGGTAGTCTCCATAAGTACTATAGGTAAGCATCCTGAATGCTTAATTACATCATGATGTCTTTGCAGGCTACAATCCACAGAGTCACAAAGAGTCAGACATGACTGAGACACACACACATTAATTTATCAGTGTGTTGTGATAACAATTATGATAACATACAGACGTGCTCAGTGACTTCAGTCATGTCTGACTCTTTGTGACCCCATGGACTGTAGCCCACTAGGCTCCTCTGTCCATGGAATTTCCCAGGTAAGAATACTAAAGCAGATTGCCATTTCCTTCTCCAGGGGATCTTCCTGACCCAGGGATCGAATCCGTGTCTCTTGCATCTCCTGCATTGGCAGGCGGATTCTTTACCATGGCACCACCTGGGAAGCCCAGTAGATTAATACCAGTGTGATTTTCAAAAAGGAGACAGTGAAAAGAGCACAGAGAATAATGCCCTTGTGTTTGGATCTTAGGGAACTTTTTCTTGTCTTCAGTACCTTTAACTTCCAATTCAAATACAAAACTCTCTGGTTCTGTAGTTTCCCTATTCCCAGACACCATGAGCCAGCAATCTTCTCCCAGACTAGTTCCAGACAGGATTTTGCACTCATGGCTCCCTTTTCTGTTCTGTCCCTTCCTCACTGAGGAATAACTGAGGGTCTCCAAAGCAAAACTCCACATGGGCCACTCCACTTCCCAAATAAATGAAATATGCACAAGTCACAGCTAGCCAATGTAATATTTATTTGTTGGAATTCTCAGCAAGCCGTAAACTTCTCTCCAGTATTCCTTTTCAATACATCAGGACAGCAGCACTAACCTTCTGAAATAGTATACAGAACGCCTGATCATTCTGTCATAAAAGCCTTAAGTTAAATCCTAACCAGACTTCACGCTCTCATACTTAGTTATCTAGGGTCATGCACACATAAACACAAACCACAAACAAAATTTCAGAAGCCCCTATACTTCTCAAAATGCAGCAGACATATTTCCAACAGTTTACGCTTCTAACGGTACAGCATAAATTAAAAAAAAAACAAAACTAAAATTTGATGAGCAAATCTCAACCTTTCTACTATTCCCATTTCCACAGTGGTGGCAACCAGATTCAGTATACAGCAGTAGGGGGGTGGATCAAGGGGTTTATAGAAATGAGAATTTACTGCAGACACAGGCACAGAACGCTACAAGCCAGACTATTCTGGCAATGCCAGGTGCCACCGTGTAGAAAACACTCATTGGTGTGACCTTTGGTTTAGTGTGTGGTTTATAGGATTGGGTAGAACCATGGGATTCTCATTTGCAGTCATGAAAGATGCATAGCTATGAAATTCACTTTGCATTAACATGGACATTAGTGAGCCGTGTATTTAGTCAGGTGAGGCTATAGACATATTGCAAATTCAAAACATCACGCCAAATCGATGGCATGGCCTTTGTCCCAATAACAACGCATAAAGATGGAGATTTTTAAGCTGGAAAGAGATAATCATGGAAAATTTATGGGAGGGGTATCTGAAAGGCAGCGTAAAGGCCCAGAAGCCATAGGGAGCCACAGGATTTCATAAATACTGAAAAAGAATGATTGCAAACCTCCCACCAAGCCCATTACATGTGTCAGAACTCGGGAAATTTGAGGAAAGTGATTTAACGCCTGAGATGATGACTGCCAAGGATGAACATGTCTCCATGTCCCCCAGGAGCTGGGAGCTGACACAGGGCTGGTGGCCGTCCATCGGCGGCCTGGGTATGGCCCCACGGCCCAGGCCAAGGCCGGCAGTGCTCCTGGGGAAGCCAGTGCGGTGGCCCGTGTGCTCCCCAGGGCCTGGCAGTGCAGCCGCCTGGCCCACAGCCGCCTGCATCCTCCAGGAGCCACATCACTCACGGCCAACGGAGGACACAGGGCGAGAGCAGCACCCCGTCCGGGGACCCACAAACATCAGAGCACCCCCCGCCCCTCCCCACGTTCAAGTCGACCAGCATGTGCTCTTGAGCATCCTGTCCTGAGAATGTTCCCGCATGCAGTCGGGAGTCTGAATTCTTCCAGACCAGTCGGATGCAGTGACACTCTCTGCTGGTTCTTCCTAGTTCTTGGCTTGGCTCATATGGTGAAACTGACCAACCCTGCTCCTCCCTGAATTCTGTCTGGCCATCTCCACTCACCAAGAAAGCATATGCGTGTAGAACCCACTGGACCTTATTCTGCCTGCCTTAGGAGAGGATATATCACCATGACGAGTGTTTTTTTTTTAAGTTAAATCTTCTTGCATTCAGGAATAGGTGACTCATATTTCCATAATCTCCGGTGACTCTGATCTGCCCAGCGAGTTGGTGGAGGACCACCGCTTCGCGTCTCCCAGGCAGCATTTTCCTCCGTATTGTTTTAGACACAGTGCCATTACAATCATTCACAATTGACCAGTAATTGTTGCATGAGCTGGGCTCCCCTGCCAGGGCCACCCAGTGGCTGGACTGCACCCAGCTGAGAGCAGGAAGTTCCAGAATGCAATCAAAGAGAAGCCACATCAGCATCCAGGTTTCTCTTTATGAAGTTGCGCCAACACTTGCTTCAATGTGGTGCCTCCCGCACACAGAGCAAACACAAAGGCACTCGGTTTCAGTTGCAATTCAGCCCCTAAAATGCCTCTGTAGGAAAACTCTGGGGTGGGGGGTGGCGGTGAGGGGGTGGGTGGTCAACCGTGATCATTCATCCACAATCAGAGATCTTGCTTTGGCGATCGGCTCCTTAGCTATAGTGATAGGTGCATACCCATATCTCATTCGGAAAATGGGAATAATAGCATTTTCTTTCAGGGACGTGAGGATAATCTTAACGCAAAAAACAAAGCTCAAGTGTGTCTTAGAGTCTCAGCAAGGTGAGACACCCGCCCCAAGGATGAAAACTGTCTCTTAGGCTTCACGTGACTTTGGGGGTTTTGATTAAATTTGAGTCATATATGGAAAGTTCGGACACAAACCCTGCACTAATCAGGCCTCAACAATTCTCCTGTCTTCCAAGCTGTCCGATAATGGGCAGCCCAGAATAATAGGAACAGATCAAGAACCACTGAACAGGGTGAGCTTGACCAGTGGCTTAAGCTGGTCTATGTAAAATGGCATTAACAGGACAGGCCCCCTCATCGCCTGACTGTGAGGTGTGGACAGAGCAGGTGCTCAGTACAGGTTTGCTCCCCCTCCATCTACCGACAACGTCGGTTATATTAACAACCAACACTTCTTGATGACTTTGGGACATGAACTGTGTGGCAGCTGATGTCGATGCTGTGGGACACAGTACTGACCCCTACAGAACTTACAAAATCCCTGAGGACTGTAACTGGCAACACGAGCTCCCTGTCTCCCAGCTCTGGGGAAGCCAGGCCTACAGCTTCTGCTCGCTGGCACCAAGGCCTCCAGCCCACTGGATATGATGTGGTCCTGGGCATGCACGTGACTTCAAGCATTTCTGAAAACAAGACTCCAGCCAGGGGACAGACAGTGGGCACAGGGGTGCCAGCCTGACTGCTGATGAACAGGAGTCTGGGTCCTGCTGGGTGAAGCCACATCACACCATCCCGTGCATTACAAGACTGTGTAGTAAAACAGAACCTTCTTCCCTCCACTGCCTCTTCAGTGTTGCCCTTTGTACCCTATTTACTAATTTACTTCAGTTCATTTTCTCCCTTTTGGTATGAATTTAGCTTTCTTCCTCTTAAGTGCATGTATGCTAAGTTGTCTCAGTCATGTCTGACTCTTTGCAATCCCATGGACTGTAGCCCACCAGGCTCCTCTGTCCATGGAATTCTCCAAGCAAGAATTCTAGCCATTCCCTTCTCCAGAGGGTCTTCCCGACCCAGGGGTCGAACCCAGGTCTCCTGCATTGGCAGGTGGATTCTCTACCATGGAGTCACCTGGGAAGCCTTTCTCTCACGGAGCACATCCCAGTGACTGAAACACTGGGAGGATCTGTGTAGAGATGCTCTGCGTTTCTGTGTAGCATGTACACGTGTTTGTGTTTGTGTGGAATGGTAAATAATGACTGACCTGGCCTTTCAGAGCTAAAGGGGTTAACAGCTCCCACTGGGGATGGTGCAGGCTTGCCAGAGGTACCCCACAGCCTGACCAGATCTAAACATAGGCATTCGTGCTGGGGCAGGCCTTCCTTAGGGATGCTCTTGGTCTGTGGCATTCTGAACTCTCCCGTTTTGATGGGCTGCCCCCAGATGCTCAGTGGGGTCTGGCACTTGGCCCTTGCTTCCCCATGTCTGGAGGGTGAACAGCCACCCGCCCAGCTAACAGGAGGCTGTTTTACTAGCGAGTGTTTTGGTGGGGCTGTGAGGTGTCGCTTTGTCCTGCGGGTCTGCCTGTATTCAGATACGTGTGCATCAGAGCCCTGCTCAACTCCAGACTCTTGTTGAATTATGGACAATGAATGTTTAAACTGATCTTAAAGTAAGCATTTGTCTGAAGATCCAGAAGGAATTTGACATCATTTTCTTTATGTGTCTACTAGATTAATATTTCCTTTATGTTAATATGCAAGTTTATTATTCTTGTTATCTTCATTTAATGTCCTAAGGAACCAGGTGAGACAATTCTGCGATTTTAATGATCCCTGGCAGAAAGTACATATGAGGGTCACTCAGGACATGCCATCCCTTTCAAGGCATTTTGCCAAAAGAGCCTGGAGTTAATTAATTAATACTGGGAAATCCCCTGCCGGTCCAGCTTTGAGAGGCAAAAAAAAAAAAAAGAAAAGGAGGCTACTAGGCTGTAGGCCAACACACCTCTGCTGTAAAAATTAAAATCCTAATCAGAGTTCTCATTTCCACATCTTTTTCAAAGAGTAGCTAATATAAAATTTGCAATATGGGATAAAGTTAAAATGAAAGGCAGGCCAGTCCCTTTTTGGTACAATACATGGCATCTCTATCAGTCTTGCTCATAAATCAAATCACTTCAGTGGTTATGTTGGAGTCTGTGTTGATTCAACGCAGTTTCCAGGGATCATGATGTCACATTTGGGTGGGCCCTGTGCTCACCTGTCAGGTAACACCTGGAGAGGAAGAGAGCATCCTGACTTGACCTTCAGATACATAAGCTCAGGGTCAGGTGATGGGTAAAGATCTAGGGAAGGACTGAACAGTGAAGGGTCCTTTATTTCTCCCACCAACCACTGTGAGTGGTACATCTCAGACCAAGACAGACAGATAAGGAGAGAGTCAGGAGGGGAGGCAGAAAGAGCCAGAACTGGAGTGGGGAAGGAGCAGGGGCTGCTGGTTAACTCAGTCCCGCTCCACTGGCTGCTGCTTGAGAACTGTTTCCCTGGATGCGGTTGCCGTGCAACTGCTTCCGACAATGAGCGGACCGCATTTTCTTCATCTGTTCCTCCCCCTGCATTAACCTCCTGCTTGCCGAACTGTCCGAGGAGCCACTATGTTGGCTGGAGAAGAGTGCACCCAGTGCACCGGGCATCATGCCCTCTGGTCCACTTGAGGCTCTGGGATAGAGACAAATAAGTATATATATTCACAGTCTATGTGAGTGTGTGTGTGTGCTCAGTAGTGTCCGACTCCTTTGCTACTCCAACCCCATGGACTATAGCCCGCCAGGCTCCTCTGCCCATGGGATTTTCCAGGCAAGCATACTTGAATGGGTTGCCATTTCCTCCTTCAGGGGATCTTCTCGACCCAGATCGAACCCACATCTCTTGCATCTCCTGCACTGGCAAGCATTCTTTGCCACTAGCATCACCTGGGAAGCCCACTTAAATAAATCTTATCGTATGTTTATTTATATTTGTGTATCATATTTATGTTGTATAATACACATGCATCTCCTAAGTCTCTCTAAGGCCCAAATGAGTAAACACGGATTTATGAAGAGGCCATGCCCTGAGCACTGTGCACATCTCCGCACAGGTATGTATACACACATATACACAAGTAACAACATGCTGACACATCTGACCCACCAGCACAAGGAGAAACAAAGTGGGAGGAACCACAGTATCTAGGTAAGATGCTTACATCTATGTGTATAAAATCCAGCAAAATGGCTGAAAAGTTGTAGCTTCACAGCACAAGTAGTGAGCGAATGAATAATAACAACACACAGTTACACTGACAACTTGAACCAGATGGTCTAACCACTCCTTCATAGGAGACAAGTGTCCATTGTGCAGTTGCAAAGGCCCAGGAAACACAGATCTGGGGTCACGACTTATGTATTGGGTAAGCAATTGGCTTAATCCATAATTTCAGTTCTAAGAGTCACCATAGACAAACTTCTGTATACACGGCCAGCACTCAGTAAATATTTGGGGGAGAGGGGGGTTCCTTCTCTCACATTCTGAAACCATCAGAAAAGAGTTTTGATAAATAATTCTATGTTAAAAACTGTGTATATATATATATATTTGTGTCACATAAAGTATGTAACAAATACATGTGATGAATATAATGCAATGGTTTCCACTATAAAATACAGTTACTCATTGTTATACATTAAAAATACATATATATTTGATATTATGTTAAGCAACATAAATAGTAATCACAAGAGATTTAATACTGTGGAGAAATATTTCCCCATAAGGCAGAACTATTTGATTGATCGACTTAATTTTGATTGTGGTCCAATCTATACTTTTTTTTTTTAATTTCTTCATTTATATTGGAGCACAGTTGCTTTACACTGCTGTGTTAGTTCCTACTGGACAGCAAAGTGAATCAGCTATATGTATACATATATCCCCTCTTTTTTGGACTTCTTTGCCATTTAGGTCACCACAGAGAACTGGATAGAGTTCCCTGTGCTATATAGTAGGTTCTCAATGTTGTTGTTCAGTCGCTTAGCTGTGTCCGACTCTTTGCAACCCGATGGACTGCAGCACACTAGGCTTCCCTGTCCTTCACCATCTCCAGGAGTTTGCTCAAACTCAAGTTCATTGAGTCAATGATGCCATCCAACCATCTCATCCTGTCACCCCCTTCTCCTCCTAGGACATCCAAAATGTTTCTCAAGGGGAAGTTTTTCCGCATTTTCTTGTGTAACTAATAATTCTACCAGAAAAAGACTCACTTGGCATTTTCTATTAAGAAAAAGAAAAAAAAAAAACAACATTACATAGAAAAGACAAGTGGCTGAGAAGACCCCACTGAGAATCCTTTAAAGAAAGCCACTGCACAACAGGAGCTACCATATTAGCCAATTAGTCACACTCATTTCTCAGCGAGGAGCCACTAGGCTGAATGAACAGGTCATAGTTTTGGTTAAAAGCAGACAGGAGAAGATGATTTGAAAGAAAAGAATGCTGAGAACAGTAGGATTCTTGAAAAGAGCAAAGGACGGAAAAAGATAGTGCCAAAGTGAAGGCAGAGAGAAAAAGCTGGGAAGAAGAGAAAAGAGAAGACATCTTCCAGAAAAGACAGAGGAACCCGTTCTTCCAGTTCCTTCTTCACATTGTTATAAACTTTGAAACTGCGGTAGCTTTCACTGAAAACTACTGTACACAATATGTAAATCCTTCAGTCCCAGGAAAGGACACTCCACTCCAGTACCCTTGCCTGGAAAACCCCATGGATGAAGGAGCCTGGTAGGCTACAGGGCATGGGGTCACAAAGAGTCGGACAAGACTGAGCACCTTCACTTTCAGCCCCAGGAAAGGACGCTCCTCTTGCTACTAGTGAAATTTGGCCACACCAAACAGAATATCTTGCTTTCAGGTGTATGGATTATTAATAAATGCATTCCTTGTAACTTTCATCACAGCAAGTAGAGAAGTTCCTACAAGGCCTCAGAGGAAGCCGAGGGCCCCCACGTCTGTGAAAGGGAGTTATTTTTGGAGAGGGATCCAAAATGGAATGCAAGCTCCCAATCAAAAAAAAACGTGTTTTTTTTTTTAATATTTATTTTCCAAGGTTCTAGGCTCCAGGCAACAGCATAACCATTCCCAAACCCGGGAATCTTCATGACACGTTCCCTCCTGCCACCAGCTTAGTGTCTGTCACCGATCTGGATACGAATTCCTAAACAGCACTACGACCTTGTCACTTTCCTGTCTCCCACCACCTTCTGCTAGGACTTCCCAAATCCTCATGATTGATTAGCCAGAGCTCCCAGGTCTTTTCCTTTAATCCATTCTCCACGCTGAAGCAGCAAGGTGATCTCATGAGCACAAATCTGACTCTGTTAGCCCCCCAAGATTTAAATCTTCCAGGGACCCCCACTGTTTGAATAAGACAATAATCCTTAAGTGGCTGCCAGGACACTTACTTTGACCCTGAGGCCTCTCCTGTACATGTCTCCAGGGTCCTCCGCCTCCAGCCCTTGCTGTCCATGCTTCCCAGATGACACTTTTTTTTTTGGCTTTTTAAAATTTAAATTTATTTGTTTTTTAATTGAAGGATAATCAGTTTACAGAATTTTATTGTTTTCTATCAAACATCAGCATAAATCAGCCACAGGTGTACATATGTCCCTTCCCTCTTGAACTCCCCCCACATCTCCTTCCCCATCTCACCCCTCTAGGTTAATACAGAGGCCCTGTTTGAGTTCCCTGAGACATACAGCAAATTCTCATTAGCTATCTATTTCACATATGGTATGTAAGTTTCCATGTTACTGTCTCCATACATGTCACCACTCCTCCCCTCTCCCCGTGTCCATAAATCTGATCTATGTTTGTTTCTTCATTGCTCCCTTCAAATAAATTCATCAATATCATCTTTCTAGATTCCATACATACATGTTAGTGTATGATATTTATCTTTGTTTTCCAGACAACACTCTTTCATGTCCTCCTCAACCAGGTTACTCCTACCTCAAATATGCACTGAATGGAATTCCTCATCAACATTATCCTTGCTTGAAACAGAGACCCAGACATAGAGAACAAACGTATGGACATCAAGGGGGATGCTGAGGGGTGGGGGTGGGGGTTGGGATGAACTGGGAGATTGGGATTGACATATATACACTTTTGACACTATGCATAAAATAGATAACTAATGAGAACCTACTGTATAGCACAGGGAACTCTATTCAGTTCTCTGTGATGACCTAAATGGGAAAGAAATCCAAAAAAAGGGGATATATGTATACATATGGCTGATCCACTTTGCTGTACAGCAGAAACTAACACAGCAGTGTAAAGCAACTATACTCCAATAAAAGAAAAAGTTAGGGGAAAAAATATTATCCTTGCTTTTTAGATTCACAGAGCCCTCTCAGCGGCCAGGTCTGCATTCTTTGCCTTCTATCATCAAAAGGAAATGTAAGATGGACATAAAGATGAGAAGATTAAGTTAACTGGAGAAGAGAAGATCTAGGAAAAGTTCTTTGATAGGTTTAGTCTAGTGGAACTCTATTGGGCTTCCCAGGTGGCTCAGTGGTAAAGAATCCACCTGTAATGCAGGCGACACAGGTTTGATCCTTGGGTCAGGAAGATCCCCTGGAGAAGGAAATGGCAACCCACTCCAGTATTCTTGCTTGGGAAATCCCATGGACAGAGGAGCCTGATGGGCTACAGTCCATGGGATCACAGAGAATTGGACACGACTGAGTGTCTAATGCGCAACAGTTCTCTATTACACAATACACGTGAAGTGTTCATGAAAGAACATACATAAGCAGTGGGCACTTTCTGACACTCAAAGATTTGGATTTGTTTCTTTTTGCCTAGTCCACAGGACATACTCCTAGGAAATCATCTTGCCTCATTTTAAGCATCTGCCCTTACGTAGTCTCTGTCACAATCTGCAGTCACGTATAAGACATTTTTCCTGCTTTTAAAAATACCTTCATTTTATAGCATTTTGACCTAAAAGCAATGCAGCCACTTTGTAACAGGTCAGAATAACACACTTTGATGGGTTCAGTCCATTGAACTACGGGGAAGTCATTTTCCGAAATTCCTTCATTGCAAACCTTTCAAAATCAAGTAAAGATGTTTGTTTTTCAAAAGGTTGCTTAATGATCATTCTTTTTGACATTACATGATGGAAAGTCAACAGTGTGACATTTGCCATAAGAAAAACAGAAAGATGGAGCCGAGAAATACAATAACAAGAGCTGCCACCGCAACAGCCAGGAAGTCTGGGCTGAGTTCTCGGTGCAATTTGTTTCTTTTAGTCTGGCAAAGGTTTTGGCTTCAGTTTCATGTTCTTTGATGATTATTATGCCTGTCTACTAGTGGAAACTGCAAGTACTCTTTCTGTCTCTCCATCCTGGGAAAACGGAGAGAAGAAACACGCCAGATCGGCTTTGAACGTGGCTTTAGAAGAAAACAACCCCAGGAGAAGATCCAGAGATCCAGGGGGCTCCCAACCCACCTCACCTCACTCACTACCCTATTGCCCCATGACTGACTCATCCGCCCGGGCAGGGAAGACCCCCGTGGGCACCACAAGGGTTCAAGGACAGGACCCAGAGACACACCATGTGCTCTGGTGGACCCCATCTATTCAGCGGGAGCCACCCACTTTGTATAAAATAAGCTACAGGGATACATTGTACAACACAGGGAATATAGCCAATATTTTTATAACAACTGTAAATGGAGTATAACCTTTAAACATTATGAATCACTAAATTGTACCTGTAAGTTACATAATAAGTTGCTGGTGGAGTGGGCATTTCCTAGTGATGATACCAAAGCTCCTCTATTTGTAGGGAAGCCCTCAGCAAACTCATCTCGGACTGCCTGGCCTTGGGAACAGTAGGTTACAAACCCTGCTCCCCATAGGTAGTCTCTGATCAATAGCCACATGACCAGGTGGAACCAGCCACCAATAGGTTTCCTTCTGTGGCTCAAGCATTAAGGCCAAACAAACCCACAACTACACTCCATGTCCCTTATATGCAGTGACTGTATTATCACTGTAAGAATGTCAGGATGAATCAGGCAGCCTCTTCTGAAAGAAAATGCCATTCTCAAGGTGAACTTTTTTTTTCTTTTTGATGTACAGTACTATGCAAGTTATAGGTGTACAATACAGCAATTCACAATGTTTAAAGGTTATACTCCATTTACTTGTTGTAAAAATATTGGCTATATTCCGTGTGTTGTACAATGTATCCCTGTAGCTTATTTTATACATAATAGTTTGTAGAAGGTAAACATTTTTAAAATGTAGAGAATATGGTTATATCATTGTTAAGGAATTTTCTTTTTTAATGATACAACTTCTGGTGATTCTTAATGCACAATTAAAATGTATAACTTGTACTATAAAACTATCTCATGAATTAGAGCACAGTGGCACTCAGGAAAGAGAAGGAGTTTCATGAACTACATTACTGAAATATTTCTGTATGCAATTAGCCTAGAGAGACCACTCATTTTCCATGGCTGAGACTAGACTGACAGATCACAACAACCTCAGTGGCCCCCACATGCAGAAGGGCTCACAGTTCTTTGGTTCAGAAATTCACAGAGTAGACACTGGGTCTCCACTTAGCGTCTCAGATGACCAAAACACAGGCACTTGTGAGACCGGGACTCTGGGGCTGAGGTAGCCTCCAGGCTCAGTCACCTGGTGGCAGGATCAAGTCCTTAGGCTGCAGAACTGGGTCCCTGGTCTCTTGCTGACTGTCAGCTCCTATCAGCCATTCTCAGTTCTGGTCCCGGGCCTCCTCCAACTGCAAAATCAACAGCAGGTCTCACCTGAGACATTCTCCTGCTGCTCTGACCTCTTGTTCTTGTTTAGTCACTCAGTTGTGTCCAACTCTTTTGCAACCCCGTGGACTATAGCCCCCCAGGCCCCTCCGTCCTTGGAATTTCCCAGATAAGAGTACTGGAGTGGGTTACCATGGTCTTCTCCAGGGGATCTTCCTGACCCAGGAATCAAACCCACATCTCCTGCATCTCCAGAATTCTTTACCACTGAGCCACAGGGAAGCCCTGCTCTGACCTCTAGACCCAGGTTTAAAGGTCTCAAGGGATCAGCTCAGACCCACGGAAGATCACTCTCTCAAGGTCCCCTGGGCCACAGGATAGAACCTGGTCACAGGCCCAGGACTGTGGACCATTTGGTGTCACACTTTCATGTGGAGACAGGCTTCTATCTCTCAAGAAACGCCCATGGTCATAGATTCACCCGTTGGTTTTCCCCCGCCTGGTGTCTGAACTCCAGCACATCGCAGTGGAGGGTGAAGGACAGAAGGCTGAAGTCTGAGGCCCGGGGAAAGGCCGGCTCCCTCTGTATCACCGAAGCACCCACTGGCCAGCTCAGGGTGGGCAGGCCACTGGCTGAGGCCACGTGAGGCTGTGCTTGCTCAGGGCTGGCATCTCCCTCCTCCGCCACCTCTTCCCTGGTACTATTTTAGCTGCTCGGATGTTACTCATTCGTGTGGATCTTTTGACACCTTTAATTGCTCTGCTCTTCCCACGCCTATTAAGTTTTCTCACCCTTTGATATTGGCATTAGGAACATTTTAAATAATTTGCCAAATAATGTTTCCCCACTGCTGTTTTCTGTACATTGCCTCACTTTGCCTTTAACCCTGTATTATTCCTGCTGTCAACTGTCAGAGCAGACACTTTTAATTCTGCATGGAGTGAGGTCATTTTACACATAAGATCGGAGGCCTCCTTGGATCTGAAGTCTCATTTCTTCTGATGGCTATTGAGTCAAAGAAGAGGCAATTGATATTGAAAGTTGCTTTGAGATTCAAAATTGATTTCAAAAATGGTTCTATCTTCTGGCACCCAGCCAGGCTGTGCCTACCCCTGGACTCTAGGCACCAATTCTTGGAAGGTTAGAACATTTTTGCAACATTGAGATTCTCTCAAATTGTCTGTGAAGCTGAAACACAGAATTCTGATCATCAACACTGGAACTACCAAGTCTTCAAATCCGGCACATTTCACTGGCGTCCTTTTGAGATGTTCCGAGGTGTGGATCTGTATCTGACTCCTGTGAATAAATAGAGATGCTCACGCTTTGTCTGGTCCTCATCTCTTGCGGGCACAGCTCCCGCACCCGAAGAGCAGAGACCAGATGCAGCTCTGGGACAGCAAAAGAGTGGACAGAGCAGGTGTGCACGGTCCAGAGAGGCTGCCCCTGCCTCTTTCATTACATCTGCCACCTTTGGGATCAGCTGGATGGGATCTATTCCTAAGTGGGAGCAGAGAAAACAGACCCCACACAATTTCTACAGTGTGACCTGCTTTTCATCTTAAGAAAAGCACTCTGGTGCTCTCTACATGGGGAAGAAGGATGTTATGTGCTCTCTGCTCTGATTCAAAGCACAACTTTGGACTCAATTGAGAAAACAAAGAGCAAAGTGTCCTAGAGGAAACCTTAAAGACATCAAAGAGCGCTTCTGGACCGCTTTCCTGCATTTAAAGAGGTGCAACTGAAAACAAGATTCCCTGGAGTCCTGTGACCAAACGTTTAAGCATATAAGCATGCATTAGACAGGCAGGTGCCCCAATCTTCTCTCTCTACCCTCAATCTAACTTCACTCCACAGCACACAGGGCAAGGTGTGGTTTAAACAGACGGCTCAGATTTATGATTTATATACAAATGAATTGCAATCCACTACCCGCCAAATAGGAAAAGGAGTACATCAAGGCTATATATTGTCACCCTGCTTATTTAACTTATATGCAGAGTACATCATGAGAAACACTGGGCTGGAAGAAGCACAAGCTGGAATCAAGATTGCCAGGAGAAATATCAATAACCTCAGATATGCAAAAAAACCTCTCTTATGGCAGAAACTCAGATATGCAAAAAAACCTCTTGATGAAAGTGAAAGAGGAGAGTGAAAAAGTTGGCTTAAAGCTCAACATTCAGAAAACGAAGATCATGGCATCTGGTCCCATCACTTCATGGGAAATAGATGGGGAAACAGTGGAAACAGTGTCAAACTTTATTTTTTTGGGCTCCAAAATCACTGCAGATGGTGATTGCAGCCATGAAATTAAAAGACGCTTACTCCTTGGCAGGAAAGTTATGACCAACCTAGATAGCATATTCAAAAGCAGAGACATTACTTTGCCAACAAAGGTCCATCTAGTCAAGGCTATAGTTTTTCCTGTGGTCATGTATGGATGTGAGAGTTGGACTGTGAAGAAGGCTGAGCGCCGAAGAATTGATGCTTTTGAACTGTGGTGTTGGAGAAGACTCTTGAGAGTCCCTTGGACTGCAAGGAGATCCAACCAGTCTATACTAAAGGAGATCAGCCCTGGGATTTCTTTGGAAGGAATGATGCTAAAGCTGAAAGTCCAGTACTTTGGCCACCTCATGCGAAGAGTTGCCTCATTGGAAAAGACTCTGATGCTGGGGAGGGAGTTGGGGGGCAGGGAGGAGGAA
>NW_011494680.1:7616207-7656264 GCF_000754665.1 Bison bison bison
GGCATCACTGACTCGATGGACGTGAGTCTGGGTGAACTCCAGGAGTTGGTGATGGACAGGGAGGCCTGGCGTGCTGTGATTCATGGGGTCACAAAGAGTCGGACACAACTGAGCGACTGAATTGAACTGAACCCGCCAAAAGTGTGGTTTTTGTTTTTACTTTGTAGACAGACAGTAAGAATCAAAGCCTTTTCATCTGTCAAATCACCAGTACCAACTATTTGACCACAAGCTGAAAAGGATGCAAATAATAAGGTTTGGCATTTTAGAAAACCAAAGGATATGACCTAAAAATACCTGAAAGTTTGCTAAGACTTTTGAGATATTTTCTTCTCCTCATTGAGGTGGGCAGAATAACGGCCTCCTAAGGATTGTTGCTATTGTTTAGTCGCCAAGTCATGTCTGACTTTTAGCAGCCCCATGGACTGTAGCCCACCAGGCTCCTCTGTCCATGGGGATTCTCCAGGCTAGAATACTGGAGTAGGTTGCCATGCCCTCTTCCAGAGGATCTTCTCAACCGAGGGATCAAACCTAGATCTCTTGTCTCTTATGTTTCCTGCATTCACAGATGGGTTCTTTACCACTAGCACCAGCTGGGAAGCCTGCAATATGGGGTGAAAGTGAAAGCTGCTCAGTCCTGTCCAACTCTTTGCGACCCCTTGGAATTCTCCAGGCCAGAATACTGGAGTGGATAGCCTTTCCCTTCTCCAGGGATAGCCTTTCCCTTCTCCTTCTTCCCAACCCGGTCTCCCGTATTGCAGGTGGATTCTTTACCAGCTGACCATTCAGAGCCAAAACCAATGGTATTCATGAGAGGAATCCAGAATAAAAATGAAGCCGGGAGAGAGAGACTTACTCTAACAAGAGGATCTTGTATAGGATTTTATATGACTTTCATACCCCCAAAAGAGTACAAAACAGTCTGGGAGACCTATGGCTGTTGTGAAAGGGCAATTTAAACCTTTGCTCATTCATTTGACAAGCATCCACGGAGTGCTCATGAGATTCCAAGCCACTAGAAGGATAAGAATGCGAGTTTTATTATATTTCATTGTAAAACCTCTTGGAAGTGACATTTCCACAACTCAGGTGGCTCTGGCCAGGCACTGAGACCTCAGTAGGTGCGGCTGCCAGGCAGGCTCTGAGGCCCCAGCCCCTGCGCCTCCCAGAGGCCCTGGGACATGGATGCTGCTGGCCCAGGAACTACATCTTGAACAGTAAAGAGCTGGGACTCAGAACTCAGGACCTGTTCCATCCACCTCATTTCACAACTCTTCCAAGATCATTCTTAACATTCCTGAGATGGGCTATTTCCCCAGTCACTCCTGTAGGACCACACTGCACAAGGCGATCCTGTTTCTTGATGCTAACCTTTTAAGTGTCATGGAAAGGGACTGAAAAACTCGAGAATAAGGTGTGTTTTCACTTGTGTATGAGGGAAAGATACACGGATGAAGGGGGGTTGTCTAGAAACATGGCATCTACACTCATCAAAGCATAATGACTCACAATGCCCGTGGCCTCAAAGCTCTCGAACGGACTAAGTGAGCAGCTAGTCTCTTTCAGCAGGACATGGAAAGGTACCCGTCAGAAACCAGGGCCAGAAGGCTGGAATTGACTCTCAGTGTAGCAGAGCTCTCCGGCCAGGGCAGAGGCAGGAGGGCAGAGCAGAGGAAATAAACCAGGCCCGTAACTGACCCACCAGACAATAAAAGTTCAAGAGCCCTGGGCTTTATGACCACATTTGACAAAGCACGGTGCCTGGAAGGGCTCCCAGGTGTGCAGTTCAGGATCAGGCTCCTGTCTCCCCCCACTCTTTATATGAGGCGATCATATCTTTTACTCACAGAGCTGGGAGAGATGTCCTTGAATGTACCAACTGCAGACGCTTCTATCATTAAAGCTTGATTATAAAATCTCCCTGAAGAACAAACGGGAAGGACCGGCTGGCTTTATAAAAGTTCACTGAGTCCAGAGAGCAAAGTCACCAGGAAACCCAAATCCCAAACACACCTGGAATCGTCACTAACCGTGGAGGATGGAGTGGTTGTGACCTTTCATCCTGAGTCATTTGTTAGTGAATTAAAGTATTGCAAAGGATTAAAATTATGGCTGGGAACTGACAATTTCAGATAGACCAATATTGCTCCACAAGCTGGGAACTTGAGTAAAAGGAGCAGAGAGATTACCTATTTACGTACAGATCTGCAAAACATTTTTTAAATCCTAACTCCATATCCCCAAAATACTTTTAAGTGTATCTTAAGTAGTCAATTATCTTTTCACTTGAAAGTGCTATTTCATTTAAAACACAAAAGGAAATATATCCTTTTGAGAAGGTGGTCTCCTCTTAGCTAGCATAAATACACAGTATGGATATGCTAATAAAGTATTTTCAAGGAGCAAAAAAAATTACCATTTTATGCAGATGATAATGTAATGTTTAACCAGTAAAATAATTCCCTCATTTATTACAATAGCTGTAATTATAATAGCTGTATTATCATTAATAGCTATGTAATAGCTATACAGCTATTAATACTAAGGCACAAAATCAATTTAAATGTAGTCAGAACTTTTGTTATTATCAAAAAGTTATTAGGGCTCCTTTTATGTATAATTTTAATTGCCCCCAAAGCATCCTAAATAGTTGAGCCAATTACAAAGGAGTAGATATCGTAAAAGAAACCTTATTATATTTTTTCCCCAAAGCTAATACAGGGTTTATTCAACAAAGTGTCAGAGTTTTATCTTATTTTAAAATGTAGAGAAGTGTTAAAACAATTTAATTTTAAACAAGACCCTTAGAGACTATCTTCTGTCTCTGATGAAATATTTTAAATCTGATTAAAATCCAATAAAATAACTGTCACTTCTAATGAAAGATGATTTTACTATTTCCATTCACAAATGAGAAGCCCAAAATGCTAAAATGTGGCAGTTACAGAATTTGAACCTAAATCACTGACTCCATTGCTAACCAATAGAAAACGTGAATGCGTTACTCTGACTTCTGAAGTGCAGGTCACTCAAAGGTACACCTACAGAACCTGACCTGAAGCGCAGGGAAGGGGCAGGTAGAACAGGGTGGAGGGTAGCTTTGGAGGGACAATAGCCACCCCACCCTCTGAAGACAACCGGAAACCATGAGTGTATGCTTTACAACATCTATTGAGGTTCTAACATAACGAATTCATAAACTTACAAATGTAACTTATTCGGCTTGAAGCCATTACTGGAGGTTTCAGTCATCACAGTCCACCCTAGTCTAGACTTTGTCTAGGCACCACAGTGTTTTCTGAAAACCCCGGGGAGCGAATGTCTGTGCTCATTCTGTTTGACCTTGAGACGAACTAGTCTGGTGACATCGTGGGGAAGAATATGCAGCGTGGATGCAGAGAATGGACAGAGATCCACACGGCAAGAGGACTGGGCATCATGCTGACCTCAAAGGGAACGTGTTACATCACCATTTTAATGTGAAGTCATGCTTAATTTGCAAAACGTGACAGTCACAAACCAAATGTAATCATTTTCTAAGTCTCGGAAATTCATTTCAGGTTTCTGAGCTAGACTGTAGCCAACCCTACGTGTGCCCAGGTGGCCTAGGGAGGTGGCAGTGACACCAGGCCTTCTGACACCTCCTTCCATTGAAACTTACTCATAACCTGACCCTCATTACCCATCACAGTGTCTGATCTATTTCCTTCCCACATGCTGCCCCCAGGAAAGGTTATAGTGTCTTAATAACAGGAAATATGTCTTGGTATCTTCTAGTACATGCTCAACAACTGTTCGTTAAATAAATAAATATCAAAATACATTCATTTTCTGAGCTATCACTTGGTATTAGGCTAACTTGGCACAAAAAGGATGAATCAGAACAACTGTGTCACTCCCAAGTGTGTCCACACTGACAGAAAACCAAACTCTCACTTCAAGAGATGCTTTCTCCAAGAAGCCTTCCATAGCTAGTTAGAAGTGCTGTCTCTGCTGAATCTCTAGGGTATGTTGACTTGCCTTTCACATCTTTCAATAACTTTTCCCACACACAACTTACTTCTCACACTACGTGATTATTAAGAGACATCTTGAAAACAACAGATTAATTGCATGTTCTTTGAGTTCATGAAAGTACAATAAATACCAGTCAGTGAGACTGAGATACACTAGGATCCTTGTATATAAAACATCTTTTCTAACTGCCATCTTTGACTTCTTTTCATATAATTTCTGTGTAATCTTGGAAGCAAACAGGCTGAATTGCCCTATCAAATGAAACTAACGCTACTTAGATCGCCTACCTTCAGTGAAAGAGGGAACAAGATTTTAAAAACTCAGATGTGCTTTTCAAATATTTAACATGTTATTTATGTGTATTGAAATGAATGGAGATTTTGGGCCTACTTCTTTAAACTCCAAATTAGAATTCCACTGATCTAGGTTTGATTTATTCCAAGGAAGAACAGAACAACTTTCTGTGTGATCCACCACAAAGAATAGGACTTGAAATCTAGAATCTAAAAGGTGTGGAGAAAAGCAGATAATGTTTCCATGTCATACTGAGCCTGAGAAAGGAAATGCAATCACTGGTCTAAACAGATGTTAAAGAGTGGATTCAGTGTTATAGGATCCAAAACAATGTATGCGAGAAGCTGTGATGAAAATTCAGAAAAACAATGTACCTGTGCCTTTGATGAAAACCCAGACCTGCGGAGCTCACAGAGTTGGACACAGGATGGATAGAGGTGCCAGAAATGCAAAATGCAGTCGGCTTGGCCAGTTCAGATGCCAGACGGAGCACCTGCCCCCACCTCTTTGTGCACCCATACATTCTGGCACGGTTTGTCTCGTCTGCGGAGGGCAACTCTTAAGAGGAGACATTATGGAGAGACCGTGGCAAGTAAGTCAGCCTGAACCGGGCTCAGGTCAGCGAGGCTTGAGAGTGACAGAGTGAGCACAAAGCAAGCCAGCATCTTCAAGGGAGCACATATAAATATATATATATATATATATATAAAATAAGCACAAACTTGGTCAGGCTTCCCTGCTGGCTCAGCGGTAAAGCTTCTGCCTGCCAATGCAGGAGACATGGGTTCTATCTCTGAGTTGGGAAGATTTCCTGGAGAAGGAAATGGCAACCCACTCCAGTATTCTTGCCTGGGAAATCCCAAGGACAGAGGAGCCTGGTGAGCTACAGTCCATGGGTCGCAAAGAGTCTGACATGACCTGGCAACTAAACCACCAAACATGGCCATGAAACCCAGACAGAGTCAGGGATTTTAAAGACCCACGAAGCTCATTACTCCCAGAATTAACATGGTATCCCCCTTCTATAGTTTTAAGACTCTAAGTAAAAGGACCTGAATGGACCTCCGGAGAAGACTAGATTATTTTCCAGGGGAAGGTGGACATAAGATGTGTGAGAGGGTTGGATTAGCTGAATTAAGGAACATCTCCGTATGCCAGGATGTGAAGAGGACACGGTGAAAGACACACAGTCCCCATGCCCCAGGGGGACAAATAAATACACCTGGTGTTGGCTCAGTCTGCATTTAGTGAGGCCCTAATGAGGTCAAAGCGCTGGACAGGGAGACACTTCAAGGGCCCTGGGAGAAGAGGGGATGACAGCTGAGACACCAGCATCAGACAGCATTGGGCTCATCCTAAGGACCTTACAGGCCCTCACAAGTACGCTGAGAATTAGGCAAATTTTACACTATTTTACAAATGGCGAACTGAAGCTATGAGTGAGCCAAGCAACCAAGCCATGATGGTGGATTCAGGGGCAGCCAGTGCAATCTGATTATGGACTCCTGTTCCTTCCTCTGCTCCATGCTGTCACCCACAGAGACACACACTACAGACACAGACACACACACAGACACAGACACACACACACATACACAGAGACACAGACACACACACAGACATACACACATACACTCACAGACACATACACAGAGGCACAGGCACACACAGACATACACACACACACACAAAGATACACAGATACACACAGACACATACACACAGACACAGATACACACACACAGACACACACACACACACACACAGACACAGAGACACAGACACACACAGGCATACACACATACACACACAGACACATACACAGAGGCACAGGCACACACAGACATATACACACACATACAAAGATACACAGATACACACAGACACATACACACACAGACACAGATATACACACACACACACACACAACAAATAGCCCAAGGGGCCTGTCAGGGACTGAAGCGAATAAGACATGCACACAAACAACCTTATCATGAGACAGAATTATGTGCCCAAGGCCACTTGAATGTGCTAATATGGGCCAGTTCTCAGATTATAATAACCATAACACCATTTACTGAGGACTTAATAATACACCCAGCACTTTTCTAACATTGTACATGTTTAAGTCTACATTTCTAAAAGTATAAAATAAGTATAATCCTTCTTAGATGCCTTATTGTATATAAGTTATTCTGAAGGCACGATAAATAATGTAGTGTCCTGTTTCAAATAATATTTTTAAGCCACTAAAAGTCGATGGGGAACAACAAATAACGGTATTCAACGCTGAGAGGGCATAAAGAAGAAATAGAAAAGATCGCGTTTGCTGCTGCAAAGTTCCTAGTCTAAGCAGAAACACACTCTTAGAGACACACGACGAGAGCAGGAGCTGCTAGGAATTGACACGTAAAAACTATTTGCATAAATATTAATGGGAAGCAAATTGAAGGTATTCTGATGGAAATAAGAGTTTTGATCAGGTGTTTTAAAGCATTTGCCAGAGAAGAAGGGAAAGATAATTACAGGTAAGGGAAATGGACTAAAACTGTAAACAAATAAGAGGAGAAAGGATAGACTGTAATAAAATAATCAGTGTAAGTCACCTAGCATGGTTCCAGCCAAAAGGCAGCGCTCGGCGGGGTCAGTTCCCACTCGAGTGATGACTCCTGATCGCAGGACAGAGACAGCTCTGTCCATCTGCCTTAAGCCAAGCAGGTGACTCACTGGCCTGTGATGCACCTGCGGAGACAGAGGACACCTTGCCGCCTCTCCGCCTCCTCCTCCTCCGGGTCTCCTCTCGGGCAAGTCCGCGCCACATCGAGACCCCCACCCTCCCAGAACCATGGCCAGCACCAGCATCATCTCATTGGTTAACCTTTGGTGATCCATCCTTTCAAAAGTCTGAACAACTGTCATCAGCTTGGTTCTTATGGAGGAGAACTAGGTTTACACTCAGCCACTAACCACCAAAAGGGCTTTTGCTTTTACTGTAAATGAAGCAGGAGCCGTGTGAGGTTCTGAGAATAGGAATCCTATGACCAGAGGTAATTTGACAAGCATCCCTCTTGTCCGGAGTGGGCCAGGTAAGAAGTCCAGTCAGAGCTACAGAGCACCTGGGGAGCCAGGTGGTACCCTGGACCAGGGCCATGGTGGGGGCTGTGAGGAGTAGTCAGATCAGATACAGCATTTTGAAGGCAGGGCTCAGCTACTTTCTGGAAGGACTAGAGGTGATGCACAAGGGAAGGGAAGAGTCAAGGATATTATTTTATGCCTGACAACCGGGAAGGACGGACTGTCCTTAACTGCGATGGATGCGTCTACTGGAGGAAGTTGAGATGTGTACTAGGCATCTTTACTTAAAGAAAAGATCTCAGAGAAGATGAGTAACTTACTGGGCTTCCTTGGTGGCTCAGCCATAAAGAATCTGCCTGCCAATTCTGGAGACACGGGTTTGCTCCCTGGGTCAGAAAGATCTCCTGGAAAAAGAAATGGCAACCTACTCCAGTATTCCTGCCTGGGTAATTCCATAGATAGAGGAGCCTGGCTGGCTACAGTCCAGGGGTCTCAAGAGTTAGACATAACTTAGAGACTAAACAACAACAAGTAACCTGCTATTTTGCCCCGGAGTTTATACCTCAGTACTCTAAGTTTCAAACTGTCAGGTTTTCAGCATATTTTACCCATATCTACCCAGATTTACTTTCAGAGTTCGGAGAGTTGGTATGCAAAATAAATTCAAAATTTGTATAAATACTTAGGTTGAACTTTTTACAAGCATATGCACATGGGCATATATACATGTTTAAAATATTTATGTGTATGCTTAATTCAATCTATATAATTAAATATAAATAGATTATGGTACATCTTTTCACATTTCAGCTTTTGCATCTTAACAGAATATTGCAATATTTGGATTTCAAATGTGGCAAAAAAAAAATGCACCTAAACAAACATTTCCTCAAAATATAAAAGGAGATGGTGATGACAAAATAGAAATAGAAATACAAGCTTGGAAAAAGCAAGTGAACGCAGGCAAATTTTAGGCATTATTGAGGTTTTGCTAAAACCCAAATAACTGTTGCTATGCATTTTTCTATTTATTTTACACCCACATGTTATAAGGAAAATATCATCCATATGTTTAATTCAATTTTCCTTAAGCTGAGAGTGATAACAATTGTTGAAGAGCTCGTCAATGTCCGGTAAGTTTTTCGAGTTTCACAAAGCCTTCCTTCTCCCTCTGAACAAGCAAGTGGTGTTTTGCCAGCACAGAACAGAACTTGAACAGGGGGCAGATTGAGTTTGGTTCTAAACTTAGAGCACACAAATTTGAGTGACTGCCAAGCCTGCTGAAATGTGTTTTCTCCCATCTTCTTAAAGTGCACGAGAATTGCAAATGAAAAATTGTAAAGCCTTCCATTGTGAGTTTTCTTTAACCACTGAATAGTTCTTGAATTGAAAAACACATACTGAATATAAGATAGTGATGTGTTTTATCAAGTTCTGGTCTCTGTATGTTTCCCTTCAGTTTATTTTCTCGAGAATGCTCTCCTGCGATATTCTGAAGCCTGTGCAGTTTCCTTCTTATAGATATAGAACCGACTGTTCCAGCCATGATGCTCTTGAAATTAATCTACCTTCAATAATCAAAGGAGAAGCGAGAAATGGATCGGGGGAAATGTAGACAAAAACACAACATATGATCAATAAGGTGCTTAATTTCTGATCATACCAAGGAGTCCAAGATGATTCACTAGTCTTGAAGGGGGAGGGGAAAGTACTAGTGAAATCAACAGATTGATCCAGGCATATGGACGTCCTGGAAGGCGGCTGAGAGTGGGAGAAGGGACATGAAAACAGGGGCCGTGTCGCTCGGTTCACTCACTGCCAAGACACTGAAAAACACGGCTGGAGCATTCACCACGTAAATGGGATGACATTTAAGTGATTCCTTTTGTTCGTGTTTTTGAGACTTCTCTGTAATTCATAGAGCAGTGTGAATTCTTTTGCATCTTTCTATTCCTCTTAAAAACTTTTTTCACCTAATTTCAAGCCTTAGTATTTTGCATAGGAGCTCAGCCATGCTGAGAAGAATGAAGAAGGAGCAAAGAGGATGTTATTCTTAACATCATCAAGAATAAATTCTTTAATGATGCAAAGAAGCCAGCATTTAGGAACATGCTGAGGGGTGGGATATTATAGCAAGACTTCACTTGTTGGTGATCATTTTGAATCATTAAGGATCAGTTCTCAACTTCATCTCTGCAATCCCAGCATCTGTTGCTTTCACAACTCATTTTTTTCCCTTTCCTTTCAAGATGAATCCAACATGGCTGAAGATGATTTTTCTATAGGTTGGGCATCAATCTTAGGTTAATTATATCTATATTCTTACTTGCAATGTTTTCCCAATCAGTTCCAGCCAGCCAGAAGATGCACTGATGGTTATCTTTCAAAAAAAAAAAAAGTGTGACATCCTTTCTCAGAAATTTGAGAATTAAATCTCCATATCAGTATGGAAGGTATATCGCATAAATGTAAATAATGAAAGCCACCAAATTTTTAAAGGTGGATAAAATCAGAGTCATTGAGCAAATTTGCCCAAAACCAAGTTAAATCACGAGATACCTGGTTGGCACCCAGCAGTTCTAGGCAACACTTACTCACTGCTGTCAGGATGCTGCAGCTCAAGTGCTGTTCCCATCAATTTGTTTCATTAGGAAAATTTGTCCTCACTTTGCCTAGGTCGCCTGGTGGGCTGCCATCTATGGGGTCGCACAGAATCAGACATGACTGAAGCAACTTGGCAGCAGCAGCAGCCTCACCTATAAAATTCCACAATCACAATGAAACCCTGACCTAAAAACATAAGATTGTTGTGGGAATTAAATTAGGACAATGCCTGCTACACACAGTAAGAGTCCAATTCTTGGTAGATGTTATTAGGTGACAAATTTTCCCCAGGGAATTCTGCAAACAATTTTTCAGTGCCCTTCCTCGTGCTTTGCTGAGCACACAAGCAATCCCTGAAGCAAGGCTATTTGCTCTTTATTCAGACTTTAAAGTATTTGGTAGGTTCCACAGCCTGTATGTCCCAACACTTGCAGCCAGCACCCACAGATTATCTTGCAGACTCCTTCTTGCACTGGATGTCTTTGGTACCCAAATCTACCTCCTCCATCCTTCTTTTCCAAAGTCTGCCTCCGGGACCAACCCTGTCTTTCAAGAGATGCGTGTTCAGTCTCCCACAGCGACTGTAGCCTCATCCCATTCGCTGTCTTTTGCTTCATATATGAGGCTATGTAGTTGAGAATGTAGACAGCTAGCATTTTAACATCTTTCTGGTGAATTAGCTCATCTTTGGATTATTTAGGGCTATCTTCCAAGCTGTTTCCCTTTAGTCTTTTAAAAATCTCTGTTTCATTTTCAGCCCGTTCATTAATAACAAAACAATTACATCAGGTTGGTTACTATCCCAGGCTCTGTTTGAATTGTATACACCATGAAGGCCTGATGCTATGTATTTTTAAATGTGCAATATATTCCTGGTTGGTGACATTGGCAAAGTATTGTGTTTTTATGGTAATATCAAAATTGGCTTCTAACAGCTCAACAAGAATTGCCTTTTCATTCATGCTTTCAACATGAAGCACATTCCATGCACTAGGCCTCTGCTAGAGAAACACATAAAGACCCCTTCTGGCCCACAGCTTGGTTATAACCAAGTAAAGGAGAAGTCAAGCCTTTTTCTTTTCTAGGGTTACATCATTATTCATTTTGAATATGATCGTGGTGCACAGTACTTGTATATGTGTAGTTTTTCTCTGCTTTTGGAACTTTTATGATAACCATGATCCAGGTGAATAAAAACAGAGCTGGTTCTAATGCTGGGCTTTAGGAACGTCTCTGCAAAGGTATTAATAGCTCTAGGATGTGGGTTATATAGGAGTCCCTGGCAAAAGTCACGGGGCCCAGTCAAGGCACAGGAGAGCTTAGTGTCTTCTTCCAGATTCTCACAAGCCGAAAGCTGATGGAATCAGAGGCGCATTCTTCTCGTGGAGCCCTCACCACAAGTTTACAGTTCTGTGGACATGATGGATTATTCAGACACGTGAAGTTTACAAGCTGTAGTTTCAGACAACTTACCCTCTTCACTAAGCTGGTAAAATACAACCTGAGAAAGTCTTGCTGACAACTAGCTTATAACCACTTGTTATCCATGGGTCTCTCCACAGATCCATTTCTCACTTCGTGGCTCACCTTTGTTTTCCTCTTTTCTCATACTCCAGCAGACTGGCCTGTATTTAAAAAATGACACTGAAATGAAAAAATAATAAAATCTTTCACAAGACCAGCTCTGGAAGGAAAAGGACTCTGGTTCCTGGGTGAACTGGAGCCAAGCGTGGGGGTCAACATGTCTTCCTTTTTCTTAATCTTTATTTGATACTGGACTATAGTTGATTTACAATGTTGTGTTAGTGTCAGGTATACGGCACTGTGATTCAGTTATACATTTACATGTATCTAGTCTGTTTTTCACATTCTTTTCCCATATAGGTCATTACAGAGTATTGAGTTAAGTTTCCAGTGCTAGATATTAGGTCCTTGCAGGTTATCTATTTTATATGTTGTGGCTGTTCAGTCACTAAGTCATGTCCGACTCTTTGTGACCCCATGGACTGCAGCAAGCCAGGCTTTCCTGTCCTTCAGTATCTCCCAGAGTTTGCTCAAGCTCATGTCCATTGAGTCAGTGATGCCATCCAACCATCTCATTCTCTGTTGCCCGCTTCTCCTCCTGCCTTGAATCTTTCCCAGGATCAGGGGCTTTTCCAGTGAGTTGCATCAGGTGGCCGAAGTATTGGAGCTTCAGCATCAGCCTTTCCAGTGAATATTTTACATGTAGTCATGTGTATATGATGTCTTTCTTACCACATCCCACAATCTTTGAATTCTCTCCTTCCCAGGACTACTTGAGCTCAAATGGGTGTGCTCTGTTCCACACACAGTTGCAGAAAGAAAACCTGGAAATATTTGTGCAGGAGCAGTTCAGACACTGTTTTTAAGAAGTAGCAGATGGACTCAGGCAGAGGAAATGAAGACATTTCAAAATGTTCTGTTGTCATTCCAACCAAGTCTACTGACACCAACATGCATTTTCACTCTGTTGAAAGGTATCACAACACATTACGGCTGTGGTGTGAGTTTATGACCTTTTTCTTACTCAAAGTTGTGGCAGCTACAGTGGTGGTGACAGTGCTTGTCCCAAAGTGGTGTCAAGAATGGGTGTCACCCTCCACCTTAGGACCTGCAGTGTTACATTTCTTCAAGGGTCATTTATTCCCATAGAAAGCTCCTTCAGACTTTTTTTTTTCACATACATGTACAAAATACGATGATAAACATAAACATAATCAGTTCAGTTCAGTTCAGTCACTCAGTCGTGTCAACTCTTTGCCACCGCGTGAACTGCAGCATGCTAGGCCTCCCTGTCCATTACCAGCTCCCAGAGTCTACCCAAACCCATGTCCATCGAGTCATTGATGCCATCCAACCATCTCATCCTCTGTCGTCCCCTTCTCCTCCTGCCCTCAATCTTTCCCAGCATTAGGGTCTTTTCAAATGAGTCAGCTCTTCGCATAAGGCCAAAGTATTGGAGTTTCAGCTTCAACATCAGTCCTTCCAATGAACACCCAGGACTGATCTCCTTTATGATGGACTGGTTGGATCTCCTTGCAGTCCAAGGGACTCTCAAGAGTCTTCTCCAACACCACAGTCCAAAAGCATCAATTCTTCGGTGCTCAGCTTTCTTTATAGTCCAACTCTCACATAAAAAAGCCCAACATTTACAAAATGTTTTATATGATGCTCATGTGTATCAACTCCTGCCAGTGGAGCACTGGAATCTATTTTGCAGATGTCAAGTCTGAATTTCAACAAGGCTGAGTGACTGACTTAGACTGGAGTAAGAACCAGGACTCCACAGACTCATTTTTCCCACTGGGTTACTACAAACCAGCCCCAATGGGAGGATACAATTTTAACACGTTAGAGTAAAAACAAGGAATCAAGTTAACAGTTGGGAACCTACTCTAAACAGAAGTTTTTAAAAAGGAGGCATTCCTGGCAAAAAATATCCCTCTCCTCAAAATTATTAGATGAAAAATTGTTCTAAACATAGTATATAATAGTGTTTGCTTATAGCAAGTGATTATTTCTAAAAGAAACTGGTTTTTAAAATGTCCTTGGATTATTTTCATGACTATACTGTGTGTGCACGTCCAGCTGTGTCCAACTCTTTTGCAACCCTATGGACCATAGCCCACCAGGCGCCTCTCTCCATGGGATCCCCCAGGCAAGAAGACTGCAATCAGTTGCCATGCCCTCCTCCAGGGGATCTTTCTGACCCAGGGACCAAATCCGCGTCTCCTGTGGCTATTGCATTGCAGGCAGATTCTTTACCATCGAGCTACCAGGGAAGCCCGAATTAATTGGTAAGTTTAAAATTTTTTACTAAACTGGTAGCCTTTGGAGCAGGGGAATGACTATTAAAATACAATGCTTGAGCCATTAGCCACTGGTGCCTTCTGTTTTCCCAGCCTGTGATCCTAACCTCAACTGGAACTCAAGTCTGGAGGAGGAAAGCAAATGACCACAATGTTGTCTTGACATAATGTTGTTTGACTTTGACTTTGCATAAATTAGTAGCCTGGTGACATTTATGGAGAAGATACTTGGGCAAGTGTTTCTGGAGAATTGCAATATCCTTTTCACTCGGGAGTTTCATGTTAAGATAAGGTCTTGGCTGTTTCTCTACTGTATAAGGCTTCAGATCATATATCCCACCCTGAAGTAAAATACGGTCCGGCTGTGTTAGATTTGTTCTCTCAGAATGAGCTCTGGTGCTGTTCTCTTGCAGGAAATGCTGTCACAAGTATTACTAAGAATCCCCACCCATCAGCGCGTGCTCTGATTTTTTCATTAAGTGTCCCGATACGCAAAAATAGAAGAAAAAAAAACTATTTATCATCAGAAAAACCAGTGTCAGGAAAACTGCTGTTCAATTTCTAAAAGATGGAAAATAGTCTTCAATGTTTTGACAGAGAACAAAATTCACAAACAAATGGAGAATTCGTGAATAACAACAAAATTTGGAGAAATGTTACAACCCAAAAATGTTCACCAGCTGCTTAGAATTCAAAATTCTGGTGCCTCTTGTGGATCCTTCAGTTCCCCAGCACAAGGATGACAATAGCAAATGGAGGCCTAGAGAGACAGAGTCTGTTAGGGAGGGTGGACCCCAAATACATCACGCTGAAACCTAAAGACATTTAGCGTTTGTTCATGAAAAGGTCCCAGCAGGAGCTCCTGGTCAGTGGTCAGCTCACTTCCACGTGGAGACTCTGGATCCAGGCTCCATCTGTACATGGTCCTACCATCCCCTAGAGCCTGGAGCTTCCTTCCTGTTTTCAGACGGTCTGAGAAGAATAAGAATCAGGGGACTCACACTCACTCAGCACCCTCAGCCTTTGGTGGACCAACTCCCCAGCCTCTGACATCGCATGGAGAAGTGGTCACCTGACCAAACCCAGCAGCAAAAAAGGACAAGTAATTGCAGTCCTTGGCTAGACAACCACATCTCAGGGACCACTGATTACCACAAAGGGGGAGAACAGATTCTAGTGGCCAAAAGCCATCTCTGCCAAAGGTAGAAAAAGATAAACGTGATTTAATATTAATATCCATTAAATCTAGAGGAAAGGGGTTTATCAATATGGCAGAGATTGCTAACTGTCCCCCAGATCAATTCTCCCATATTGCTATTATAGTAGGACCCCTGAATTTTAACCACATCCATGAAGATCCCCTGTAGAAGGAAAAGGCTACCCACTCCAGTATTCTGGCCTGGAGAATTCCATGGACTGTATAGTCTATGGGGCCACAAAGAGTCGGACACAACTGAGAGACTTTCACTTTCACATGACCTTCCAAAGACCCATGTTCTAGACTCCCTCTTGACTAGCTAGGAACCTGTCACTAAGTTCTGGCCAAGGGGAGGAGCGGGAAGGGGGTTTACTATTTCTGAGTTGTGATCCTACAAGGAAGAGGGTCACACTCTCTCCTTCCCACTTGCATCTCTTCTCAACTCTTAATGGCATCTGTTAACCCTGGTTAACCCTCTGGGACCATGTTGATGAGGGAAAACCCTTATATCAGGGAGTAAGAAGGTCCCAGGGACACAGATGAGACAACAGACATGCCTACGTACGCCGACAGTTAAATGAGAGAGAAATCCACTTCTATCTTGTTTAAATCACTGTTTTTTGTAAATCTCCATTACAGATGCCAAACCTATAACGAATACATATGGCAAACAATATGGAATTCTGTTCATCCCCAGCTCAACATTTAAAATGCCATAAAAAGGGAATGAAGGAAAGGAATGTGGCCAAAGATAGAAGATATAAATGTATTGATTCCAATCACACAACATGATATTAATTCATTAAGCATGTGGCTAATGAAGGTGAGACAATAATAATAAAAATAATCTCCTGCTTGGGGGTTAAATTCATTCTCATGAAGCTTATGTAAGATCCTCCTTGGTTTATGTAGACAACTGACTGGAAATGTTCTGGAGAGTCTCTCTGTGACCTCCTAGGGTAGAAGAATGCTGACCTGGTCAGGCCAATACAGGCTTCCAATCCCACTCACCCCATGGGAGTCTCTTCTCATCACAGACAGACGCACCTGGGCACCCAACTCTAGGTCAACTATTGACCGACACTCAGTGTGAACCACATCCGAAGGCAAACCCCTGACCATGAGAGGAGCACGACTTGGCTTTGAAGGGGGCTTGGGAGGGACAGCGAGCACTGCTGCCTTCAGGGCTGGGGAGTTCCCAGCACCGACAATAGCCGAGGATGGTAGGAGGAGGGGCCACTGCAGACTAAGCTCAGAGACGTGGCCAGAGGATAGAGAGCACAGACCTTTGATAGGGGCATTTACCAGGCACGTGTGTGTGCATGTGTGTGTGTGCTTGCGTGTGCATGAGTGTGCATGTGTGTGCACATGTGTGCATGCTTGGGCATGCATGTGTGTATGTGTGCATGTTTGTGTGTGTGTGTGCATATGTGTATATGAGTGTGCATGCACATGCTTTCTTACATGAGCTCTTGGAGGGGAAACCACAGCACAACCACCTCATGACTCATGCCCTGGTCCAGCCTCTAGTGGTGTGGCCTCTTGTGGCCCTAGGAGAGCCACTGTTACATGCATATTTCAGCTCTTCTGGAGTTTTCTATGACAGGATACCACTGAGGTTTGCAGACGATGCAGTTGGAACTCACTGTCCCTAAAGGATCATGACCCTGGCAGCAAGCAGATGGGTCTGCAGTCCAAGTCTCCAGGCGGCCGAGTCCACAGCTCAATGGCCTCACCAGCACCTCCTCACTCACTGCCCTTCCCCAGGGGGACTGAGCGGCCCGGTGACCACACGCCTATTTACTGTCCATATAAATCACCTGCTGAATTGTTTCCTATGCGATAAGCTAAGCAAACTGATCCAGTCACTTTGAAAAACAGGCATCTATTTCTATGTCTTAAGTTACCAAATACAGTATATTTTTATAGTAGGGTCATGATTGGGCTCTGGAGTCAGAAGCAGATTAAAATCCTAATTCAACAATCATAATACAACTGGAGCCAACACGTATGTGCCCATTACTTTATACACGTATTAACTCACAGAGTCCTTGAAACAATCCCATGTGGTGGGTTCTACTCTGACCTGCTGTTCAGAGGGGTCTCAAACCACAGCCATCCACTCTCTGGGGCCATTTGTCCCCCTACTGGCTACATCATTTCCACTCTGCCTGTGAGCTCTGAACTCTCAGCTCCCTGGGTGAAATGAGGACAAAAACAGCATCAACCCTATAATACGACTGAAAGCGTTTAACGAGATGATCCTTATAAACGTTCTGAGAATGACTCTCGGCACACAGGAAGTGGCCAGTAAGTGTCAGCTAAAAATACACTAGTTTATGCCAACCAACCCAGGCAATTGTTCCTGGAATTCAGGTGACTGTCGGACGATCACTGAAGCCACTGAGGCCTCCATGTGAGACATGCATGCTCTCAGAGCTATGTCCAATCAGGTATGTGGGGTACGGCTGACAAGACATCACAAGCAAGACAGTGATGCTGTCAAGGGATCACTGTGGATTTGAGGTGTGATAACAGGGCAGTAATTATGCAAGAAAACGTCATTTTCTTGAGATGCGCACTGGAGGCTGTGACACTGAACGTTCTCCAGCTGGGGGATAAACTTGTGTTTATGGTACAGTATTTACTTGAATTTTTTTCAAAATAAACCATTAAAAGAATTAAAAGGAGCCCCAGGGAAAGTGTGGTAAAGCTGGTTTTTCAAACCCCCTCCTGGAGAGTGCCATGTTTGGGGGGTCCCTGCAGAGGACCTTGGGGGGACAGGCAGAGGGGGCAGAGTTCTCCGTCCACCTGCACCAGCACCCCACCACCACCCTACCCACCCATGACTGGTTCTTTCTAAGGGAAGAAGGGGAGGAACTGCACAACTGACCGCTTTCTCATCACAAGCCCTCCCACCTGTCAAGGCCCACCCTTCTCAATCTCATGAATCAAATGGTATCACCTTCAGTTTTGCTGTTACCAATCAGTACTGAATCACTTTCCTTCATTTCCTGGAGACTGAGCTCCTGGCTCACTGTCACTCTGAGCGTCACCATCTGCCCAGATTTTTGTCAACTTTAACACAAGCATGAACGCCGCTTCCCACCTCGTCCTGCCCCGAGTCCCCTCCTCCAGGGACCGTGTCTCTCACCTGCCCTCAGCTGCTCCCGCGCCCAGAGTCAAAGGCACCATGTCCTGCCCCGAGTCCCCTCCTCCAGGGACCGTGTCTCTCACCTGCCCTCAGCTGCTCCCGCGCCCAGAGTCAAAGGCACCATGTCCTGCCCCGAGTCCCCTCCTCCAGGGACCGTGTCTCTCACCTGCCCTCAGCTGCTCCCGCGCCCAGAGTCAAAGGCACCATGTCCTGCCCCGAGTCCCCTCCTCCAGGGACCGTGTCTCTCACCTGCCCTCAGCTGCTCCCGCGCCCAGAGTCAAAGGCACCATGTCCTGCCCCGAGTCCCCTCCTCCAGGGACCGTGTCTCTCACCTGCCCTCAGCTGCTCCCGCGCCCAGAGTCAAAGGCACCATGAGCGGCTCTCCTGACTAACACTATCTGAGTGCCAGCTGCTGTCACCCCCTTCAAAGTGCCCCGCACCGCTGCTCCACCCTCCACTTGAGCAACACCCCCACTTAGCAATGTGGTCAACACACTCTCTTGTCCTCCTTCCTGGTCACTGGGTGTCCCTTCTCAGCCCCCTTACTGGATCCTTCTACTCTGTCAGTCCTTACTGTGGAAGCCCCCAGAAGAATGCCCCTTCTCTACACCAATAACCTCCAGATGGACCTCACCCCAAAGACCTCTCGCCTATACTCCAGGCTCATCTCAAGTACCCATGTGATATCCTCCCCAGGAACACCCAACTCACGGCTACATCCACGTGACCGGATCAAGATGCTGGTGCCCTCCCTCCCCCAAACCAGCTCCACCCACAGCCTCCTGTAGTGGGCGAGGTAGCTAGACGAGAGAGAGGGGATAAAGTTTCATGAGGACTCGTTAGAGAAAGTCAGCCTTAGAAAGGGCTGTTTGCTGCCGCCAGCAGCATGAGTTCCTACAAAGACTGTCTGTGCTAAACCTAAAAGCAAGACACGTATGCTGAGAATAGCATATTTATAATATTCTCCAAGTATTGTGTCGTTTTCCTGTTTAACCAAGAGGGCTGACACGTAAAAAGGAGAACTAGACCTTCGGGTATGGATTAAACATAAATCCTATTTCAAGTATCCTGTTTCTTTCAAACAACTTGGGTGTAATAAGCACAGTGGGAGGCCATGAGCTTTGTCATAAGAATGGATACTAAAAGCTGGCCATGGCTTATTTGAAGACATTAATACTCAACAAGTATTTCCCATTGAAGGATCCATGGAACACACCCAGGAGGCCTGAAAAATGTATATATTTGGGGGAGTCCTCTGATGGTCCAGTAGCTAAGACTGTGCACTCCCAATGCAGGGGGCCCGGTTCAATCTCTGGTCAGGGAACTAGATCCCACATGCTCCAACTAAGACCCGATGCAGCCAAATAAATAAATATTTTAAAAAATAAACTAAAAAAATAGTTTAGTATTGCATGTAGTTCATAATAAGTGCTTCAGTCAGTTCAGTTGCTCAGTTGTGTCTGACTCTTTGCGACCCCATGAATCGCAGCACACAAGGCCTCCCTGTCCATCACCAACTCTTCGGAGTTCACTCAGACTCACGTCCATCGAGTCAGTGATGCCATCCAGCCATCTCATCCTCTGTCATCCCCTCTTCCTCCTGCCCCCAATCCCTCCCAGCATCAGAATCTTTTCCAATGAGCTCAATAAATGTTTAATTATTATCACACATATAAAAATCAATTAATTAATTATTTAATATATATATATTTAGAAGGCATATGATAGGCAAACTCCTAATTTATCACCCCCACTCCCTCTCCCCTTTGGTAACCATAAGTTTGTTATCTATGTCTATGAGTCTGTTTTATAAATAAGTTCTTTTGTGTCGTACTTTGAATTCCTATGTAAGTGATACCATATGATATTTGTCTTTTTCTGACTTACTTCACTCAGTATGATAATCTCTAGATCTGTCCGTGTTGCTGTAAATAGAATTATTTCATTCTTTCTTATGACTGAAGAATATATATATACCATATCTTCTTTATCCATTTATCTGTCGATGGACACCTAGGTTGCTCCCATGCCTGGGCTATTATAAATAGTAATGCAATGAATATGGACGTACATGTATCCTTCTGAACTAGAGTTTCATCCAGATATATGCCCAGGGGTGGGACTGCTAGGTCAAATGGTAGCTCTACTTTTAGCTTTTTAAGGGACCTCCATACTGTTCTCCATGTTAGATGCTCAGCCATGTCCAACTCTTTGCAACCGCATGGGCTGCAGCCCTGCCAGGCTCCTCTGTCCATGGGATTCTCCAGGCAAGAATACTGGAGTGGTTTGCCATTCTCTCTCCAATTGCTCTCCATAGCAGCTATACTAATTTACATTCCCACCAACAGTGCAGGAGGATTCCTTTCTCTCACACTCTCTCCAGCATGTGTTATTTGTAGGCTTTTTGAGGATGGCCATCTTACCCATGTAAGGGGATACGTCATTGCAGTTTTCATCTGCATGTCTCTAATCTTTAATAATTGGCCATGTTGTCTGCTCCCAAATTTTTCTGCTGTCTGAAGTCTAACTGTCTTCACCCAGCAAGTTGGGGATGTCCATTAGGGTAGAAGAGGAGAGAGGCTGCCGAGTCTACTGTGGATGAGGAAGAAGCACGCACCACATGGTTCTGGAACCTGCACGCAGCTCCTTTCCCATTACAGGAACCATCCACCTCTTCTCAGGTGACTCCAGGCCTTGTCGCACCAGTGTGGACAGTGGGCGCTGGAACACAGAGCTGATTCATCTGCCTCATGTGCTTCTCTCTGTTTTGTTCTGGGCAGTTCAGCCTCCCAAACTAGGCGGCAACCCCTGGAAAGGAGGGATCTTAATTTTTACCACCCATCTCTCAGGACCTATCAAATGCTCCCAAATACTAAAAACTGTACAAATGGGTTGCTTTCTATCAGAACAGCATCTCATGCCACCTGTTTCAGGTACACACAACACATATTCGAAACTGGCTATACTGTCTGTGCCTCCCCCCACCAGCCCCCGGCAAAGCAAAGATTCTTGGATTCTTGTCATAACTACAACATGAGAACTCGTTCTGTTAATAATTACCATACTCTGCTGGGCAGATTGTCCCAGATCCTGGAATGTGATCAATTAATACTGAGCACTTGCTGTTATTAGTATGTGTTCCTGCTCGTCAGGACTCGCATTCTCCCATCTGAGGCCAACCTGTAAGTATTTCCTTACATCCTTCTCTAAGTGCCTTCCAAGCCACAAATAGCATATCTGAAGCACATTACAAACAATGCATATCGGTCATGTCCAAAGAGCTTATTAGTCATGCCTTCTTCAGGAAAAAAAAAAGGATGAATTTAAAATAATATAATAATATGAACATACTAAGTAAATTTTAAGGGCAATGAGCTTTGTACTTTTTTAAGTACAAAAAAAAAAGTTATGAATTTTCCCTAGGCATCTGATAAAGCTTCAGGTGTTTCCTAGGGCGTCATGATGAAATAGTAGATTCTGATGTAGGGTTTGTTTGCTGTTTCTTCTTTTCAAAGCCCAGAATCTTCTGGCACTCAAAGCTGACACCATTGCCCATCCATTTAAAGCATTCTATCAGATTACCAGGACCGTGTGATGTCGGCCACAAAGCTGGATAACATGGATGGCAGTCTGCATCTGGTACAAAGCATCTCGTAAATAAATAGTGCTGGGGTGTGTCTGCATGGCAGAGGCCAGTCTCCTCCTCCACCCACACTGAAAGGCGGCCCTGATTTAGTACAGATACGGCTTACTGGCAAAGAGAAAGAAGGCAGAAACACTCTGTTATCAAGTGACGTGGTGGGATGTTCAAACAAGCGTGAAGCTCCAGGAAACATTTTAGCTTAATCTTGAAGGCAAGTAATCGACTTTGTAGTGTTTTCAAGGCAGGTTACTTTTTATTTCTATTTTTTGTGTGGCAGAACAGCTTGTTTGCTTGGAATCACCGAGACACGAGAAGTCTTATCCAAAAGACACTGAGAAGAGGAAGAACGGAGATGAAAAGGGAAAAAAGCAGAAGGGGAGGCTTGTCACAGGAGGCGAAAACAAGCTGGTGAGCCTGGTCACTGCTGGCGACCAGGGCAGGAAATTTACTTACACCCCTGCTGTTGCTATTACCATTATTATTTTGGTAGAGATAAAGAGCAGGAAAGGAGAGGACCCCAGGCCCAGCACAGAGCTAGCTGGGTGCAGGGGACACACTCCCAGGGGACCCACAGATGTGGCTGAGACACCAACCTCCCAGGAAGAGGAGCCCAGAGCAACTGGTCCTCTCATTGTCAATAACACTCAGCACCTGCCGGGAGCCAGTGTGAGGAACTCCGCCCGTGGCAAAGGTCATGAGGAAGGAGGCTGGGCATACGCAAAGGCCGGATGGAGCCTCAGGAGTCCCCCTGGAAGTTCTCGAGCATCTACCCCCAAAACTAGAGTCTGCCTACTTTACTGCTTTGTGATCTCACCTACACGTCTGACTTTACGGGGGCTGTCCCCCACCACCTCTCTCTGAAAAAGAGTTAAATTACAGCTCCAGTTAATAAAGTTCCTGGGCGTGATAAGAGTGTTTTTGTTCACAACCGTGACAGGCATGAGATGTTCTAAACTGTCTGAATACAGATTCTTTTGAGCAGTTAAAAGATTGATTAGAAATTGTATTGGTGAAGGGTTTTTCACTTGTTGGGCCAATGTTTGCTGCTAAGTTTCCATATCCCTTACCTGCTGTGTCCCTGGCAGGTAAGTGTATTGATTAATATAATTGGTGTAAGTAGTAGCTTTAATGTTTGTAACCTTGGACCCTTGAGTTAATTCTTTTTCTTGTTATAGCCCACCACACCTTTGCCCTATAGGAATGCAACTTTATCTAATGCTTTTGGAGGGTGGCGCCTGACTAATCACCTTTAGAGAAAAATAAGTTTTCTGAAGAAAGGGTCTTAAAATGTTAACAGGCCTCCGGGCCAGAAGATGATGCAAATCACCTAAACTTTTGCATATGATAAGTTTGCAGGAAGAAAGCCTGGCTTACTACATGACTCTATCCCTTCCCCCATTATCCTCTATGCATAACTTAAGGTATAAAGACTACTTTGGAAAATAAAGTGTGGGCCTTGTTCACCGAAACTTGGTCTCCCTGTCATTCTTTCTCTCACCTTCTAGCTGAATTGGAGTGTGGAGGCTCGTCAAGCCTACTAACTATGCCTGGGCTTCTAAGATCTGACCGGGGAGGCCTTAGTGGCTCCTCTCCTTCGGGAGAACGGGAGGACGCCTGCGACCTACATAGGTAACATAAATTCTTTATTTTGGAATTTTATTAGCTTTCCACGTAAACCAAGTTATTCAGCCTCTTTTCTCCACTGAATTTCCTCACTGAGCTATCCTTATTTAACCACTCTTTATATCCTTAATTAACGTTTAATCAAGCAATTGTTTCCTGATCCTCGCCAACGCTGTCCCTGCTTCGAATTCCCTGGATCCAGAGGCTCTGGACCCCGGCAGGAACCTGCCTCCCTGTGAACCCACCCACTGGAAACCCGTGTGCCCTTTTCCACCAGGAAACCACTAGCAAGCACCTGACTGTTACATTCTGGAGCTCAAAGGGAAGAGCGGGCTCAAAGGGGGACTGGCATTTCAGGGCTCAGCTTTCACAGCGACCTGCCCCCGTCAGGAAGATAAACCGGCAGGTGCAGTGTGCAATGGGCACATCCCTGAGTCATTCGGAGTAAAAGGATACATGCTATTATTTCCAGCTGTTTCCCTTGCTCCTTCTCCAGGAAGAAGACGAGAAAGAAACACTTTAAAAAGTGAAGACTGGTTTCTGAAAAACATGCAAACAAATGAAAAGATCTGAAAAATGGAGATGGCAGACCTCAGCTTGAGGGTTTCTAACCTTTAAACCACTGTTTACAACAGAAATAGGCCTTTCCATCCTCCTCAGAATATGCTTAACACACCTGCCTGCAGGATCTGCCAGGGCTAAAAACCAGGGTTGAAATATCAGAAACAAGTGAGAGAGTCAAAACCGCACATGACCATCATCCCTTCTCGTTTCTATTTCCTGGAAACTGATGTCCTGGTATGTGAAGTGCCTCCTGGATGGTTTGACTGGTTTCTAGAATCTTAACAGAAAACTCATACATAACTCTTGGGAGCAAGACCGTCAAGGGGCTCCATGATTGGCTCTATAATTCCCCCAACTTCATCCCCTTTCCTTCTTCCTTGAATCACCCATCCTCCCAACACACACATGCAGTCTCACACAAACATACAACCACACGTATTCAGACACACACACACTGCCTCACATACTCAAACACACACACAGTCTCACACACTCAAACATACAACCACACATATTCAGACATACACACACTGTCTCACACACTCACACAGTCTAATGCACTCAAACACACATATTCAGACACAAACACACAACCACATGTATTCACATACTCACACACACACCTGTTTCCTGACACTCCCTGACCAGGCCAGCATTGTCCTCTCTCCACCTACGCACATTAATCCAGTCATCTCTGCATCTGCAGGCCCCCTCCTCTGTCCTTCCCACAGTCTGTCTGAAGCCCACGCATCTTCAGTGACTAACTTAAATGACTGACTTACCTCCTTTGGTGGAGGCATCTCAGAGCTGCTCTTCCCCATGTGTAAAAGCAATGGCTTTTTTCTAACTTTTGCACCCTCGTGGCCCTTTTGCAAAACCTATCAGTTTCTGCCATGCACTTTGATTTTACGGGTATGTGTGTGTGTTTGTGTGTGTGTGTGTACCACCATCACTAGAGCCTTCACAAATGCAAATCATGCCACCAGCCTCTCTGCACATCTTAGCACTGTGAGCAGAGCAGAGTACCAGCAAATAAACCTGGAACCACTGAAGAATGTGAAAGAGACTGCACATGCAGTTAGCTAATTCATGTCAAGAGGAACATCAGGTTACTGCACTGATACCTTACACTGGGTGAGTCACTGCATTAAATCTCCCCACTAACTGTTCACCTGTTTAGTGATAGAAAAGGGAAACTCAGAGTTAACTCAGGTTAACTGTACTGAAGGGCAGAAAATATGTGCAAATTATATATGACTGGATATATAAAATAAAATAGAAAAATATATAAATAGCTCATGCAACTCAGTATCAAATAAAAATTTAAAAATGGGTAGATGACCTGAATAGACATTTTTCCAAAGAAGATATACAGATGGCCAATAGGCACATGGAAAGGTACTCAGCACGACTAATCATCGGGGAGAAACAAAGCAAAACCACAATGAGATAGCACCTCACACCTGTCAGAATGACTGTCATCAAACAGACCACAAATAACAGAAGTCGGTGAGGATGTGGAGAAAAGGGAACCCTTGTGCACTGTTGGTGGGAATGTAAACTGGTGAAGTCACTACGGAAAACAGTATGGAGTTCCCTCAAAAAACTAAAAGTAAAACTACCATATGATCAAACAATTCCACTCTTGGGTATATATCCAAAAGAAATAACAACACTAATTCAAAAAGATACATGCACCCCGAAGTTCGTAGCATTTCTCTTTACAACAGTCAAAACACAGAAGCAACCTCAATGTCCATCAACAGAGGGATGGATAAAGAAAATGTGGTACCTATATACACAATGGAATACTACTCAGTCATAACAGAGAATGAAATTTTGCCATTTGCAGCAACATGATGGACCTGGAGGGTATTATGCCAAGTGAAATAAGTCAGACAGAGAAAGACAAATACTGTATATTGTCACTTACATATGGAATCTAAAAAGCAAAACAAGCAAATGAATATAACGAAACAGAACAGACTCTGAGAACAAGCTAGTGGTTACCAGTGGGGAGAGGAAAGGGGGACGGGAAAATGTGGTTAGGGAATTTATAGATCCAAACTACTGTGCATATAAATAAATAAGTTACAGCACAGGGAACATAGCCAATATTTCATGATAATTTCAAATGGAGTATACTATAAAGATATTGAATCACTATGTTGGACACCTGAGACTAATCTAATATTGCAAGTCAACTACACTTCAGTTAAAAAAGGAGAGGTTAACTGTAGAATAATTGACATCTAAGATGTTGGTTGGCCAGATGTTGGAAAGACAGAAGAAAAATGTACGTAGAAGCTGGTGAGGATGAGATGGTTCTCTTTACACAGGACACCACATCATATCAGCGACAGGCACAGCTGACCACTGCTGCTCTGTGTGTGTGTCCAGCACAGTCACCCAAGAAGTTTCAAAGAGAAGATCCAAGACTGAGTCCCGGGACCTCCCACACCCCCTATGCGACCCACCATCTGCCACGCTTCTCCCATCCTCCCTGCCTCTCATCTCACTCACCAGTAAACAGGTGGAGGAAATGGGATGTTTTCCAGTTCGTGTGTTAAAAGCACACCTCCTCAAAGGCACTACAATGAAGCAAACATGTCATCACTATTTGTACTTATTTCAGTGAAGGAAACCCAGTAGGTTGAATGCATTCTAATGGGGGCTGAGGGGCCCTATCCAGGGTGCTGCAATAGAGATTTCTCACTTAAACAAGGAAAATCTGTCACTCTTTAGGCTGTGTCCTAGGAAAGGGCCCTCAGGGGTCAGCACCTCCTCTGATGCTCACAAGCCTCTTGGTCCATCACACCCTCTGACACAGTAATTTCTCGTCTAGGACTTGATTGTGGAGGAAGAATCCAAAATGTAAATAAAGATGCACAAATATCAAACATCTTCTTTAGCACAGAATATCCCACAGGTAACAGAAACATCCATCCAACAAAGTTCTCCCACTCAGAACCAGAGTGGGTTGCCATTTCCTCTTCCAGGGGATCGTCCCGACCCAGGGATCAACCTGCATCTCCCGCATCTCCTGCACTGGCAGGCAGGTTCTCTGCCACTGTGCCACCTGGGTGCTATTCTCCCGCTCAGAGAGGGCCTGTGGACAGTGACTGGAAGGAAGGGGATGGGACTGGGGGTCCAGGAGAGCCCATCACAGCCGGTGTGCAGGAGACTTCCTGGGCAGGTGGCGACGCAGTCGGAGGTGGGCTGGATGAGGTCCTGAAAACTATGGAAGGTAACGATTCTAGGAGAGGAGGAATCCAGGATGTAGAAGTCAGCCTCACACCCCCGCAAACCCAGAGCCGTCTTCCCTAGAGGCTCAAGCCTCAAGCCTCGCCGTGAGCTTTACACACACGAACCACTTCCTCGGTAGGTGCAGAAAGGGGGTGTCACTTCGTGCTGTGCACCTGGAAGTGGCAGAGTGGGACCCCAGGGAGCCCAACCTTCTGCCCTCCTGTACATGCCCACACACGGGGCGGAGACCCCCAGAAGAGCAGTCCAGCTGGCTCTGCACCCGCCTGCCTGTGGCATGGTGACATATAGACAGACATATCTCACACTGTCCTCTCTCATCCACATAGAACGTTCTCTTCTGGGGCTTCCCTGGTAGCTCAGATGGTAAAGAATCTGCCTGCAATGTAGGAAACTCAGCTTCGATCCCTGGGTCAGGAAGATTCTCTGGAGAAGAAAATAGCAACCCACTCCAGTATTCTCACCTGGAGAATCCCATGGACAGAGGAGCCTGGCAGGTTAAAGTCCATGGGATCACAAAGAGTCAGGCATGACTGAGCAACTAAGCACCCATCTTACACTGTCTACTCTTGTCAGAGAGCGTTCTCTTAGAACATAGAACATTCTCTTCTGGGGTCTAGAGACAAGGACTGAATGCCAAGTGTGCCATTCTAGGGAAGAAATTAATCGATACTGTAAAAATGGGCCCATCTCCTCCTGCAAGCATGATGCTTTGCACAGACGTCAGGATGGGGGAGGGTGTGGTTTAGAATCTGGCTTCCAGTCTGTTTCTCAGGCTGGCACAGCCTCGAGGTGAAACCTGACCCTTCAGAACTATCACCTTGTCCACCAGGCAAACATTTGCTTTCTGCTGGGCTCAAGTCCGTCTTATCAACCTGTTACAAGGAAAAACAAAGAAGCCAGCAGACAAATCTCCCTGGGAAAGTCCAGAGTCCACCATTCACGCACACATCACTCAATCTTTCAAGAAAACAAAGATGTTCCCCCTCCAGACATCCGTCTACCAGGTGCATTTAAACTTTCATTAGAAGGAAAGCAAAAAGAACCAGGAAATCTCTGAAAATAACAACCATAAAGAAAAAGACTGGAAAAGTGGTAGAAATGACAGTCCTGACATGTTGCGAGGGGGGTCCCCACCCGCATCATTTTGTCTGTCATCCAGCACTGGGGCTCGAGGGGTCATGACCCGGCAAGGACGGGGAATGATGGCCATAAGTGAGCCCAACCTCGGAGCCCTGGAGTCTGAGCCCAGCAGCTGAGCGGAGAGACGGCCGCAGCCAGCAGAGCACCGAGCACCGCTGAAGGACGGCGACCGCTACCAGGCCGGCCCAGCCCATCTGTCAGAAACACCAGGTCCACAGGCCACAGCAGCAGACAGTACTAAAAGTGAAAGTGACGGGCAGGCCGAGGCCACTTGCTAGAACAGGAAGAGGCAGCAGCGGACCGGTTTCCTATCATTAAATGTACTGACAACACTCCATTCATCTTTAGCACCTGTTGTTCCTTCCACTCTCTGGTTCACCACGAACGAGAGAGTTTTATTTACAAAGACGTGTGTGTACCCAGACCCGGCCTTCCGCCCGCTGTGAACCAGGCAGAGTTTGTCTTGGGTGCCCTCCCTGCCAGCTGGCCACCGCCGCAGCTGCTCTGTCCCCCGCATTCCTGCCGCCAAAACCCCGCTCAGAGCCTCTGCTCATTCTCCTCACCTCACAACGGTTTCTTCAACACCTAGAATGCAAATCGCGGTGCTGAACAAGAGGTGAGGGTTTAGAGAAGCTGGGAAATTCAGCCATTCGATTGGCATGCAGGTGAGGGACACAAACACAGTCACTGGAGAACCAAGGACAGACCTTCTAGTGGTCTGAAATGTGCAAGAACATGGCCATGAAACCCCAGAGGCAGCGGAGTCCATCCCGAATGGCGAGACTTGAAAAGCCCTAGGGAAGAAGGAGAGCAAACTCTGGCCTGAAGACGGAAAGGGCTGGGTGGGATTCTGACCGGCAAAACAGAGGAGAAGCCAAGGTATGGGATTGGGATGTTCAGGCAGGGGCAGAGAGGCTGCAGACCACAAGTTGTTTTGAATTCTGGATCCATCAAAACCTGCCTCTTTGAACTCAGAGACTAAGCCTCTCTGAGCCTCCATTGCTCATCTGCAAAATTAAAATGTGCACACCACCTAATTACTGAGGACCTTATAAGGGGCAAGCTCTGAGCATGGTGTTAAGGGCATAATTAAATTCAGAATATCTTCCTCAGAGGGTTTATGTTAGGACTGAAGAACAGTGAAGAATTTAGCACAGTATCCAGCAAGAAGCATTTTCAGTCAATAGCTGTTGATGTCTTTGAGGGTGGTGATGAAGTGGGTGGTGGGGGTGGTGATGGAGGAGATGAAGTGGGTAGTGATGGTGGTGAAGCGGATGGTGATGGAGGTGGTGAAGTGAGTGGGGGTGGTGCAGTGGGTGGTGAGGCTGGTAATGGAGGGGATGAAGTGGGTGGTGATGGAGATGATGGGGGTGGTGATGGAGGTATGAAGTGGGTGGTGATCGAGGGTGAAGTAGCTGCTGGGCCAGGATGCCATATTTAAAATCCTGCATCAGTGATTCATCAACCTCCCAAGAGGCACCTGGATCGGTCCCCAGCTCAGTGAAGCCACAAGATACGGGATTCACTCCACACATCCACTCCACCCACCTCTGCGTCCTCCCAGGACCATCCTCATTGGTGAGAAAACAAGAGGGGAACACGCAGAGGTGAGGGGCTGAGTCTGCAGTGAGAGAGAAGGGCTCCCCATGGGGACCACCTGCCCACCCCAGGGTTCGTGTGACCCAGAGAATCACGTCTCCTTTCCTCTCTCTTCTCCCATTCTGCTCAATCTCCATCAGTGGCTGCAATAAAAGTTAACGTGAGACGTCTCTAATCTTTCTGTCTTCCCTTTCTGTCTTCCTGTTCAGCCAAGAAAAACAACTGCAGTTCAGTTCTCAGGGTTGTCCACGTCTTTCCTGCGATGTTTGTGAAGGTAACAAGATACCACAGGCTCCATCACCATACACCTTGCTCAAATGTGAGGGTCAGGTGGTCCAGTCTCTTCCTCTGGCTTCTACACTCAGTGTTTTAAAAACATGGCATGGGGTTATATGTGATTCTTTCTAGTTTCTCTACTTATTTTTGGTAATTTTTATACTTCACTCTATTATCTTACTGTGAATTTTCCCAATGATATTTTTAAAGATCAATTTTTAATATTTTCTTCCAGAAAATGTTGCCAACTGGTTTTTGGCTACTCAATTTTCTCATCTATAAAATGTGAACGTAATGGTATCTATCCAGAGGGACCTGAAGCTCAAAGGAGATAAGAATTGTAAAGCACTGTGAATGGCCCCGATCAATAATAAAACCACACAACAAACCAGAGTAAATACTAGCAATACTGTATCTCTCTAGACTAATTGTGAATTTCTGAATAAAGCAGTTCAAAAAAGATAAGTGCTACCTCTCGGCAACCATCGTAGCAATAATGGATACAAGCAAGAATCATCAATAAATGTTCAAACCAGTGAGATAAAAATCAGATGGGAAAAGAGGATCTTTGCATAGTCTCAAAACACCTTCCCAGAAGATACTAACACTTAAAAGGGGAAAAATAGTAGCCTTGCTGTGAAGAACTCCTCACCCACTTAAACAGACCATTAATGCGGCAAATTAGTATTCATTGCTCCTGACACAAAGTGTGGAGAACACAGCATCTCTTGCGTGGTTGTCCTGCCAAAGATGGACACCTTGAATCAAATCACGAGGACCCATCAGACAAGCCCAAACTGAGGGGCATTTTACACAATTAACTGGCCTCCGCTCTTCACAGATCACTCAGTCGTGTCCGACTCTTTGCGACCCCATGGTCTGTCCATGGGATTCTCCAGGCAAGCATACTGGAGTGGGTTGCCATGCCGTCCTTCAGGAGAGCTTCCCAACCCAGGGATCGAACCCCAGTCTCCCACATTGCAGGCAGATTCTTCACCATCTCAGCTACCAGGGAAGCCCTCCACTCTTTAAAAATGTGAGAACCATGAAATGTAAAGACTGAGGGCGTGTTCCTGAATAAAAGACACTAGAGACACACAACAGTTCAATTCAAAACCCTGGGTTGGATCCTGCACAATTTTTGTTTTTATTTTTTTGCCATATGGACATTATTGGGATAACTGGCAAGTTCTGAATAAAGTTCGTAGCTTGGATCCCTGCTAACTGTTTAATTTTGGTCTGGCATCATGGGAAGGTCAGGTAAGATCCACATATTTTGGAACACATGCTATGATTGTCAGTGGGAAAAGGGGTCATGTCTAGACCCTACCACAACAGTTTCAGGAAAAATTAATTTGTGCCCATAAGAAGATGTGCATATAAATACAGAAAGAGAGAGAGAAAGCAAATTTGGTAAAATGTACACAATTGGAAAATCTTGGTGAACTGTATTCAGAACTTCTTGATAATGATTTCGTCTCGATACTTATAAGTTTGAACTTGTTTCAAAATAAAAAGTTTTGGGCTTTCCTGGTAGTTCAGTGGTTAAGAATCCACCTGCCAAGGCAGGGGACATGGGTTCAGTCCCTGGTCTGAGAAGATTCCACACGCTGCAGAGCAGGTAAGCCCGAGCGCTGCAGCTACTGAACTCACACTCCAGGGCCTACAGGAGCCCGTGTGCCCTAGCGCCTGTGCTCCCCAGCAAGAGAAGCCACCACAGTAAGAAGCCGGGCACTGCAACAAAGAGTAACCTCTGCTTGCCACAACTAGACAAGAGTCCAAGCAGCAAGGAAGACCCAGCGCAGGCAAAAATTTTTTAAATAAATAAAATTTTTGAAAAGCTTTGAAACATCAGCACCAAAGCAAGCTCTCCTTAGAGACAAGTCGGTGTCTTGGAGACAGTGCAACAGGATTTTCATCCTAACTCCAGCTCTCACCAGTTCTATGGTCTTGAAAACGTTCCTTACTTCCCTACAAGTCTAGGTTCCGTCACCTGTGCCATGGAGATGATAATAACAACCTTGAAGGGCTCTTGAGAGAATGAAACGAAATCATACACGGAAATGAGACCCGTGCGTGACATGAGACAGGGCTGGGATCCGTGTTAAAAGAATGAGCGGCAGTAACAGGCGAGTGAGGAGCTTGCAGCCTGTGGAGCGGACACTCCTCTCACTCTTTCTCTGGCTTCCTAACATCCTGCCTCTGAACAGATACAGAGCAGGCGACATGAGGGATGTAGAGGAGGAAAGAAAGGGGGACAAAACGAGGTGTGTCCCCCAAAACTCATCATTCTGTTTTCCTGAACTAACTAACTTAGCAGACAATACGGAGCAGAGGGGTGGGAGGAGAAGCAAACGAAGTCCACCCTTCCCATTGTGCCCCCTTGGCATTTTAAGAGCTTTAACTCAATCTTGGATATTCCTACCACTTTTCTGTATTTTCTGTGAAGATAAGAATATCAACTTCTGTTTCATGTTTAACCAAAGTATTAACTAAAAAAGCAAATTCAACAACAAGGTCCTACTGCATAGCACAAGGAACTCTATTCAATATCCTGTGATAAACCGTGTGGAAAAGAATATACACATATAATAGAACCATGTTCGCTGAACAGTAGAAATTAACACAAGTACCCAGGTGGCGCTAGTGATAAAGAATCGTTTGCCAATGCAGGAGACACAGGTTCGATCCCTGGGTCAGTAAGATCCCCTGGAGAAGGAAATGGCAACCCACTCCAGTATTCTTGCCTGGAAAATCCCACAGACAGAGGACCCTGGAGGGCGACAGTACATGGGGTCGCAAAAAGTCAGACATGACTGAGCACAGAGCACAGAGCACTGAGACAGAGCACACACAGATATTAACACATCGTAAATCAACTATATTTCAATAAAATAAATTCAAAACAGTAAACAGATAAAAACAAAACTCAGTTCTACAGATATACTTTAATGCTCAGTCTCTATTCTGTACAATAAAAGTATAAATATATACACATTTGAAAAAGAAAAAAACAGTCCTTCAGGGTCTTCCACATATTCAAAGCAACTTACAACCCATAACTTTGCTACCTGTTCCAGAGTTAGTTACCGTGTTGACCAATTGTTATGTTATGACCTCAGAGCCATAATTACATTTATGCCTCTTGAACAAGCTGATGAAAAGAAACATTTGCTTAAGGCTCCCATCAATGAATGCAGAGCTTAGACTAGTCTTTAGCTTATACAAACATTAAGCTTATTAATTCAGAATATTCATTTAGTTATTGAAACAGGATGACAAAACTGTACAGCGAGAGACTGAGTCTCTATTACACACATTGGCTTTGCACGAAAACCTGCTAGCTCAGGAAATGCCTCAGCCTGAGGATTCATATGCCTCTTTGAATTTTTTTAAACTGTGATTTAGGTATCAAAACCCTATCACCAATGTCCATCAATGCACAGAGAGACTATAAATGATGAAGATAAGTCCACCATGATTAAGAACTCTCCAGCTGGATTTCAGCTTAAGAAATTCTGAAACTGCCTATGTGTGGTCCACGCCAACAGTCACAGCATCCTTTAATTAAAAGCCAGTGATATGACTCATACCACCTGTTTCCTTGATCCTGCTCTATTCCTATTTTGGTCAGAGTTCTCTTTGGAGGATTTAAACTTTTATGAAAACAAATAGCAAATATTTATTCAAATTGATTACTATTGTTTCACACCCCAAAAACAACATTTCCTATTATAAAATTACATTCATCTCCATTAATTTTAACAAGCCAAGGATTATTTAAAGTGATCATCACAGTGGTAGCTGTAGCTGATGGAAAGGCTGCTAGTTAAAGGAACTGTATATAAAAATATATACTTCCATGAATGCTTATTATATATGTGTGTGTGCATGAATATGCCCAGTTGTGTATGACTCTTTGTGGCCCCATGGATTGCAGCCCGCCAGGCTCCTCTGTCCATGAAATTCTCCAGGCAAGAATACTGGAGCAGGTTGCCCTTTCCTTCTCCAGGGGTTCTTCCTGACTCAGGGATTGAACCTATGTTTCTTGCATTTCTTGCATGGGCAGGCAGATTTTTTACCACTGTGCCACCTGGGAAGCCCTATTATATATATAATCCTTATTTAAATTTGTTATAGACTCATGAAAGTGGCTTTTTAAAAATTTGCTTACTTATACACATTGCAATGAGATGTTCATGTCCCAGTGAGTGTATCAGACAGAATGAAATATAACAAATGCAGGGAGAGGGGAATGATGAGAGGTAGGGGAGAGGGTGGGAGAGGGGCGGTCTGGATGACAAAAGAGTCACTGCTCAGCTCTCTGGACTCTGAGTGCAGGGTGGAGTCAACAGGGAGACTTCCGCAGAAGCCCCATGCTCAGGCAGCAACCTGCTGCCATCTGAGATTCCCACCGGTGGGATGTGCAGGCTGTATATTCTATTGCCCTATTTGTCAATCAGTCCAGCCACTAGTCCATCACCGTGAGGACAAGAACCAAGAAAAAGAAGAAAAAAAGAATTGCCTAACTGTACTCCTACCTAGATAAGGTGAAGTGTTTCACTTTACACAAAACACAGAAGGCATCAATGTGGAGTCCAGGAACCTTCGCAGACCAAGGCTCAGTCCTCTGATCTCTCCTCCCCCTCTGCTCTTCAGGAACGACTTGGGGGTGGAAACAAGCCTGGCAGAACAAGACTTTACTTGTGGCTTCATGGCGGGTCACAGTGGACATGACCTGAGACTGGGGCAGATGTGACAGCCATTGGGGACCCCCAGGCACCATGCAGGCCAGAGGTGGTGGCAACAATGTGTACACTGAGGAGTTCTTGGGGGTGACGTGAAGTAAGAGTTTATAGCTAGAGTCTGCCGAGGAGCCCTGAGCAGGAATTCAGTGGATCCCAGGAGTTAGGCAGATCCCAGGAGTTAGGCAGATCCCAGGACCTGGATCCCTCCCCCCAGGTTAAATGCGAGCTTGACTCAGTGAGCCCGCTGGCCACCATCAGAAGTCTGAACCGGAAGTCTGAACCTCCAGGTGGATGTCTTAGTGTGAAACCCATCCATCTTTTCACCCACATCAGCCTCTCACATGAAGCCTTTGCTGTCTCTCCTTCTGCTACACACATGACTCATGCAGGGAAGTGAAGTGACTGGAGTTTAAGGGCACTTTGACTGGAACCAGATGAACTGTCCTGGTTGTCTGGGAAACCCTTGAAGACAACCATACTCGATGTGTCAGATATCGGAAGTCAACGGGAGCCAAAGTCACTTCAAAGGTAAATCCAAGAAAGCTAACGGCAAAAGAGGGACACTCGGCTTGCAAGCAAGAGCAGCTCCAGTTTCCTACGGGCTCATGAACTTTGGGAAAGAGAAATGTTTTGCAATCCTAATTAGCCAAGAAGAATGATCATCTTAAATGCTAACTTCCAGATTACAGGAGAAGATTCAGTATAAAGACACTGAGGGTCCCTCAATATTTTTGCTGGGACCAGTAAACTCAGAAAAGATGGCTGGATGGCATCAGTGACTTAATGGACATAAGTTTGAACAAACTCCGGGAGGTGCTGAAGGACAGGGCAGCCTGGCATGCTGCAGTCCATGGGGTCGCAAAGGGTCAGACATGACTGAGCGACTGAATAACAATAACATTAAACTCGAGTTTTCACAATAACCCTGTGATGAAATAGAACATGTTTTAATAAACTGTCCCTTTTCTAAATCCGTTAGGGTTTTGTTTCAGTTTAGTCTGTCTGATTCTATCCAGATTTCCAGTGTAAAATGTATGTCAAATATTGAGTATTACATGTGGCTTTTCTTAAGAACATAAAATGTTTGCTGTAGTCATTTTGAGGAGAAAAAATTTAAAAGCAAAGCAATGTGTTATCATTTTCTTCAAAGAAATGTGGACTTAATGAAAACCTACCCAAAGCTGCATTTTGCATCAAATGCTGTTTCATAAGGGTTATTCCGTGAGTCTGAATTATGATTTTATTACAATATTTTCCAACAGAAAAATCACCTTGAAAAGTTTCATAATGAAAATGTGCACATATTACTGGTATTTGCACTCACCGAGCTTTTTGTAACAAAATCAATCAAAAGTAAAAATCCGTGCAAACACCTCTGACAAGGAGATCAAGTTTTCTCTTCACCCCTCAACACTTTCACAGTGAGAGAACTATTCAGGGATTAACATGTTTGGGCCTTTTAACAATTTATTTTAGAGGTATATAAGTTCGGGGGAGGACATTGTCCAAAAAGTACTATGTTCATACACACATTTTCACTTTAGATTTTTAGACATCTGGTCAGAATGCTTTGCGTTCATTGCTCTGCGCTGCCCCCTGCTGGTGATGTCCTGTAAATGGCCTCAGGACACAATCTGGTACCACAGTGACTTCGACCCGCCCACAGGGCCACCTGAATTTATAATTACCTTACTTAAGGGCCCTATTTCTGAAGGTGATGTACAAAGCTGTGTTTTGTTTTACTTTTAATTAATTTTTATTTGATTACAGTTGCTTTACAATGCTATGTTAGTTTCTGCTGCACAGCAAAGTGAATCAGCTCTACGTATACACATCTCCACTCTTTCGGATTTCCTTTCCATTTAGGCCAACACAAAGATCTGAGTAGAGTTCCCTAACAAAGCTGCATTTTAATGTTAAATGTTTAAAGAAATAATTAAGGTAAAACTTTTCTTAAGTTGAGGACCTATGATTAGTTTTTATTGCATGTTGAAGATAAAGCTTTTCCCAGAGAATGTATTCAATCACAAGGAACTAATGACAAACCAAGGACACTAGTTTGGTGGCGCTAGTGGTAAAGAACCCGCCTGCCAATGCAGGAGACGTAAGAGATACGGATTCAATCCCTGGGTCGGGGAGATCTCCTGGAGGAGGGCCTGGCAACCCACCCTAGTACTCTTGCCTGGAGAATCCCATGTCCCATGGACGGAGAAGCCTGGTGGGATACAGTCCATGGGGTCGCAAAGTGTTGGACACAACTGAATTGATTTAGCACGCAGCACCCAAGAACACTACTTTATCTAAAAATAAATGGTTATGAAATCGGTAAAGAAAAAAGTATTATTCTGAACTTATCGAGGATGGTTTTATGAGGAATGTCGTCATTTTATCTCAACTGCACCACCACAGCTCACAGGAGAATCGCTGCTTTTGCGTTACTCATTCTCAGATGACCTAAAGGGGGCATTCCAATTAACTTGACAGCAATCTGTCTGAAATAGAAAGATCAAGGTTCCAAGTTGTAAACAACAAATGCATCCCACCAACTGTTCAAAAACCAGAAGCTTGACCCCATGAGAACACTTGCAACATAACAACTTCTACCTGCCTTATCATTGCCTTGTTTTACCCACCACTGTGAGACACAGCACTGACTCAGTCCTGAGAACTGCCAGCTTGACCTTTTCAGTCTGCTGGAAAGAAGATTTCGTTACAGTGCTCATGTTATGTATATGGAACCTGCCCACAAGTAACTGTTACTGACACTCTGCTTCAGAAATGCATCCAGAAGCCCAAATACCAGGACGTGACCAATGCAATCTTTGTCCCTCTGAGCTTCATCCACAGTACCTCCTGGAGAGTCTTAAATGGTGTTCATTTCTAACAACTGAAACTAGCTAGGGATTTTTAAAATGTTCTTACTGCTCAAGGAAAGAGCCCTAAAGCTTGATGCCTTAGCGCAAAATGTACTCCAGAAAAGAAACACACAGAGTGGAGATGGTGCAGGTCCCCTACAGTGACAAACAAATGGCTCCAGCACGCAACACGTCTTCATGTTTGATGCTTATTATATGTAAGCACCAGATGCACTTCTCATCTGAGTGCCGTAAAAGTGATTCTTTAAGAATTCTAAATAGAAAATGAGTCAGTCCCAGTGCAAATACAAACCTAAAAAGAATTCCATACTGTACAAGTAACATTTGCAGCATTAAACACATGGATGTTTTAGGAGACCTTCCTGCCGGACCCCACAAACCCTCTGGTGTTCCGCCCATGTGCTCTGAGACTCTGAAACAGCCCCTGGTGACCCCGACCTGGTCACCGCAGACTAGGGCCACAGGCTGAGTCCATGCCTGTGGGGGGAGGGGTGGGAACTGGACTCTCCTGGCTCCCCACCCACCCCTATCCATCCTGCATCAGGGCTCTGTGTTTCCCCAAAGCTCACCCAGTGTGAGGTCATGATATAATTTGACTCTACTTTTCACCGTGTTTTCTTTTCTTACCTTTACCTGGAGAATCTCTGCCAGATGTGTAGAAAGTTATCTTTTGCGGGATATATTCCAAAATGCTCTTATGCTGTTTCTCTTAGGGTTTCTCCACACGGCCCCATTCAGAGATGCTATCGCTTTCTATGGGAGAGAAAAAAAAAATGTGCACAGGAAAATGATCACCATAAAATCACGGATTCTTAAATCAGATCTAAAGAAATGTCAAACCCAGGGGAAAAGCACCTGGGGAAACTCCATGAGGCATGGGTTTGGGGTGGGAGGTAGGAATCTTCTCTCCTCTTGTAGCTTTGTTAAAAGCTGTATTTTCCCAGATGTAAAGCAGTGACCGTTATCTCACTAGCGTTTTCTCCTCACCTCCAGTGTTCCGGGGAGGTCACATTCTGTAAAAAACATCCTGCCTTTCTCCCCACAAAAAAGTTCCATGGAGTTTCAGAATGCAGAAGCTGCAACTCGGTAACTCCGCTCTGGGTTATTTACCACTCGCACAAAGAAAATGCTGTCTATTCAGAACTCATTTCAAAACTCTTTTCACGGCGAGCGGGGAACAAGCGGGCTCATGTCCGAGTGCAGACCCATCCCCGGCGCCGCGTGGCACGGCGCGCTCCTACAAGGACCTGTTGTGCGCGCGCGCGGGGCGGAGGGCCCTCCCAGCCCAGGGTCTCTGGCTCGCCTGCCCCCGGTTTGTCAGGAGGCGGCCCTCGCCCCGCAGGTTCACCCTGACACCGCAAGGGCGGCTCCTGGCCCCCAGGCCTGGGGATGAGGCCTGACCTGGATGCCTGGATGCGGAGTGCGGCCTCGGGGAAAGTTGTTTAAACCCCGTGGAGTTCGTTTCTTTTGTTTTCTGATCTCAGTCATCATGCCCTCTTTTGTTAGGTTTGAAGTGAACTCACCCAGAATTTGAACCTCAGGCCCTTAGGATTCCAGGGAGCCTAGACCTGAGGCCACCGCTCAGACCTCACCACAACCCCCTGCATCCCCAGGCCGAGGCAGACGCAAGCAGAAGGGTCCAGGGGCTCCTTCTAGGTTCAGGACCCTTCCCGGACCAAGAATACAGAAAGGATTGGTGAGGGCAGGACCAGGAGGCCAGAGACGGTCGCCCAGGCGGGCTCTGCAGGACTGGGGTGGGGCTGCCTTCTGACTCGGGTCCAGGTGAGGAGCTTGGGCCTGTCCCCTGTGGTTGGGACCAGGTGGGAGCGGCGAAGCGGCTCAGAAGCCTGAGCCCGCTGTGCATTGGGTGGGCCAGAACCCCCAGAGGAGCCACAGACTACCCTGGGGCTTGCGCAGAGTGGAGATGGGGGACAGGGGTGCTGGGGGACAGGGGCACCCCCGCCTGGGGGGTAGGACATGGAGGAGAGGTCCCAGGCCCAGGTGTGTGTGTGTGTCCCTGGGCCAACAGGAGTTATCTGTCCAGTGGGGCCCCCTAGAGAGAGGAAAGGGCCTGACAGGAGGAGGCAGGAGGGACCACGGGCCAGGTGGGGCTGAGGAAAGCGCATGGCGGGGGTGGTACCCGGGACCC
>NW_011494680.1:7656865-7661533 GCF_000754665.1 Bison bison bison
ACACACACACACACCAGCCATGGCAGCGGGGTGGTGAAATGGGGACGGAGCTGCAGTGAAAAGGCAGAAGGATTTGCCAGCCCAGCTGCAGGCAGACAGGCCCCAGGAGGACCTGGGATGAGGTCAAGCTAAGTAGTCAAGGCCAGTGTTGACCAGCGCCTGGGCCCAGACATTGCAAGAGCTAAAATGAGACTATTTCTGTGACTCCAACTGGCCAGAGGAGCTTTTGTATCATCTGAGAACAAGCAGAAGAGCTGGGGACCCGCGAGTTTTCACTCCAGGGTTGAGGATATTGGTCCCAGTGAACAAAGCTGACAGCAGTGGGGGGAATGTACCTTGTGTTTCGGTTCTTTCAAGGGTAGTGCTTTTTCAGCCTATGGATTACTGAAGCAACACCTGATTAAACCCTTCTGCCAGCCTAGAAGTTCCAGGAGTCAGGGACCCTGTGTCACCGCACCTGGCACATGATAGCCGACTGGCTGCCTCACCTGTTCTTAGCTGATTGTCTTAAACTTTCCTGTTCATTGTGGTCTTTCTAGAGAAATCTAGATGCACATACTGTCTCAGAAACCTTTTGATCACCTCTAAGACATGGGCTTCCCTGGTAGCTCAGTTGTTTAAAGAGTCTGCTTGCAGTGCAGGAAATGCAGGTTCAAGCCCTGGGTCAGGAAGATTCCCCTGGAGAAGGCAACCCACTCCAGTATTCTTGCCTAGAAAATCCCATGGACAGAGGAGCCTGGCAGGCTACCAGTCGATGGGGTCACCAAGAGTTGGACACGACCAAGTGACTAACACTTTCACTTTTAAAACATTCTTAATAATAATTTTTTTCTTGCTACCACTTTCTGACCCATCACTTTCAGAGAACCTCACATATGCTAGAGTATTATTCCACATACAGAAGTATTATTCCACATGGAGAGGGCCCACACTTGTTTTGCAAATTTGATTGTTAGTAATCCAAAGAAGACCAATGAAAGAAGACCTCAGCAAGCTCACCCAAGTAGCTCGGAGCACAACAGAAAATCCACCAACTTCTCTTGTGAGCTTCTTTTTCCAGATCCGCATCAACTCTTTGTCTCCAGAGGAGAAAAAAGACACCAGCACTCTCTGGGACCTCCCTGTCCATATATGTTTGCATCATTCCCCTTCGTGGGTGAATTCCTGAGAAGGCCCTTCCCTGTTACATTCTCTTCTGGGTTGCAGACAAGTTGAAGTATTTTGAGTAACACAGAAACAATTTGTCTTTGGCCAAAAGAGAAACTCGGGGGAAGGAAAAAAAAAACAGGCCAGCCTACTTGTAAGCTTCGCAAACAGAGCAGGTTTGGGCATAGCAGATGCAGGCACAGTTTTGGAATCCACAATATGCCATTCATGTCTCACGAGACGACGGGACATCTTCAAATGTTGTTGCCGAACCAACGCGGGGAAACATGCTTGCTGCTTACCCAAAACAAGCTTCAACAAAGTCCAACTTCTCTGCTGCAAATTTGCAGAGGGGAAGGTTTTCCCTACGTGGAGTTTTGAACTCTTTTTTTGTTCATTTGCTAAGTGAGGACGAGTTGTCTGGGAGCACATTTGGAGAGGTGGGATTCTTACCTTATGAAATGTGGATCCAGGACAAAAACAGTCATCACTCAAGAAACTCAGGAAGAGCTAAGGTAAAGACCCTTCCTCAAGTTCAGAATGGGAGTGTGTGCCGAGGGGTCAGTGATGTGAAACATACAGGCATTCAACAGCCATCTTTGGAGCCAAGGAAACACTTGTAATTCATCCTCTTTTGGTATTGAAAGACTTCCTGCCTTTCCTTAAGGAATGCCCTTCACACTGTCTGCTTTCCTGCGTCTTTGTACATGGGACCTAACTTCCAGGCGTGTGTGTATGTGTGTGTGCACGCGCACAGTAGCTCAGTCGTGTCTCTTTGCGATCCCATGGACTGTAGCCCACCAGGCTCCTCTGTCCATGGGATTCTCCAGGTAATAATACTGGAGTGGGTTGCCAGGCTCTCCTCCCAGGGATCTTCCAGACCCAGGGATTGAATGTGCGTCTCTTGCATCTCCTTCACTGGCAGGTGGGTTCTTTATGACTAGTGTCCCCTGTGAAGCCACTTCCAGGCCTAGGACCAGACAAACTTCACAAAGGAAGTTGAGGACCCTCACTGGGGCCAAGTCTAGGGACCGCTGTCTTGGGGAGAAGCACCCACCCAGGGAGTCTGCTGGTTCTGAGCTCTCTGCTGTTCTCTCTTCACTGAGACAAAAGCCAAAATACAGAGACCTGACTCTCAGTCCAGAGGCACATCCCAGTGGTTCACGCGTCAACTCTCCCAGCCAGATACTCTGCCCTCCGCCCCGGCTTCCAAAGCACGTGGACAAAGTGTAACATCACCGGCGCCTGGAATTTAGGGCTCTGTGCTCTGGGAAAGCTGGACTTGCAGATTTCCATCTACAGACAATAGAGGTCCATGCACAGGAGCATCCTAGCAAGATGCCAGCATGCAGACATCCTTCCACAAAATGTGAACTGACTGCTTCCAAGAGCTCATCAACGGATTGTTGTTTAGTCACTCAGTCGTATCCAATTCTTATGACCCTGTGGACTGTGGCCCACAAGGCTCCTCTGTCTATGGGATTCTCCAGGTAAGAATACTGGAGTCGGTTGCCATTTCCTTCTCTAGAGGATCTTCCCAACCCAGGAATTGAACCTACGTCTCCTGCATTGGCAGGCAGCTTCTTTACCACTGAGCGACCAGGGAAGCCCATCATAAGTGGATTCAAGTGCCACTTTACTAAGTACTCATTTTTCACACTATCCTTAAAACTATCATATAGCCGTGTTCTGTTCAGAAACAACTGCTGCCTAGGGTTTCTAGTTTTGTTTCGTTTTTTTTTTTTTTGGAATATTGCATTTATTCGAATCAGAGGATTGAATGGCAAAGGTTGGCCTAACATTTATCCTCAAATAGAGACTCCAGGAGGAGTAATACAACAAGGTGATAACTGAATAATTATTGGCGAGGATGTCATTTCTCAGAAGGATGGCACCCAAGCAGCACAGGGAGTGAGCACTCATGCTCTGAGCCCATGGCTCTAATTATCAGCCTCTGAAGATGCCTTTTGGAGTCTGCAGGCAGCACTGGCAAAGATGAAGGGGAACAGCAAACGCTTCCCTGGCAGCTTGCAGATACAGACAACACTCCGGGCCCCATGGTCCGTGGGCAGCAGCAAACAGACTTGGCGGTCAGGCTGGGTCACCTCCTCTGGCTTCAAGGAGGTAAGGCTGGCAGGGCTTGTGGCCGCGCGTCTCCAGCACCCCAAACCCAGGACCAGGGAGCCCACAGCTTTGGAGTCTTTGCCCTTGAACCACGTGCCAGTTTTTAAAATTATTCTTTGAGAAACCAGTGGGTGGGCACAGATGGGAAGTGGGAAGCTGCAAAGGGAAGAAGATGGTGTTGGAACGGAACGCAGGACCGCACGCCTCTGTGGGCGCGTCCCCATGGGCGCGTCCCCTGCAGGCAGACCGGGATGCACCCTGATGCCCACGCCCAGAGGACTGAGACCACCACCCCATCCCAACCCCCTCCACTCCCACAACACACCTGACTACCATCAAGCCCACGGCCTCCAGTTCAGCAGGCAGCCTGCAGGCTGTTCTATGCACACAGCAAATATTTTTAAAACACAACAGGTTAAAAAAAAGTGATTAGAACTGCTCTAAAATGTTGTGAAAACATCATTGGTTTTCAACAACATTTTATATGTGCATTTTGGTTCCTTAAATTAAAAAAAGAAAGAAAGAAAGCCTCCTAGCTTCCCAAGCCTTGCTCTGTGCGAGGAAGGAGTTCGCCTCAACACATCCAGAAAATGCAGCTGTTTCCCAAGGAAACACATGTGGGAGGAAGCCTGCTGAGAAGAGAGCAGGAGCGGCTGGCTTCAGAGCTGGTGTCGGCACAGCTCACGGCCGCACTCATCCACACGCTGTCCTCTTTAGGGGCAGCTGTGCTCCAGAGGACTGCTCGCTGCAGCCGTGGGCTGTATCGGCTCCCTGATGTTTGGGAGAAGACCCGTGGGGGAGGGGGAACTTAGGAGGGAGCCTCCATCTCAGGCTTCCTGCCGGCTCTCAATACCCAGGACCTCCCCAAACCCAGACTCACCTCCCTTGGGAAAAGATGGGCAGGACTCAGGGGTCTCCCAAACCAGAGGCCACGGTGCCCAGCCCACTGTCCTTCTTCTTCAGGCCAGACAGGCTCCCCACTCCATGCAGTTCCGCACCTCCACACACACCCCACCAACAGGAGAGGCCAGCTCAGACCGGGCCGAGGCCAGGGCGCTAAAGTAAAAGCCCCTGAGCTGAAGTTCCTTGAGAAGACCTTGGGCACACAGTCGCTGACAGTGTTTAAGCTCTGAAGGCAGCAGAGCCTTGCCTTTCCCTAAATGCCGAAATATGACCCCAAAACCTGCAGGAGACAAGTTCCCCTGATGAACACAGTGGTGGACTAGAGCCTGGCGGGCTGTCATCCGTAGCGCCACAAAGAGGCGGGCACGACTGAAGCGACTTCGCGCACACACACAGGGCTCTCCTGTAAGAGGAGCTCCGGGAAGGAGGTGGAATCCGGGGACAGTGGGGACCAGGGACGGGGCAGCGGCCAGGTGAAGAGGGAAAGCTAGGCTC
>NW_011494680.1:7661633-7682190 GCF_000754665.1 Bison bison bison
TCCTGGTGGCATGGGCTCCGGCTTCGGAGACTGGGTTGCCTCACCTGTACACCTGTTCCCAGCCCTTGTTAATATTCCTTCTACGTATAGAGCAATAGGCCTCAGGGAATATTTCCAGGGGAAATTAAAACGTGATTTGTAAGTAACACAAGATCACATACTCGACGGCCTGTGTACAAACCTGGGCTGGGCTCCACTTTCCCTTCCTACATTTTATGTGTTTCTGCCTTTTGCTCCCAAAGAAGAGCACTTCTCTCCCCCAGTCTACCACACCATTTTAATTTTTTTTAAATGCATTACAATTTTCCAAAATTACTTATTTTTTCCCTTTTTTTGTAACATCCCTTGCTAATGAAGTTTTTAAAGACTAATTCAGTCATCTTGGTGATGAATGAAGATTTTCACTCAAGATCTTAAAAATATGACAAATACATGTAAAGCAAATATGTAATATTTTGAGTTACAGTCAAAGCCTGTGGATAGTTTGAGCTGATGAAGAAGCTCTGCTGGAAAAGACTTTTTACTCCGGTTCTGCCTCTATTTTATGTTATTTGTCATAGCTCAGTCACTTACTCTGCCTTTCAAAGTAGTTAACAGCCCAGAGCTCCCACACCTGCCTGGGTTGCAATGAAGAAAGCCACACCACTGGCTCAGGGGGGCGGTCCTGGGCCCTTTGCCACTGACTGGCCAGGTGATCAGAGTCAGTTGAGAGGTATATGTGACTCACAGATCTCCTCTCAACTCAAGCAGAAAATCTAAACCCAGACAGCCATCACCAAGCAGGCCCTAACAATTAGTCTTGCGTCAACACAGTGTGTTCACAGGCTGTAGGCCATGTACCCACCACTGCCCACCTGCCCACACTCTGCGCTTGAGCAGGACTCACCCCATGTGTCCCTGTCCATCAGAATTCAGGAAAAGAGGAAGAACACTCATATCTCCGACCTTCCCACCCTCACTCACCACCAACTCTCTGTAAAGGGGGCTGCTGCTGCTGCTGCTACTAAGTCGCTTCAGTCGTGTCCAACTCTGTGCGATCCCACAGACGGCAGCCCACCAGGCTCCACTGTCCCTGGGATTCTCCAGGCAAGAACACTGGATTGGGTTGCCATTTCCTTCTCCATGTAAAGAGGGAACTTATATATTAATATTGAATCGTTGGCCCCTAAGCCTCATTCCCTTCAGTCCCAGGCCATTGATACTGGCTGATGTCTTTGCATGTTTTAATTTCATTGTAACTGCAGAGGGAAGGTGGGAGAGGGGAATGGATAGGGAGGGCCTCCAGGGAGCTGCTAGATCCTGGAACAACCCTGGAACCCCAGAGTGCCCCGTCCCTCCACATCCGAGGACCACCTCCAACAGGAAGGTAGCCAGGATGCTGAGCTAAAGGCAGGCTTGTCCCTCCTGACACATTTTTGGAGGAAGGATATTAGGAACTACTGAAATTATTTTTACTCATTGTGAAAAAAACGACATGTACTTTAAAGAACCGTTTTAATGACAGGGTTAGCATTTTTACTGGATCACACATGCGTGCACCTGCACACTTCAGTACATTCACACAAACCCAAGAGCCACGCAAAGTCGTGAATGATAGCAGCAGCTGGCACACATTTTTTTTTTTACTATTCTCTCTCAAAAACATAGTCTCCATTATTTATAGATAATAATGTGTGTTATTCGCCTTCCCTCCAGAAAATTAAGAGAGTTAACCAAAATTCATGATTGATACAGCCATTCCTGAATAGGGAATAAGAGAGGCATTCACACTGATGGAAAATAGAACCTTTAGAAACAGAATGAGGTCCAGACATTTCTCATTTGAAAGAACATTTTAAAACCTCATCATGTCAATGTAACATCGTAATGTCTTTGAAGAGAACTTTCAAATCTGATTTATTCATGTAAACCCACAGAACCTAGCAGCATTAGCTAGTGGAGACGGGCTAAACAAATGAATAAAATACCCCCCAAAGTCCCACTATCTCAGATCAGATATTCGATAAATTCCAGACTGTTGTTGTTTAGTCGCTTAGTCGTGTCAGACTATTTTGTGACCCCGTGGACTGCAGCCCGCCAGGCTCTTCTGTCCGTGGGATTCTCCAGGCAAGAATACTGGAGTGGGTTGCCATGCCCTCCTCCAGGGGATCTTCCCAACCCCGGGATTGAACCTGCATCTCCTGCATTGTCAGGCAGATTCTTTATCCCTGAGGTATGAGGGAAACCAGACTTCAGGTGTCCATGTGTTAACTTTACTTTCTTAATAATATTTTTTTTTTCTGGGTTGAAGAACATATTTCTTTCAGAGGATCCAACTTCTACTGTATTTTTAAAAGAACAGTGGTTTGTGTCACTAGAGGGAGACACCGTTTACCAAAACGCTATTATCAGGCTGAACTGAAATCTGTCCAATTCCTAAGACTAAAACACCAAAAAGTAATGCTACCGTATATTGTAACAAATGTGCACCATTTTGTGAATTTAACAAGTTCATACCTAGAATTAGTGAACAGATAGGTTAAGTTTTCCTTTCTCAAATAATATTGAAACTGTGAAAAGAAGGTATGAAATGGAAATTGCCAAACTTTAGACAATTAGTAAAATGCAAATAGGGTGAGAGTGAAATACCAGGATTTTTCAACTCTCTCGTAACTATCTCCCCGGCAATAAAAATCAGTACAGAAAGGCGCTGCCTCTGTGAACAACTGCTTTTCCACTGAGAACATGAATTAATCTAAATCTCTCTCCCAAGTAAAGAATACAAAGCCAAATGCTATATTCACATCACCATGCAGAAGGCAAGACCCAAAACTGAGCTCTTGCTGTAGAAGCAACAGGTCAGATTTCCAGTTTTTAACCAAACAAGCAACATCGTGTGTGTGTGTGTGTGTGTGTGTGTGTGTGCGCACGTGAGCATGTGCATGTGCATATATACAAGGTGTTATGTATAAATCACAGTTCAGAAAGATGCAGAAAATGTGATCAGGACTTCCCTGGTGGTCCAGTGGCTAAGACTCCATGCTTCCACTGCAGGGGGCATGGGTTTGATCCCTGGTTGAGGAACTAAGATCCCACATGCCTCACGGTGTGCATAAATTTTTAAAAAAAAAATTTTTTTTAGAGAAAATGTGGTTTGTTTCCAACAGATGGATGTATTTTGTTTTGCTTTCTTTTGTATTTGTGGGCAACTTAATTCACTTATGTTTCCCACCCAACCCCTGAAGATACTAAGTGTTTAACATCTGTTCCAAAAGTTAGGGTTGGGAGCCATCCAGTGTAAGCAACATCAACTTACAAAAGGCAGCAGGTTCTAGTTACAAAGCGAGAGCAAACTGAAGCCCAGCACCCAGGTGAGCAGTGGTTTAAATCTTAAAGTAAATTAATTAATTCTCACTAGAGGAGCCTCCCCGCCTTCCTTTTTCCTTGTGGACGCTCTATTCCTATCCCTCTCTCACCACTTTCTGTATATTTTTCTACTTTCCCAAGACTGGTTCTATCCTCTTTCTCCAAATCTTTCTGTTTTCACTACCCTATCTGTATTTATTGAATGATTTTTTTTTTATCTTGGTATTTGTTCTACTTTTTGACACAACATTTTATTCCCTGTCGTCTGTTTTAAAATAATATTGGTTGGGCATTTAATGTGCCACATTTATAAACTAATTTTATCTCCTCTTACACCTGTCACATCAGTTGATTCTTTCCTTTCTCAGTCAATGCTCTTCAACAAAAACAATCCCTCCTCTCCACACCTTCTCCTCCAGACTCCTATGATGACGTGTGACATTCAGCTCTCCCGGTCCTCGTGGCTGCAATCACCGTTTTCCAGGCCACTGTGTTTTCCGAGAAGTCCCAGAGAGGAAGACGAGGGTCTGAGGGGAGGCCGTGACGCAGTTGCTCTCTGTGTCACTGCCACTGCCTGGAGTGTCACTGGGTCCCAGGATCCTATGGGAAAGAACTCAGGATGGAAGCCGGAAGCCAAGCCATCACGTGAGTGTCAGACCTGGAAATGAAGCGCCCCCAGTGAGAGAGCACTGGTGCCCAGAGCAAAGTTCCAGGGACCGGGAGGGGGCGCCAGGCTCTGCTGCCCTGGAGCAGCACCCCCTGCACCCAGCCCTTCCACACTTCCCCACACAGCACAACACAGCCTCTGACAGACACGCATCTTCCCAGAAGCCATCGTTACAAAGTCAGATTTGCCCCTGTGTCATGTGTCCAAGAATAATGCCCCCGCCCTTAACGTCATTCACAGCTTATCTTAGTTCGTGATCACACAGCATCATAAAAGTACATTGGAATGAATTGAGAGAATACCACTGACACATATATATTACTACATGCAAAATAGAGAGCCAGTGGGAATTTGCTGCATGACGCAGGGCGCTCAACCCCGCCCTCTGTGACCGCCTAGAAAGGTGGAATGCGGTGAGAGGGAGGGTCAGCCATATGTGTACCTGTGGCTGATTCATGCTGATGTCTTGCAGAAACCAACACAATATTGTAAAGCAATTATCCTCCAATTTAAAATAAATAATTTTTTTAAAATACACCAGAAAGTACATTCAGCGCTGATGACTACCTAGCCTGAGCCTTAGTCCCACCTCCTAGTCCCTCACAGGGAGTGCCTGCTGCCTGGGCCCTAACCCTCAGGGACTGATCTGAGGGGGCGTGGACTCCCCTTCCCGGGTTATTTCTCGAGTATTTGAAACCTTCTGCTCTGACTGTAAAACCAACATCTAACAGCACAGTTCTCTGCACTCCAGACCAGTGTTTTGTCAGGTTTGGCTCTAAAGAAAACACTATCAATCAATCAGTCAAAATGGTAAGTGCTGATATTTTAGCAAATGCAAAAAAAACAAACTTTACCTGTGTATTAAAAACCCAATTTATTTATAAAACTATGGTGAGGACTTCCCTGGCGGTGCAGTGGTTGGGACTCCATGCTTCTATCCAATGCAGGGGCTGCAGGTTTGACCCCAGATCGGGGAACTAAGATCCCACATCTGTGGCACAGCCAAATTTAAAAAAAAAAAAAAAAAAGATAAATGGGGGGGAATCAACTGGAGCATTTTTTTAAATAATTAAAATAAAAAGCTATGATGGCCTGATATGAAAAGCCCCGCCTCCTTTATGAGTTTAATTATGACAATGTACTTTCGGCAGAGTGAGAGAAAATAATACATCCATGTGGGACAACTCCCTTTCTTCCCTGGGAAATGTTCCAAGTGAGATGTCATAAGCCAGATGTTTTCCTCCAGATGTTTTTGGAGATGGCCAATGTACATTTAGCCCTAGTGTTAAACTGCAGACGGGGATTTAAAAACATAAAATAGCTCTTTTATGACGCATTTGAATTAATTTCTTTTAGCATTTAGAATAAAGGAAGAACAGATGGTGAAGACTTACTTAAGTGAGAGCTATGAAAATGATCTTAAACAGAAAGAGGGTTTTCCAGAAGGGGGCTTCATGAGCCATAAGAGTTTAAGCAAAGTTTTCAAATGACCCATATAGTGAGGAAATCTTTATTATCACAATTAGTCCATGGACTAACAGATATATAATAAATACATTCCAAATTCTCATATTGTGTTAGAAAACTAAAAATGGTGAAATGTCACTGAGAGAGTAGCTGAAGAAATATTGACACAATTGCATATTATTTTCTTAAAAATTTGACTCACTTTATAATGGCTCAAAGTTTGAAATCTCCAATTATTAGTCATCATTTATATGTAATGTGTATATGTTTTACAGTCATAGATAGAAAAGTAACACATAAAATTAGTATAATAATGTTATTTATAACTTCTAGGTTTTTTAAATTGTATCTTTATTTTATTTTCATTTTTTACTTTTTGGCTGTGCCACTCAGTTTGTGGGATCTTATTTCTCCTGAACAGGGATAGAATATGTACCCTCTGCAGTGAAAGCGTGGAGTCTTAACGACTGGACCACTAGGGAAATCCTGAATTCTAGGTTTTAAATTACCCATTTCTTTTCTTTATATGGCATTTTTTACTAGAAGATGGTAGCCAACTCACATAGTTTCCATTGAAACAATGATTTCTACCTCCAGATACAGCTGACTGATTTCTTTAAACCTATTTAAAAAATCATCTTTGTGTGTATGTACATAGTATAACGTACCTACAGTCACATATTACTACAATCCATACACACCAGGGTCTTGCTGAATGAGTAAGCCTGCAGCTGTTCAACTTCCAGGGCCGAGTCCGTAATTTTGGATTCTGACAATAGCTCTCATCTTATTGATAACTCCCAGTGAGCAATGACTGTTAGAGATGGTGATGGAGCCAGAGTCTGATGAAAGGGCTGGGCTGGCCTTGTGATAATAGCCGAGGCATAAAGTTTAAACCTCTTCATTGCGGGGCTGACACCAATTACATCTCAAGACAAATAGCACCCTTCACTCAAACACCTGGTACCAAATGTGGCCACTTCAAATTTCTCCCTCCTGGGAGCCTGTAATCATTTGGGGACCATCCGGACAATAGGCATTAATTGCCGGCCTCGTGTTTGATAAGCTGGACCTGTCTGAAATGGAGCAAATTATTTTTTTAAATGCTTTGGTTTATGGAGCATGATTTTTAATAGCACTTCCCTTAACTCGTGATTTGCACAGATTTTTTTTTTTTAATGATGCCACAAGCCAAGGTGGAGATGATGCACATGATGGGCGGTTGATGCAAAATGCAGCGTGCTCTGTAATCACACCTGAACGTCCTGCGTAGATCAAAATAGAGTGATTTTTCAAAGGTGATAAAATCACTCAAAACATGAGGAATTGCCATGTGGCACTAACATGGAGCATCTGAGCACTGGAAGATGACTCTGCACTAAAAGTATAGAGAACCATTTTAATTCAGAATTCTGGAAGGAAAGACCAAGGTCACTTATCTCAAGTTGTATGTGAGATAAATAACACACCTCTCGGATCAGACTGCTGGAGGTCGGACTCAGGTTCTGGGTGCCCATGCTCAGGGTTCTCGTCGGAGACAGAGTCCTAACAGCACCGCTTTCGAATGAGTTAATAAGTGTGAGGACCCTGATGCCACATTTGGGCCATAGGAACATCCAACCCGTATTTTATCATTAGGATTACGGATGGAAATCTGGCTCAGGTAACAGCGTGCCTTTAACTGAGTGAAGCACATTATTTGTCTCTAACGAAGCACTGGGACTTTGAAAGGATTGATTTCAAAGTCATATGTTTATCAATCAAAGACCTCCTCTGTACCATACCCTGGACTAAGCACCTGTTTCTGTTCTCAACACGTTTAGAGTCTAAATCCTTTTTAAGATGAGAAGTTCCGTGCCATGGACTGAAAACTATGTCATTCTCCCCAAAGTTCACACGATATTTGAAGGTGGGGCTGCTGGGAGACGATTAGGTGAGCTCATGAGCGTAGGTCCTCATGAGGGGATTAGCATCCTTATAAACAGAGAAAGAGACAGGGAACACCTTCTAATCAGTATGGTATTGGTGTAAAAAGGGACACACAGAACAATGGAATGGAACAGACAGTGCAAATACACACTACATATTATATTATTAGTTGACATATACAGTCAGCTAATCTTTGGCAAATCTGTCAAGAATACACAATGAGAAAAGGTGACTCTAATAAATGATGTCAGGAAAATTGGATATTCACATGCAAAACAATTAAAGTAAACCCTACAGCATATTAAAGCACAGACATCACTTTGCCAACAAAGGTGGTGTAGTCAAAGCAATGATTTTTCCACATGTGTGAATGTGAGACTTGGACCATAAATAAGGCTGAGCACTGAAGAATTGATGCTTTCAAATTGTGGTGCTGGAGAAGACTCTTGAGAATCCCTTGGACAGCAAGGAGATCAAACCAGTCAATTCTAAAGAAAATAAATCCTGAATATTCATCAGAAGAACTGATACTGAAGCTCAAGCTCCAATACTTTGGCCACCTGATGGGAAGACTTAACTCATTGGAAAAGACCCTGATGCTGGGAAAGATTGAAGGCAAGAGGAGAATGGGGCAACAGAGGTTGGACAGTATCACCAATTCAATGGGCATGAGTTTGAGCAAACTCTGGGAGATATCAAAGGACAGGGAAGCCTGGCATACTGCAGTCCATGGGGTTGCAAAGAGTCAGACACGACTTAGTAACTGATTAACAACAGACCCTTGTCTTATACAAAAATCAACTCAAAATAAAAGATTTAAATGTAAGACCTGAAATTGTATAACCCTTATTAAAAAACAAAAGATAAATCTTGCAATTTGTCTTCTCAGTTGGTGATTTTTTGGACTCAACACCAAAACTACAGACAAAAGCAAAAATAAACAAGTGGGACAACATCAAATTAAAAGGCTATCTCACTTATCGTAATATCCTCCAAGTTTATCCATATTGTCACAAATGGCAGAATTTCCTTTGCCCCGCAAAGGAAACAATCAATAAAGTGAATAGACCACACACAGAGTGGATGAAAATATTTACAAGTTATGTATGAGATAAGGTGTTAACATCCAAAACATGTACAGAACTCACTAACTCAATAGCAAAAATAAATAATAACCTGATTTTAAAATGGGTAAATGATCTGAAGGGACAATTTTGCAAAGAAAACATGTAAATGGCCAACAGGTACGTGAAAAGATGCTCAGCATCACTAGTCATCAGGGAAATGCAAATCAAAACCACGATGAGATGTCACCTCCCATCTGTTGGAATTACTGTTATCAAAAACCAAGAGGTGAAAGTCTTGGTGATGATGTGAAGAAAAGGAGCCCTTGTGCACTGCTGGTGGGAATGTAAATTGTCCGCAGCCACTATGGAAAACAGTGTGGAGGTTCCTTAGAAAATTAAAAAATAGAACTACCACATGATCCAGAAATTCCACCTCTTGTTCTGTATTCAATGGAAATGAAACCAGTATCTTAAAGAGATAAGGGCGCTCCTATGTTCACTGCAGTGTTATCCACAGAACTCAAGACAAGGAAACAACAAGGAATGAATGGATTACAAATGTGATATATATACATACACAATGGAATCTTATTCAGCCTTAAAAGAAAGGAAATCGGCCGTTTGTGATAACATGGATGAACCTGGAGGACATTACGATAAGTAAAATAAGCCATGCACAGATAGACAAATTCTGCATGGTCTTAAGTATTTGTGGAGTCTAAAAACTTGAACCCATAGTAACAGAGAGTAACAGAGCTACCAGAGGCTGGGGTTGGGGAAATGGAGAGATGTTGGTCAAAGGGCCCATTTAGTTATATGATGAGGAACTCTGGAGGCCTAGTGTACAGCCTGGGGACTAGAGCTAATATATAGTTAATATATAGCTGAACAGTGCTAGCACAGAAGATCCCAAGAGTTCTCACCCCAGGAGAGAAAACAAGGTAACTACTTGAGGTGATGAATATGTTAATTAACTTGATGGTGAAATCATTCTACAATGTATACATATATCAAAATGTCATGTTGTACACCTTATATATACACAGTTATATCAATAAATATGGGGGGCAGAATTATCAGACATAAAAGGAACAGGGATAAAGAGATGAAAGAGAAGAACAGATTCAGAAATGTCAGAGATGAAGCCATTAGCAGATAAAAACACTGAAGTAGCTATTTAAAATGTTTCTTATATTCAACAATCTAGAGGGAAACAGGAACATAATTTAGTGAGAAAAGGAAGAGATACAGAAGTCCCATGTAGAATTTCTGGTGGTCAAAAAACACCAAATCTGAAACGAAAAATACACCAGGTGGATATAAAGGATACCGCTGTGATCATTTCTCAGTGTATCATTCTAACCATTAAATACAAGTCATTGGACCCTCTTTGTTCATAAACACAAAAACTCTCCAGTGACTCCACAAACAAACAAACAAAAAAGCACGCTATTAATGATACTTTCCTGGTGGCTCAGAGGTTAAAGCGTCTGCCTGGAATGCGGGAGACCAGGTTCAATCCCTGGGTCAGGAAGATCCCCTGGAGAAGGAAATGGCAACCTACTCCAGTACTCTTGCCTGGAGAATCCCATGGATGGAGGAGCCTGGTAGGCCATTGTCCATGGGATCACAAAGAGTCAGACACAACTGAGCCACTTCACTTCACTTCAATGATATTTTCAGGCTGGACCATTGGACCCACTCCTATGCCAGCAACCCTAGTCACCCTCCAAGGTCACAGATAGGGATGCTACAAAGATCGAGACACACTTGCCGATGCATGTCAGAATCCACGAGTTTAATTAAAGTTATGATGTGAGCAAAGAGTGTCCATTAGACAAGAAAAATTTGGTTTTGGCAAGTGATATTTGCATCATTTTACTTAATTAGATCAGTACTTTTAAAACAATTTGTAAAGCATAGGATTAAAAGTCCGAGTTTCAAAGGATTTAACAGAAGCCACAATTAGGGCCTCCAACAAATTATCTGCAAGAAATTGTAGGTGGAAAATAGCAATTAGCAGAAAAAAGTTTAATGGAGACCATGTCTATCCATTGAATAGCATATTTACTATGGCTTGGCTTGAATCTCGGATAACTTAACCTTCGCCAAATTTCTCAAAGTGGAAGCAAACTGCCCCTCTTGTTTATTTCAGAACTAGATTTCAAATAAAAATTAATCCCAGGTGCAAAAATATTGTGTCATTTTGGCTTTGAGAGGAAAACAACAGAGAGGCTGGTAAAGCTGAATCCCGCCCTGCTTCTCATCCTCACACTTTAGAGAAGTCAACACAGGACTTCCCTGTGGTCCACTGGTTAAAAGTCCACCTTGCAATGCAGGGGATGCCAGCTCTATTCCTGGTCGGGAAACTAAGATCCCACTTACCCTAGAGCAACTAAGCCCGTGTGCCACAACTCCTGAGCCCACACGACAACTAGAAAGCCCATGTGCCGCAACGAAAGATCCAGCATGACACAGCTAATACCTGACAGCCAAATAAATAAATAAATATTTTTTAAATTCAGTTCAGTTCAGTCGTTCAATCATGTCCAACTCTTTGCAACCACACTGACTGCAGCACACCAGGCTTCCCTGTCCATCACCAACTCCTGGAGCTCAAACTCATGTCCACTGAGTCGGTAATAAAGTGTTTTTTTAAATATTTTATTTTAAAAAGTCAACACAACCCCTTGATATATGGAATCAGTCAAAAGCTACACTGATCAGGGAACTACTTGTGGTTAAAGTTATAATTCCAAAGTCCACCAAAAATGAATTATTTGATTAACTGGCTTAATCAGTAACCTTGACCGTTCCTCTTCCTAAAAAAGACAAGAAATATTTGCAGGGAAAATAATTCTGTGGAGGAGGTGATTTTTTTAAATTTTACTTGGAAATAAAGAATATTCTCTGGTTTGTACCAGAACTTGTTTCAGAGGCTTTCAGAAGACGGGGGAGCAGCCTTACCATTTCAAGCAGCTTCTTACCTCACCTTCCTCTCATGCATCGCACAGGCTTTTACTGATTAACTGATGAATGTTGTTCATAAGACCCTGCTATGCTAAGTCACTTTAGTCGTGTCCGACTCTGTGGGACCCCATAGACAGCAGCCCACCAGGCTCCCCCGTCCCTGGGATTCTCCAGGCAAGAACACTGGAGTGGGTTGCCATTTCCTTCTCCAATGCATGAAACTGAAAAGTGAAAGTGAAGCTGCTCAGTCTTGTCTGACTCTTAACGACCCCATGGACTGTGGCCCACCAGGCTCCTCCGTCCATGGGATTTTCCAGGCAAGAGTACTGGAGTGGGATGCCATTGCCTTCTCCGCATAAGACCCTCAGATGCTCCCAAATCCTGGTGTCTCTCCTGATTCAGAGCAAGAGTGAAAGGGCTCAGTCAGCACAATGCATCGCCATTAAAAAAATAATAATGTGCACGTCTCTGTTTTTTCCTACTGCTGTTCCCTTGCTCACTGCCTCCCAGATGATAGATCCAAAGAGTAGTCACTGTAGACCCTAACACAGAAGTTCTCTTCCTCCAAGTGTCAAGTGTAAAACCGATGAACTATTAATATAATGAGGAACCTTAAATCAAAACTGAAACCAACTCATGTCTCCTGAGATGAGGACTGGAGCAAACCCTACAATGCCCACCACTTTCCAGGACTATAAAGCTGTTTGGGGGGCACATTCTTTATGCCCACCTAGTCTCTTTAGAATAAAAGCCCCTTGTGGGCTCCTCCGGGTGTGTGGGGCAGCAGGAGATGCAGAGTCACCATCGTTCCTTGTGAACAGCCTGGCCCAAGGCTGCTGTGTGGTTGTTAGTCTCATAAGAGCCCACAGGACGTGCACGTCCTATGAGTCATATTGAAGACAATTTTCCAGGCAAATGAATGTGAGGTCCAAATGTATTTATTAACCACATGGAAATGTCAGGCAGGAAAAAGCATTTAAGATCATATTTTTGAATATGTCTACACTTTACATCTTGGCTGAATATCTCTACTGGAGTAATTGATTGACATTTTTCCCTGAATAAGCCCAGTTCTCACTCTTGATCCAGACACCCATCCTCCCTGAGTTTTCCTCATTCCAGGAAAAGTAATTCCACTATCCTAAACCTTTCCTGTCATCTTTGTTTTATCTCCCTTAAACCTCAACCCAAGGCATCAGCAAACCCCACCAGCTCTGCCTCCCTCCTCCACCCTGCCTGCGCCCCCACCCCCCTCCCCAAGAGGAGCCATGGTCTCTACCTGCAGCAGCGTGGATGCTGTTCACAGGAAGCCATCCTACAAGTTCCCAAGTCTTATGCTGCAGGCCCACTAGCCTCCTGGAGGGAACTCATCTCCCCAGCGCCCCCTGATCCCACCCTCCCCTCCTTGGCGGGAGAGAGCTGGGGCCACTGGGATAAAGAACTTACTCCAGCCACAGGGACCTCTGGGAGTGGGAGCTTGCTGACATGTTTGAGAAATTAAAAATAAAACTACCACCTTATCAGCAAGTCCACTTCTGGGTATTTATCTAAAGGAAACAAAATCACTACATTGAAGAGATGCCCATGTTTATCACAGCATTATTTATAATAGCCAAGGCATGGAAACAACATCAAGGTCCACAGATGAATGAATGGATAAAGGAAATGTGATCCATGTAAGCAGTGGAATATTACTCAGCCATCAAAAGAAGGAAATCCTGCCAACATGAATGGATCTTGACGACATCAGGCTAAGTGAAATAAATCAGAAGACAAATACCATTTTATTTTGCTCATATGTGGAATCTAAGAGATCAGATTTGTGATAACCATAGGTGGGATGTGAGTTTTGAATGAAAGTGTTCAAAAGGCATCAACTTGCAAGGTAATTATAAGATAAAAAGATAGTGAAGGACCGAGAAGCCTGGCATGCTGCAGTTACTGGGGTTGCAAAGAGTGAAATGACTCAGTGACTGAACAAGGTAAATAAGTCCTCGAGAGGTAATATACAACATGAGGACCATGGTTAACACTGCTATGTGGGTACATCTGAATGCCGCTAAGAGAATAAATCCTAAAAGTTCTCAACACAAGAGAAAAACATCTCTGGGTAACTATATGAGGTAATGGATGTTCTCTAGAGCTGTTGTGGTCATCATTGCACTCAATGGCAACCCACTCCAGTACTCTTGCCTGGAAAATCCCATGGACGGAGGAGCCTGGTAGGCTGCAATCCATGGGGTCACTAAGAGTCGGACACGACTGAGCGACTTCACTTTCACTTTTCACTTTCATGCACTGGAGGAGGAAATGGCAACCCACTCCAGTGTTCTTGCCTGGAGAATCCCAGGGAAGGCGGGGCCTGGTGGGCTGCCGTCTATGGGGTCGCACAGAGTCGGACACGACTGAAGCGACTTAGCAGCAGCAGCAGTATGTCAAGCCATTATGCTATGCACCTTAAACTTATACAGTGCTGCATGTCAGTTATAGCTCAATAAAATTAAAGTTAAAAAGACATGGCTAGAAACTTGGTAAATCAGGGGAGGGAGAGAAGTCAGAGAATAGAGGAGGGCAAGTCATACTGGACCATGTTCCTTCTAAGGAACTGGAGCATGACTGAAGTTTGAGCAGAGAGACATTGGATCTGATTGTCATTTGGTTGCAGGAGTCACTCTGGCTTCGGTCGGTACAGCCCACCCAGGAGGCAGAGGTGGGTGGGAGGCCAGAGAGCAGTGACAGTGCCTGGACCAAGTGATGGGACGTGGTGCCTCTGAAGGCAACACTGACCAGCTTCAAGGATGGTTCGGATATTGAGACGTGAGAGAAGAGGGCAGTGAAGAATGACCCCAGACTCTGGCCCTGAGAAACTAGGAGAATGACATGATCACTTACTGGTGTAGCAATCAAACGAGGACAAAATTTTGGAGAGAACAATTAGACATCAGAAGCTCAGTGTTGGACCTGCTAACTGTAAGATATCTCTCATCACTGTCATCCAAATAGAAATATCACAGTGGATGTTGGATGCATGAACCTAGAGTTTAGGAGAAGGTTCAGGCTGTAAACATAAACTTAGGAGCTAAGGATCTATAGATGATATTTCAAGCCATGAGATGAGACAAGATCCTCAAAAGATTTAAGGTCGATGAAAAAGAGAGTGATCACCAGTGCTGTTTTTCTGATAGAAATATGAAGGACCGGGAATAGACCATTGCAGTTGTTCAGACGGAGGTCATCTGTGTGGTTCTGTGTAGCTGTCAAAAAATAGGAAACCAGCATGAGGGTCCCCATGGGTGAGGACGGAGCCTCAGGGATGAGGCAGAAGAGGGCAGGGTCAATATCTGGCGGGCACTCCAGCTTCCAGCCTTAGGGCATGTTGTGGAAGGGAAGAAAGGACCCAGAGGGATGACATGACTGGAATTCCACTTTGGAACAACAGCCTGGTGACAATACAGAATTGGAAAGCTGCAGTATGGATAACAAATGTTTACAGACCAATAGTTGGAAGTTATTGACATTTTTGAGTATATTCAAATAAATCAGAGAAAGTCACTTTCTAAGTCCTGGTCTTATTCCACTTCCTTCCCATACTGACTCCTTCTTAGTTAGCATTTCATTCCAGACAAAGATAAATTGCCCCAGAACTACAAAGATGCCCAAGATCAAGCAGGATGACTTTGTGTTCGCAGAGTCCAAATTTTATTCGTCTCCAGAAAAATATATTCCCAAAGCATCTGATCATTTTGATCAACTTGGGAAAATATTGACTCTATTTCTCAAAGAGCAAGCCAGGGATAAATTTTGTCCTTTAACTAAAAAATAAAATCTAAATTTTTAATCTCGGATCAGTTTGTCCTTGTGCATACACAAACATTTCTTTCCTTTCTAAATAGAATACCATTTCGCTGAAACTCACAGTGGTCTTAAGAACTGCTGTTAATTCTAAACTACTAAAGCAATTAATAATTACTTATATTAGGGCTATAAAAATGTGGCAAAACTCTATGCATTGAAGAGTTACATGTCAATTGAAATAAGCCATCTTTACTGAAATCTTAACAAAACTTAGTAATGTCCTTACTCGACTCACAGAACAACCGTCAACTTTGCTCTCAAAGCAATTTAATAGATATTACTTCATCCTCAAAATCACTTTGTGAAGAAGATAGTTGATCTGTTCCTTTATTTTCAGGGACAGTGAGAGGAAGCAGAAGCAATTCTCCACGTAACTGATTTGCTCAAAGATTATTTGCCCAAAATTGTGCTTCTTGAATTTCAAGATGTAGAGCGTCAAGAACTGCAACTCAGCCAGGCACCAGCGCAAAGCCACACAAGGAAGAAGGAGAGATGCTGAAATGTATCAGGGCCACCCCCAAAGGGGCAAAACCCTCCCTCCACAAAACCCTGTATTTTCACTGAAGGGTTTTATCCTGCACTTGGATCACCATCTCTGTGGTCCATCCAGTCGCCCCCTCCCGTTCCCGACACATGCCGGGTTGACTAAGAACACATGGAGACTGTCCCTCCTCAGTGAGAAAAGAGAATCTGGCTAGACCCACTGGTTCCATCGATTAAAGAAGATAGTCAATGGGCCAAAGAGCAGAAATTTGAAGGTGCAGATGCGTATGTTTTGCAGAGAAAATAAGGCAGCTTGTGAAATTGTGAAAAACACCCACTCCATCACCATGTATAAATATGGTTACGTGAGGCACCCGAGATCAGGTAGGATGATGTCATGGTTACATGAGGTATTGAGATCAGGTGGAATGACGTCATGGTTACGTGAAGCGTCTGAGACCAAGTGGGAAGCTATCATGGTTTTGTTTTGTTTTTTTTCGATTAATAACTTCTTTATTCTGGAAAAGCAAATGAAAGTCATATTCATATAAACACTGACATTACAAAGTACAGGGAGAAGGGGGTGGGGGAGAATGGAACAGAAACCTCTACAAATCTTGCTAATATTAATACTCTCTGACCAAACAAGACCATAATGCTTTGTCCCCTATTCAATCACTTACATAATAAACCACAAATAAAATCTCTGGAAGATACACTGCTCTTCTTTGAGACAGCAGGGAACAAGGACTGGAAGTTGGGGTAGGAGGCTTTATTCTTTTGGCAGATCCTCTCAGTCATTATAGATATTGCTGCACTGTTAATAAAAAATATATGCTTCTCCGTAAAGCATTAAAAAAAAAAAATCCAAGGATGAGATGGCTGAGGTCTCAGCTCAAGTATCTCCGAATACATTGCTGTCCATCCCCTGAGCTTTCCATGCGTTATTTCTTGGTTGTTTTCCAGATCAACGCCATTCTCTGTTTGTGAGCTTCTGTAGTGCAAGCTTTTTTGTAGGGTCGGATTTCTTCAGAGCCAAACCCTGGGATCCACATGTTCCACTGGCGTTCTAGATGCAACTGGACATTTTTCACCTCCAGGGTGCTGGACTTGCGATGCCGAGCAAGCTGGCAGGCAGCTGTCACCACACTCTCAATAAAATCATCAGCAATCTGCAGCAGCATCTCCTCCACATCTTCATCCAATTGCTCATTAGGATCTACTTCTCTTACTAAGTCCTGTAACTTCTTCTTGGTCAATACCTGGTTGTTTTCAGGGCTGAGACGCCCTCCTGTCCCAGGAGTGCCTGGGATCTTTACCACTGCAGTGCTACTGGCCATGGAGCCTTGTGGAGGGGTGCTCGCTGGTTCCGGTTTTATTGATGAGAAATTGGACAGGTTGATTAGGGCTGAGGGACCAAACTGGTTCATAATCTGTCTTGCTTTGGACTTCAGCTCATAGAGCTTATCGAGATCTTGTTTCTTTTTGGAGCTATGAGGACCAAGGCCAATCAACACTGTGGGTCTGGGTCCTGACTCCTTCCTCCCGCTCTTCTTCCTCAACTGCCAGGGCCCAAGACTCACAGGCAGCAGTGTCTATCTCCCCATGATATGCGGAGACTGCCCCAGTGAAGCGTTCATCTCAGCAGCCTGTCCGACTGCTCGGCCCTCCCCCGGAAGCTATCATGGTTATGTAGCCCAAATCTCATTTGTTTCCAAGAAAGAATCTTCCCAAAGCATCTCACAGTTTTGATCAGCTTCAGAAAGTACTGCTCACTTTTCTTAAAGAGAAGTCCTTTCTTTTTTGTCCCCTCTGGCAGCTTCTCATTTACCTCAGATGAAGTTGCCCATATTTAGCAAATAATGATACAGGACACCAGTTCAATATGAATTTCAGATAATCAATAAATTTTTTAAAGATGTCTCAGATACTTTATGGAACATACTGAATTTAACAAAATGATTATTTGTTTATCTGAAATTCATATTTGATCGGACCTCTTGCCCTTGAGGGCTTCCCTGGGTAAAGAATTTGCCTGCAGTCTTCTACCCCTGGGTCAGGAAGATCCCCTGGAGAAGGGAATGGCAACCCACTCTAGTATTCTTGCCTGGAGAATCCCATGAACAGAAGAACCTGGTGGGCTATAGTCCGTGGGATCGCAGAGTCAGGCATGACTGAGCACAAACACGAGTCGTCACTTGTCCTTGATCTGGTAACGCATAGTCCCAAAGGACCTAAATGACAGCTCACACGGGGGTTGGATAACCCGAGCCCTGAATGCACCCAGACGAAGCTCCCCAGGCTGCAACCCAGCTGAAAGGCCTACCTGAGAAGTACTTGAGTGAATTAGTACATGCATCAAACCTACAGGCATCAGACAGCATTTTTATATGTCTTGTCATTTCTCACAGCCCCTTTCTTATTTCTATCCTGCTGTCCCAGAAGAAAACACCGTTACTCTTCAGGCACCTGCCTCCTGGTTTTATTGTGTTTCGAGCCTTTGGGGGCAGAAACTGCTTGGCAACCAGAAGCTCTTCTGTCTGCTGCACACCAGAAGCCCCAAGTCAAGAGGGTGTTACATTTTACAAGAAGATGCAGAGGCACTCACCTTAGGAAACAGGCCCCAAATCCTGAAGGGCTGTGAGCAGGTTAAATTCCCTATTATCTCCATGTATAGACCTGGAAAGTGGGCAGCAGCCTTGAAATCAGCGTTTCTGAAATTCTGCTGAATGACCACCACTTCCTTCCCGTCCCTTCCCCGGCTCGTTCACATTGCCTAATTCTAGTTCTTCATTGTTTGAAGGTAAATAATCCACGATTGAGATCTATTTCCTGACTTTCCAGCATTAGATTCACCATGAAAAATCAGTAATTTTGCATATTATAATTCCTCCACCTTTCCTCCCATCCCTCCCTAATTTTGGTTAAATAAACCATTATTTTATGTCTATTCAGTTCAGCCTCTCAGTCGTGTCCGACTCTTTGTGACCCCATGGGCTGTGTTTCTTTTAAATAGTTTTATGCTTAAGTCTGTTGTTTGATTAATGAGCCTTAAAGACTAACTTTTGTCTCACCTTTTTGGGGGCCCTTATTGGTTCATATACATTTTAGAATCAATGTTCCTGGTGTCCTCAGGTATCTGCCGGGATTTTATTTGAAACTGAATAGAATGCATAAACTAATTTGGAAAAACTAACATTTCTATCATATTAATTATCCTATACACGAGTATACTATAAATCTTTTTTGAGTCTTTCTAAAGTGTTTTAAAATAGTTTTCAATTTTCCCCCTGAAGACATGATTTGTTCTTTGCTAGGTAATTTTCCATAAACTCTATAGTTTTCTTGCTATTTTAATTAAAAGGACCTCAGCTCCTCATCTAGATGATCAATAGTGGTATGGAGGATCATGATAGAATCTTGTATGTTCATTTGTGTCTGGAAATCTGGCTCAATTTTTACTTGATTTTCCTAAGTAGATCAAGTCAGCAGCAAATAATGGCCATTTTCTCACTTCCTTCCAATCTTTTTATAGCTTGTTTCTTTTCTTGGCCCAATCTTCTGGGAACTCGGTAAACAGTAACAGTAATAAAAAGGTTAAGAAAGAAACAAAACAAAAAAAAAAAGGAAGAGAAAACTGAGAAGAAAGAAGAGTACAGGACATGCTCTGCTCCAGACACTAATCTCAGCACTTTACTTAAATTAATGAGCTTGGTTTTCCAAACCTGGAGATGAAGGTACCACTCTGATTTCCAGTTTAAACAGGAAGAAAATGAGATGCAGAGAATCAAGGAGCTTGCCCCAGGTCTGGTGCTGGCAAGTCCCTTTTCTGGGGACAGAAGACATTGTTATTTTGCTTCCAACATTGAGGAGCCCTTGGACTTTTTAAATTAAGGGTGATTTCTTGTGTATTTGAATGCTCTTTGTGTTGATTTTTTTAAAAAACTTGTCTTCTTTGGAGAAATGTCTATTTAGTTCTTTGGCCCATTTTTTGATTGGGTCATTTATTTTTCTGGAGTACCATTTCATACCAGTCAGAATGGCTGCGATCCAAAAGTCTACAAATAATAAATGCTGGAGAGGGTGTGGAGAAAAGGGAACCCTCTTACACTGTTGGTGGGAATGCAAACTAGTACAGCCACTATGGAGAACAGTGTGGAGATTCCTTAAAAAACTGGAAATAGACTGCCTTATGAACCAGCAATCCCACTGCTGGGCATACACACTGAGGAAACCAGAAGGGAAAGAGACACGTGTACTCCAATGTTCATCGCAGCACTGTTTATAATAGCCAGGACATGGAAGCAACCTAGATGTCCATCAGCAGATGAATGGATAAGAAAGCTGTGGTACATATACACAATGGAGTATTACTCAGCCATTAAAAAGAATACATTTGAATCAGTTCTAATGAGGTGGATGAAACTGGAGCCTATTATACAGAGTGAAGTAAGCCAGAAGGAAAAACACCAATACAGTATACTAATGCATATATATGGAATTTAGAAAGATGGTAACAATAACCCTGTGTACGAGACAGCAAAAGAGACACTGATGTATAGAACAGTCTTATGGACTCTGTGGGAGAGGGAGAGGGTGGGAAGAATTGGGAGAATGGCATTGAAACATGTAAAATATCATGTATGAAACGAGATGCCAGTCCAGGTTCGATGCACGATACTGGATGCTTGGGGCTAGTGCACTGGGAGGACCCAGAGGGATGGTATGGGGAGGGAGGAGGGAGGAGGGTTCAGAATGGGGAACACATGTATAC
>NW_011494680.1:7682290-7682545 GCF_000754665.1 Bison bison bison
GAACACATGTATACCTGTGGTGGATTCATTTTGATATTTGGCAAAACAAATACAATTATGTAAAGTTTAAAAATAAAATAAAATTAAAAAAAAAACACCTTGTCTTCAGAGTTCTCTTTTGCTCCGCGTCATTCAATTTGTGTCCAAACTTTTTAAATTGTTATTGCTCATGTTGATGTGTTTATTAATATCTGTCCTCCATGACCATAACTGCAAGGTCAAAAGTGCCAAATTCTTCTGATTTATACATGGAAT
>NW_011494680.1:7682645-7701232 GCF_000754665.1 Bison bison bison
ATACATGGAATTCCCATTTCTAGCGTTTCTTTTTAAGTTCCCATTCTTTCCCAAACTCTGCCAGCTCATTCCATATTTCCTTCCACTGTTTTAGCATCTCTTCTTACTAAATAAGTACAAACGTAATTTTTCTATGTTACGGAGACCTATCAAGTATCTACACTTTAGCAGCTTTCTTTCATACGTGTTCTTGAAATGGTTTTTGTTTTGTAAATTTCTACTTTTTTGTTGTTTGGTATCTAGGTCTCAGGCTAGGTTTTTGTCCAGTTTTTATTCAGTTTATGGGATCCATTACTCCTAGCCAAGCTGTTTGCTTTGAGAGGCCTCAAGCAACAGGAAGCCTCAGTTAGAGGGCCTGCCCTTTCCCCTACCCACCCACCACGGTGGTAGTAGGCTGCTTACCCCAGGGAAGTTCCACAGGCCTTGATGCATAGGCCTTGAACTTGACACGTATAAATGCCTAATGTATGCACTGTGAAAGCTGATTGACACTTCAGAGCCTATCCCTTATAAAGACATCTTTGGGGTCTCTGCCTTCCCAGGCCCCCTCCACTCTGGGTGGTGCAGAGGGGTCATGGAACCGGCAGATTCCAGGGACCTCAACCCTGCCAGCCCATGGAGGGGGTCATGGATTACACCCGTCGGATTTGTGCCACCACCTGCCAGAAAATGTGTCCTAACACGAACTTTCAGAAATATGTTTCCACTCCCTGTGTCTCTCTTCATTCCGCCCAAGCTTTTGGCAGATATTTTCATCACTTAGGACTTAAGGTTATGAAAAATGAGATTTTCTGCTTTGTTTACAACCTTTTTCTTGCTTTTATTAATTTGGGGGCCATAACTAGCTTTGCTCTGCTATTTCCAACCAGAATGTCTCGAAATATCCCCCTCCCTGTCCATTCTTCATGCCTCCTGCTGTCACGGAGTTTCAGCCACAGTCCCAACAAATGAGCACCCAAGTACCCCCAACTAACTGTCCCCCCACAACAGAGTGGGCTTTTCTTACAATGCTAGATAGATTCTATCACTTCCCAGATTAAACCCTTTCACCTGCTCTTGCTTCTGCATAAAACACCACCTTCTCCCTCAGCTCAGGGCCCTTCCCTCCTCCCGTCACCACTTCCTCTTCTCATTGCACAGGACACCACCCTCCCTAAGCCTGTTGACCCTCATCATGCCCTCCCTTTGGTCTGAGACAGCTTCCCTGCCCCCTTTCACTGGACAGACCCGTTCACACAAGCTTCAGATTTCACAAGTGGCACTTCCTCCAGGAAGTCTTCCTTGTCTGTTCCCTGGTAGACAGGGGCCTGAGTGTGACTGTCCTATGACTGTCTTGACAACCTTCTCCCCAGGGCCTACAGGAGAGACTGGCAAGTTGTGAGTAATTAGTAAACGCTGAGTAAGATGGAATGAGCAGGCAATACACCAAGCCCTGAAGACACAGATGCACATAGATTGAACTTTCCTCAAGGGGTTCGCATTCTAGTGATTCTAAATATAGATTACATTGCATCTGATACAGAAAACTGTGGCAAAGACCAAAATGCATTTTCTTTTTATGGCAGTTGCCTCTGACCTATAAGGCTTCCCTGGTGGCTCAGATGGTAAAGAATCTGCCTGCAATACAGGGGATCCCTGGGTTGGGAAGTTCCCCTGGAGGAAGGCATGGCAACTCACTCTGGTATTCTTTCCTGGAGAATCCCATGGACAGAGGAGTCTGGCAGGCTGCAGTCCATGGGGTTACAAAGAATCAGACACGATTGAGTGACTAACACTTTCACTTTTTCAATGTAATAAAGGAAAATATTTTTAAAGATACTTTTATTGGAAAAGCAAAAATAAATAAACCCCAGTAAATTTAAATAGGAATGTACTATTTCAGACTAATTGAGAATTGAGAGCCAACAGCTGACGTCCTCCCCAAAGTCAGCCTCCAGAGCTCCAGAGCTCTGTCCCTCCCGAGTGTTTCCACTCCGTCTCTGGCGGAGTGCTATAATGCACTGAATCTGACTCTGTTCCTTGTCTCCAAACATCCTTTTAATGAATGTATTGTTTTCAACTATGTTTAATGGCAGACTTGCATTCCATCATGGAGGCTTATTTAGGAGAATTTTAAAAGCTAAGGTTGGGACATGCCTGGCAGTCTAGTGCATAAGACTCCGCACTCTCAATTCAGGGCCCTGATCTCCAATCAGGGAACTAGACCCACACACCACAGCTAAAATATCTTGTATGCCTCAACTAAGAGCCACCACAGCCAAATAAATATATTTTTTTTTAATTCTTAAAAAAGACTCTCAGGTCAACTATGATTAAAAGGGTCCCAGTATGATGCCCCCTTACAGCGTCAGACAAATATCTGTGAAAATTGCCTTCTACAACGTTGTCCGAGGTCTAGGCTCTGAATATGAGGCTCTGAAGGGTCAATTTGTTGAGACCCTTCTTAACCATGCAAGTATAGGTTCACTATTTGACTCAGAACATGGACTAACCTCAGAAAAAAAAGAGGAACCCAAACATTTAGCTCCAATGGCATCTGCCCTGTCACAGTTTCTTTCAACTTCCCATAAAATAACTACAGAAAAAAAAAAATATATATATATATATATACACACACACATATATGTATGGCTTCCCAGGTGACGCTGGCAGTAAAGAATCTGCCTGCCAATGCAGGAGACGCAGGTTGGGAAGATTCGCAGAGGAAGGAATGGGAACCCACTCCAATATTCTTACCAGGGAAGTCCCATGGACAGAGGAGCCTGGTGGTCTACAGTCCATTGGGTTGCAAAGAGTCAGACATGGCTGAGTGACGGAGCAGGCGCGCACGCACGCACACACACACAAACACACACACACTAACTTATGCTATTTCCAAAATCAAGTGCCAGAATCTTAGAAGACTTCTCATGAAAAAGACTTATTTTTCCACTTTAAAAGTAAGGTTGATGAAAGCAAATTGAAAGCACACACACATGAGCACACAACTCAACACAAAGCTTCTGGATAGAGGGCTATTTGCAGGCACATCGAAACCTCTTTTCTCCCCAAGACCACACCACTGGAGGTTCCCTGAATTTGAGATAACGAAAAAACTCTCTGTACATCTTGTAGGGAGATACTGATTACAGAAAAATATGCACTTTGTTTTTAAAAAATAGCGTTATAACCCCAAGTAGTATTATTATCTGTCTTATCTCTCATGTGTGATGCTAATAGATGAAATTCTAAGGACAGGCTTACAACCCAGAAACTCCACTCTTAGATATACACCGAAGAGAAATGAAAACACATATACACACACAAAAAAAACTTGTACATAAATGTTCATGACAGCATTGTCTATAATAGCCAAAAAGCATAAAGCTAAATGTCTATCAACAGATGAATGGAAAACAAGATGCATTCTTTCCTACAATGAAATATTACTCAGCCATAAAAAGGAATGAAGCATTCACACATGCTACAACATGGGTAAGTCTTGCAAACATTATGCTGAGTGAGAGAAACCAGATATAAAAGGTCATATATTACATGAGTCTGTTCTCACCCAGTGTTCAGAACAGGGAAATCTGTAGGGACAGAAACGAAGTTGTAGGTCACCAGAAACTGAGGGCATGGAGAATACAGAGCAACTACAGTTAGGCACAGGGTGTTTTTAGGGGTTGCTAGAAATGTTCTGCAGTTAAACAGTCTTAGGTTATTTAAAAAGAAATTTAATATTCAGAAAAAAATATTGCTATTGATCCAAAGTCACACATCTTTGTGTGATGTGTGGTAGCAGAGCCAAAACTATAAAATAAATGTTTATTCTTACTATGGCTAAAAATGGCTATAAACACTGCTTATTCTATATCATTCTATTGTTTTATTCTTTATCATTCTATAGTAAATCTAAATGGCACTTTAAATGAATAGTCTTAGATAATGCTGATGACTATGCAACTTTGTGAATATACTAAAAATCACTGATTTGCACAGAATGAATATTTTGATAAAAGAAAAGGCTTAGAAAGTATATTCTTGATGTGTTCTTGAGAGGAAAAAAAATGGAAACATATTTCAACCAGTTAAGATACACTTAATTAGGAAAAACGCTGATCTAAGAAAAACAGTATTGAAGACACATTAAAATGGAATTCTGACAAATATGCAAAAGCCCAAAGGAAAGCAAGAAAGGAATAACAAAGGAATAGAAAACATAGAAGATTAAATAATACATTATTAATAGTGATGTGGGTATAATTGCATTTAAAGTTACTGGATTAAGCATTGCAACAAAAAGGCAGAAATTGTCAGACAACAAAAAGAGCAAGACAAATTATATATCTCAAGAAGCATCTATTAAAATAAAGACCCAGTCAGGCTAAATGTCAAGGGATAAAAAAGACATCCCATACAAACAATAAGAAAGTTGAAATGACTACATATTAACACCAGATTAAACTGACTTCAAAATACAGAAAGTATTAACAGAGATGCTCATGTTCAGTCATGTACAACTCCCTGTGACCCCCATGGACCATGGCCCACCAGGCTTCTCTGTCCTTAGGATTCTCCAGGCAAGAATACTGGAGTGGGTTGCCATGCCTTCCTCCAGGGGCTCTTCCCAGCCCAGGGATTGAACCTGAGTCTCTTACAGCTCCTGCATTGGCAGGCAGGTTCTTTACTAGCTTCACCTGGGAAGCCATCCTATATATAACTATACTTAAAATGTTTAGTACTCTTCTCTTGCAAATTGATAAAAACAATTAGACAAAATGTAGGTACACAGGTGACTGAAGATTATACCAACCATATGTTCTGACTGATATTTATAGCGCAATTATGGAATACACATTCCTTTCCAGTGCACACAGTACGTGAAAAAATAGGCCATATGTAGGGCCATAAAACAAGTCTAAACAGATTTAAAAGGTTTAAAGTCCCAAAGAGAATGTTGTGTGACCACAGTGGAATATAATTGGAAATCAATAAAATAATTAGGAAATCTTCACATTTTTAGCAGTTAAACAGCGCATTGATCAAAGAAGAAATCACAAGGGAAACTAGAAAATCAGAATTTAAAATATAACATAAAAATTGGTGAGATGTAACTAAAGTGTTTTGAGAGAAATTTATAGCTTTACATGCCTATATTAAAAAGAAGAAAGTTCTAAATCAGTGACTAAGTTTCCACTTTATGAATTTAAAAAATAAAAATAAGCCCAGTGTAAATAGGAAAAAGGAAATAAATGAACAGAAATCAATAAATTTTTTTAAAGAGAGAAAATACAGAGAAAATTAGCAAAGTTAAAAGATGGTTCTTTGGAAAGACCAGCAAAATTGATACACTAGATTGAAAAAGAAAAAAAAAAGAAATAATACAAATTATAATCATCACAATGGAAAAAGAGGTTGTTGATATACTTACTATAAACATTAAACGGTAATAACATTGTGCACAACTTTATGCCACTAAATATGAAAATATAGATTAAATAGAAAATTTCATTGAAAAATACATTCTCTAAAAACTGACCAAAAATGAAACAGAAAATCTGAATAACTCAATGGCAGAAGAGAGATAACACGTCTGTGACCATGTTCTATGTGACAAAAGTCTCAGAGCCTTGCCATGCACCCAGATTTTTCTAAAGAGACTTTGGGCCCTCCTCAGATAACCTTGCTTCCGCCTCCGGTTCAAGAAAGACACATAATCAGATCTGCACCAGCTCTAGGCACCTCACTGTTCAGACAGAATTCTCACCTCTCAACAAAAAGTGAGGCTTTTCTCCCGGCTGCTACTAGGGGAAAAAAAATGTTCATTGACTGAGAGATACATGGATCCTGGGATGAAATCAATCTTTCAAACACCTAAAAGCATCCTTATCAAAATATTAATAGCAGACACAGGGAATTCTGTGGCGGTCCAATGGTTAGGGGGAAGCCAAGTGGTAAAGAATCTGCCTGCAGTGCAGGAGACCTGGGTGCAATTCCTGTGTTGGGAAGATCCCCTAGAGGAGGGCATGGCAACCCACTCCAGTATTCTTGCCTGGGGAATTCCATGGACAGAGGAGCCTGGTGGTCACAAAGAGTCAGACACGACTGAGCATGCATGCTTTTTTATTGGGCAACCATTAATCTACTATTCTCCATAACAAATGGAAAAAAAAAAAAGAATGAATTAAGGTTTAATAGTAATGAAAGTGAGTGATCATACCCCACAGAGGTCTTTACCAACTAGTTTTGTGAGTTACTATTTTAGAGAAAAAGCAGTCACGCCACACCTTTCTTTCCGTAGGAGACAGAAGATATTTTTACACAAGCTGTACTTGGATTATGGGATAGCTATTTACCATGAGAGTCAAAAATTAATACACAGAACTCATAAGAGCCTTGATGATATCAGAAAACTACATGAATTGTCTACAAATAAAGAGACATTTAACCTCACTCCTTCAGCAGTAATGCTTTGAATGTCTGTTTTTCATGCAACAGACACCACTTCAGGGCAGCTAGCGATAGAAAAACACTTTGAAAGAAGTCAAGACAGTATTTGTCCCATGAGGTTCTTAAATTTAGGTGAGTGACCAAAATACAAATCCACGAGACACCCAAGGACACACGTTAAGAGACCCATGACCGGGAGGTCATGAGGGTCTCTCGTTTCCAGCACGAGTCCTGAGGGAGGTGGGGAGGGTACCAGCCGGGGAGGCTCCTGGGGGCAGTGACTTGGGCAGTGTCTCAGGACTTGAGGAAGCCTTGTGGCTGATGTGCTGGTGAGTAAGACGGTGCAGTTCCCGAGAGGGGAGTGACTCACTGCGTTTGGAAAAATATATTTCCTAATTTAATAAGAGTAGCCACATTTTGGACATGCTGTCCCATCCCCAGTGCCCAGTGTGGACTGGGTAATGAGCTTGAGTACACGCGTTTATGGACACATAGAGCAATGTTCTTCCAGGGTCAGTTACCAAGGGTAAACAAGACAAGGTGAGGCAGAACAAGGCAGTGACTATTACGTTCCCTTTAAAACTCAGCACAAACTAGTCAAACACACACAGCATAGCACACCAAGCATCAATCATCTTACACTACAAAGAAAGACTTTTTTTTTTACCCATGCAATAAAAATTTTAAATGTCCCAATAAATTTCAGAAAGAAATTTAAAGGCAGAAAAAGAAGAATTCTTAACAAGGAAACCACAGCTGCACTTCCATCTAAATTTTGAAGAAAAAAGTCAGAGGATCAGTCTTTTTAAAACTGTTTAAAAATCTTACTTGTGAAAGCAGGTGGAAAAGCAGCTCCAAACCAGCTGAAGAGAAACGAAGTTGACAACTTTGAAGGACTCACCTCTGGATCCTTGACGCACACATAGAACACAAGAAAAGGGGAAAAACTTTCCACAAACTTTGAAGTCACGTGATTCCAACTTCAGTCCTGCAGCAACTTCTCCTTTTTCCCTGTTTGTTCGTATTCAAAACCTCCATGCTAATGTACACAGATTTATTTATCATGGGCGGGTGGTTTGCACTCAGTTCTTCATGAGACACAGTCAGAAAGTAAGTAACATGCTTTGGTGGAAAGCTGGACATCTTTCATTAATTACTGTAAAAGTTCTAAATGACTATTATATTATTTTATAGAGCAGTGAAGACTTTTAATTGCTTTTTATATCTGTGCCATTAGAATCACCTAGTTCATCAGAAGGTGTTATTGGTCAATAGTATAAACAGCAAATAAAAATCCAGAGAATGGGATGTCAGTAAGAACCCGTGGTACCCCTTCCCCAGCTTCAAAGTTTACTTCTGGGGGGAGGGGAGGGCAGCAAAGACCATCAGGGGGAAAAAAAGCGGGGGGGAATCTAGGAGGGTTTATTATAAAGCACTATTTGGTGAAGTATTTGACACAGCATTAGTTTTTATATTACCTTTAGTTATTTAACCTATTATTAAAAAAGCAAAATTCACACATATATTACTGACTTTAAATATCTAGCACACAAATGAACTAGAATGAGTTTTATTTTAGAAATCAATGTTCATGGAAAAGCTAAACACAAAATAACAGCAACAAACAAACAAAATCCATGCTCAGTTATCATAATGCTGTCTCTGGGTTCAATAGTTTTCAAACTAGTTTTAACCATGTCCTATTTGGATTAGTACAGAAATCCTTCTCATCTTCAAAAGAGAATGAAATGATGCCGTTTGCAGCAACGTGGATGGACCTAGAGGTGATCATACTAAGTGAAGTCAGACAGAGAAAGACAAACATCACATAAAATCACACACATGCAGAATTTAAAACAAAGATACAAATGAACTTATATACAAAACATAAACAGACTCACAGACAGAAACAAACTTATGGCTACTAAAATGGAAAGCAGGGAGGAATAAACTAGGAGCTTGGGATTAACATACACACACCCTAATATATATTAAATAGATAAAGAACAACGACATACTGTATAGCACAGAGAACTATACTCAGTATTTTGTAATAAACCTATAAGGGAAAAACCTGAAAATACATATATATTTAAACTGAATCACTTTGCTGTACACACAAAGCTAATACAACATTGTAAATCAACTATTCTCCAATAAAATAAAAATAAAATTTTTAAAAGAGATTAGGGAAAGAAAAAAGGATCGATATAGTTGTTCTATAGTTAAGAGAATAATCAAGAGAGAAAATTAAAGTCTTAAAAAATTCCTTTGCTGTGTAAAAGATTCAGGCTTGTGTCTGTGGATTAATTTGACTTTGTAAATAAAGACTATTAACCACAATCCAAGTCGAGCAAAATATGCAAGGAGTTCGTTAGAAGAAAAAAAATTTAAAGATGAGTCTTCCCTTATTTTTTGGTTTTTAAAGCACATTGTTTTTTTAAACCCAGCCCCAGCTGTACATGTGCACAATGGAGTAAGTGGCAAATACTGACATCTCTAAGGAAATTGGCTATTTTTTATAAAGATTCTAAGATGCACAAATGAAAACTATGTTAAATTTACTCTTCAAAAATAGTGTAGACTCTGATTATAAATACAACAGTAATAATAAAAAATGAACTGCAAAGTCCTTAAAAGCCAAACCAAAGAATTCAGTCTGGGGTCTCCTGATTAGATTACCATCAGTATTGAACAAACGTAAAATATGTAATCCCTAGGAAAATGGCAATGGGAAAACATGTACCACCAGCCTCAGCCTTATGCTGGTGCGGCTTTCATTCAGAAGCAAGATTTGTTTACCAAAAATACAGCAACTCATTTTTTTCTCTATTCAAACAGCAATTTCTTATTGTCCTGCTTATGAATTCTAAAAAATAACAATGTAGTTATTACCGTTAAAGTTCAGGACAGGTGTTCATGGTTAGTTCTAGGATTAAACAGTTTGTACCAGCTCTGGGGCGTATTAATACCTGTAACCAAATATATTTGAAAAGCAAATACCCTGGCACACTGGTTGCTATAGAAATAACGTAAATAAGAATAAAAGATAAGGATCTCTTTCAAAACACTTTGGTTAGACTCTTTCTTGAAAATGCCTTACTTCTGCTTCAAGCAATGTTCAGAAAGAGCAGAAAAATAACCAAACATTTGTAAAACTTTAAAGGTCAACTTTTATAGCACTTGGCAGAGATTCAAATCAGTTCACAGACTTCATAAATTCTGAAATGTGGCTTGAAATTCTGAATGCTATCTGAAATATCTTTGAAGATTCGCTCAGAATAGAATTTTTAGTGGATAATATGTTATTTTGGAATCAAGGAAAAATACTTTGCGGTGTGTTAAACTTGAAATGTATTTGACTTCTGGAAATTTACTTGGAACGCAAGTGCATCAATAAAACAGAACAGGAAAAAAAAATCCAAAATAGCAGTCAAATCAGCCAGAGACATACTCCAGCAATTACAAAAACATTTGCATGAGTAACTTTGCATTGGTTTATGTGCACAAAGTTATCCTTTCAGCTACATGGCTAGGAACGTCATAAGCAGGAAAATAAATATTAAATCCGATAGGCAAAATGAGCCTTCATCATTTTTTTATTTGGCTCAAGAGAATTCTAAACAATGACTACTTTGACAGTGACATTTTGAAAGGTCCTCCCTTTAAGGAAGTATGGAAACTAACATAATGACACCTAAATAAATGTAAACAACTTAAACATGAAACAATGTACCTGATCTTTTGAGACACTGTGAAAAATCTTTTTAACATTTGGTAAAATTGCTGATTTGCACAGATAACAAAATATAACCTAGGTTATGCTCTCCCTGATTTGTTAAAATGCTACAGATACTCAATACATTTGCAAACTTGCTCCCACTACACAGAAGTCCTACAGAAGCTGCTTAAGATGACCTTGTGAAATGAGCGATGCTGTCCGAAGCCAACACAGACCCTTTGGCTTCTGAAACCTCTATTAAACTCAGACAATCTCAGCATGACTCAAATAGTGTAAATACTTAAAGGTAGAATTCTAGCTCAATCCACCCCTCCTGTGCATTTTGTCAATGAAAGATGCTGTTTGGGTTCGTGACTCCTGTAGGACCTAAGTCTCTATCCAGGAGGTAGATATATTTTCAAGATTTTCAAATTACTCATCAAGATAAAGAAGTGAAATGCAATGGAGGAAGTGGTTCAGTGTTGACGACGTTTTTGGACTGAGCTAGTCAACCCCACACCTCGTGGCTCTTAGCATTTAAAGCTCCTCAGTGACGAAGGATAGCACATGGAAATTTTGGGGTAGTTTTCACAGTAATACACCATCTTCATCCCAGTTCTCCTATACATCCCACATCTTTTTGGTTGAATATTCTGTCTCTTAGGAAGCTGACAAAATTTAAATAGTTTAGGTAAGTTACCAACTCGTCTATTTGTCACTTTCATTTGATCAAGAAATTGGATATCTAAAAATCTTAGTCTAACAATCTGTATGTATCCAAAAGCACTTTTGTTAATATTTTTTTTGCCATTTTATTTTAAGAGCCTTATGTTATCTGGATAAGCTAATCTCCCAAAGAAATTAAGTTTTCATTACAACTTTGAAGCTTGAATTTTCCTGAGCTAAAAAAAAAACTAAAAAACAAAATAGTTCTTTATGATTTTGAATCAAATTTTCACATAGCTAATTTCAATCTGAAAATGAAAACTGTCTTGGTTTTCATTTGAGCAGCTTACCACAGCTTCCCATATTTGATTTATGGTCTCAGTCTATGATGACACATACCCTCAATGGGGATGACTAGGTAACTATAAAACTGAAAAGTGTGAGAAAACCTCTCAGTCAGTTCACAGAATGACTTAAGGAAATTTAAAATGCATTAGCCCAGGGAGAGAAATTTTTAATTTGCAGTGCAGAGTGTTTAATTGTGGTTATATCAGTTTATAAAGTTTATAGATAGAGAAATTATATATAACATGACTTTCTAAAATATGTGATTTTAAATCATTTTTCTTAGTCCCATTAGGTTGTACCACACTTCAAAATCTCAATGAAATTTCTTAAAAATCCTCAAACCACCATATAATTTTTCTTTAAAATAAAGGTCCACTCTGCTGACTTGAATTCTGTAGATACTTCTTTACTCTTTTATTTTAAAGGGGTTGCTGCTGCTGCTGCTGCTGCTAAGTCACTTCAGTGGTGTCCAACTCTGCGAGACCCCATAGACAGCAGCTCACCAGGCTCCCCCGTCTCTGGGATTCTCCAGGCAATAATACTGGAGTGGGTTGCCATTTCCTTCTCCAATGCATGAAGGGCTTATTTTCCTTAAAGATAACAAAGGTAAAAGCAAGCCAGTGTTTCTTGTTTCTCCTAAAATAGCTGAAAACTTAGCCATTTTCCTAAGAAGCTACTTCAGTACAAAACAAAAGAAAACTTTGGACCAGACAGATGGCTTTGTTGACTTAGGTAAAGTCCACAACTGAAGAGCGTGCCAGGCTCGTAAACTCTCATTGTGCTCTAAGATCACAGCCGTGCAGCGCCCGCCAGGTCTGCAGCGTCAATGATCACCACGGGTGTGTGTCCCCCCGCAAGACGCCTGATCCACCACTCCCAGGCCCCTCACAGGAAGAACCCCTCAGGGCATCTCAGACTGAGACAGAGGTCACCAAACCTCAGCGCATCCCACTTTTGTTCAAGGAAACCTACCTCATCGGGGTCCTTTATCTTCTCTCCTCCTCTCTTAGTGTTTCTTTTCCAAGAGCCTGGCATTGTTTTCAAGGAGGGGGTTTCTGCTGCCGAAGGGAGGGGTGTTTAATTACTTCTGAAGGCACCTGGCCACCAGCTGTGGGAGAGGATTTCTAAAGCCCTGACTCTTGCACTGCATTCAGGCAACTGAACAGAAGCTGAATTCTGCCCACCTGGGGCTGCCTGTTCGCTCAGGATTCCTAGGAGGTAGGTCCAGGCAGTGTCTTCTCGTTCCCCAGGCATCTGGATTCCCATGTTCACGTTTCAAAATAAATATCTATTGAAAGGTTAAAATTTCCCCCCAACCCAATCTTCATTTCTTTAATTTATTTAATTGATATGTGTGCATGCTCAGTCATTCAGTCATGTCCACCTTTTTGTAGCATCATGGACTGTAGCTTGCCAGGGTCCTCTATCCATGGGATTCTCCAGGCGAGAAAACTGTAGAGGGTAGCCATTCCCTTCTCCAGGGGATCTTCTCAACCCAGGGATTGAACCAAGGTCTCCCGCATTGGCAAGTAGATCCTCTACCATTTAAGCCACCTAGGAAGCCATATTTAATTCTTATGCATTTTTAATTGTGGTTAGTAATGTAAGGAGCAGCCTTTCTAAATAGGCCTCTCTGGGTGATGACAATGCTGGGCGTGGATCCCGGGTCACAGGCCCTGGAGCCGTCCTCTCCTGTCTCCCCCTGGGCAGCGGGATTTCCAGGAGAACCTGCAAACATGCAGCTCGTTAACGCTGGAACTCGAGTGACCCAGAGCGCTCCTGGGAAACCACCTAATCTGTGCCATCTGTTTGCACATTGAACCTCCTGCGTACAGTAACACTGAGGTCTTAGCTAGACCCCGCGTGTAATGCATCAGTCAAGCCCCAATCTGAGATGCGACCTCCGATTTCAGCTCCTCTTCACTGTGGCCGCTGCCGCCAGCCCAGGCCCAGCACTCAGGCTCTTGCCTGAAGACTTGAACCTGCCCTGCTTCCAACCCTGCCTCTGCTGGCTCCCTGCACCCCATCCCTGCACACCTGCCTGGGATCCATGTGAAGATGTTACCTGCCATCCTTCTCAGGACCCTCCCATGGACCCACAGCCCCTGTGGTCCAGCCCCAGGCCTTTGCAGAGGCTGGGGGCCTGTCTATCTCACCCGAGGCCCCTCTCTGACCACTGCCCTCCTTCCTGCAGTTGGGTCATCGCCTTCCCCCATTCCTGGTGGTGCTGCTGGCAGGCCCTCTCTACCTGGAAGGCTCTCCCCAGGCCCCCTGGTGGCCTCTCCTCCTCTGCTCACCCATCACCTGTCCACTGGCCTCCCGCCAGCCCTGGGAGGGATAGACCTGTCTTCCTCCATCAGCAGACAGACACCTACACCTTCACCTCCTGTTTCCTCAAAGCAGTGGACTCTCCAAGGGTGTCTGAGGGCCTGAAACAGTCCTTGGGAAGGATAGGCCCTCAGTACAAACTGTGGACAAATGAACGCACAGTTCCGATAGCCAAGGAATCCCAGCGAGTCAGTACCCATCGAGGATGCAGGATGTTCAAATGATGAGGGGCCCTGACCTCCCGGTAGAGGCATGGTCCTCAGATCTGTGGGGCCTGACTGAGTGGCGTGCGGTCCACATGTCTGGGAAACACTGGCTTAAGTAAAGTTCAGCAAAGTGCTTTCAGTGGTCTGATCATATGGCAGGAGAGCAGCACCTGCAGCGGGCCCCGAGCTGGTGGTGCCGTCGGTGACAACCATCCCACACCCCTTACAAGCAAGCCTAAGGTTCTTAATAAATGAGCTGGCCTGGGAATGTGGTGGGAGTGGACATGCTGCCAGGCTGCCCCTGGGCATGGTTGGGGGGGACACTGGACAACATTCCACCTGGGCTGCTCCCCACTCTCAGATAAATGAGTAGAGCCATGATGTATACATATAATGGAGTATTACTCAGCCATGAAAAAAGAAGGTAATCCCACCATTTGCGACATGGATGGACCTAGAGGGAATTATGGTAAGTGAAAAATGTCAGAGAAAGATAATACCATATGATTTCACTTACGTGAGGAATCTTTTCAAAAAAACTGGATTCATAGATACAGAGAACAGATTGGTGGTTGTCAGGGGCAAGGATGGAACATGAGCAAAATGGGTGAAAATGGTCAAAGGCACAAAGGTCAAGTTGCAAGATAAGTAAGTCATGGGAATGGAATGTAGAGGATTGTGGAATTGAGGTGCATTCACCACAAAAGGCTTTATTTCTGAAAGCCATTTGCACCCTTTGGACAACCAATAAGAATGCCACGGCCTCCAGCTTCTGGCACCTGTACGTCTGGGGTCACCTTAGGGACAGTGACTAATCTGTGTTGAAAAGGAATGCCAAGGAAGCACGGTGCTCCAGTGAAAGGTCTTTTCCGTTCTAGTGAGCTGGAGGGATGTGGCTTTTTTTTTAATGTCTCATTTTGCTATTTATTAAGTAAACTCTTTGATAAGATCTGTGGTTATTCAGCTCATAATCATGTTTAAAGTTGTGTCTCCCTGCTCAAGAATCATTTTGCAGATACGAAAAGAAAGAAATAGCAAGCCAAGAGGGAGGAGGATGGGAGAGGGATGGAGTGGGAGGTTGGGATTAGTAGATGTAAGCTGTTATAGAGAAGGATAAACAGCAAGGTCCTACTGTAGAGCGCAGGGAACTATATATTCACTATCCTGTGATAAACCATAATGGAAAAGAATATAAAAATCCTATGCATGTGTATACTTACACATGTGAATCCCTTTGCCATATAGCAGAAATTAGCACAGCGTTGTAAGGCAACTATATTTCAAGAAAAAAAGGGGAAAAAAGAGAAAGAAAGAAGTTAATGCAGCCATGTTGTAGTAAATGCAGTAAAAGTAAATCTTACAGTCAAGTACCCACAATCCTTTTTCAGATGTTATGTCACATGTATATTTAGTAAATAGGATTTTAGAGAAAATATCCATCAGAGTTCTAGGAAGAAGCTAAACAGGACCTGACAAGTAGAGTTTAACAATGTCTTGTGTCTACAGTTGTGTAACTATAATTACATCATCTTCTGCTAAATTCTTTTCTTGCTTTCAGAGTAAACATACTGGAAGTTATCCCATATGTAAAGTGTTAATGGCTTAGTTGTGTCCAACTCTTTGTGACTCCATGACTGTAGGCCACCAGCCTCCTCTGTCCATGGGATTCTCCAGGCAAGAATACTGAAGTGAGTTGTCATTTCTGTCTCCAGGGGATCTTCCCAACCCAGGGATCGAACTCTGGTCTCCTGCATTGCAGTCAGATTCTTTGCCATCTGAGCCACCAGGGAAGCCCATCCCACATGATACCTGGTGACTACTAATTTTTACTTAGTCAAAAGTGTACACCCTGCACACTTATTCACTGATAGGCACCAGAAAGCAACAAATTCATGAAAATAATAATCTTTTTATAAAAGATCTTTTTAAATCATAAGTTTTGGTTTATTGCTCATGTATTAAATTGGATACAAATTATTTTTGAAAAGTTGTTGCTTCCTGTTGCCTAGCAGTAAGGAAGTGAGCAGTAAGGAAAAATTAGCAGTCACCAGGTATGTACTCTTTTTTTAAAATCTGGCATTTAATTTTAGCCTATTTGATAGCTGGAAAAAACATCTTTTCAAGCAATTTCACAAGTGGCCAGAGTACCCCTAGTAAAGAAAAACATCTATTTCTGCTTTATTGACTATGCCAAAGCCTTTGACTATGTGGATCACAATAAACTGTGGAAAATTCTGAAAGAGATGGGAATACCAGACCACCTGACCTGCCTCTTGAGAAACCTCTATGCAGATCAGGAAGCAACAATTAGAACTGGACATGGAACAACAGACTGGTTCCAAATAGGAAAAGGAGTTAGTCAAGGCTGTATATTGTTATCCTACATATTTAACTTATATGCAGAGTACATCATGAGAAATGCTGGGCTGGAGGAAGCACAAGCTGGAATCAAGATTGCTGGGAGAAATATCAATAACATCAGATATGCAGATGACACCACCCTTATGACAGAAAGTAAAGAAGATCTAAAGAGCCTCTTGATGAAAGTGAAAGAGGAGAGTGAAAAAATTGGCTTAAAGCTCAAGATTCAGAAAACCAAGATCATGGCATCTGGTCCCATCACTTTATGGCAAATAGATACGGAAACAGTGGATACAGTGTCAGACTTTATTTTTCTGGGCTCCAAAATCACTGTGGATGGTGATTGCAGCCATGAAATTAAGACACTTGCTCCTTGGAAAGAAAGTTATGACCAACCTAGACAGCATATTAAAAAGCAGAGACATTACTTTGCCAACAAAGGTCCATCTAGTCAAGACTATGGTTTTTCCAGTAGTCATGTATGGATGTGAGAGTTGGACTATAAAAAAAGCTGAGCGCTGAAGAATTGATGCTTTTGAACTGTGTTGTTGGACAAGACTCTTGAGAGTCCCTTAGACTGCAAGGAGATCCAACCAGTCCTGGGTTGAATCAACTGATTTCCTAATGGAGATCAGTCCTGGGTGTTCTTTGGACGGACTGATGTTGAATCTGAAACTCCAATACTTTGGCCACCTAATGCGGAGAGCTGACTCATTTGAAAAGACGTTGATGCTGGGAGGGGTTCGGGGCAGGAGGAGAAGGGGATGACAGAGGATGAGATGGCTGGATGGCATCACCAACACAATGGACATGGGTTTGGGTGGACTCTGGGAGTTGGTGATGGACAGGGAGGCCTGGCATGCTGCGGTTCATGGGGTCGCAAAGAGTCGGATGCGACTGAGCAACTGAATTGAACTGAATACCTGTTAAATGCGAACATATTCATCTATGCATCTGAATAGTTTTCTAATTAGAGTTATGTTTATTTCCCAAATAAATAGTGTGATAAGGTAGATAACGGTGGCTCAGATGGTAAAGAATCTGCCTACAGTGCAGGTGAGCAGGGTTCAATCCCTGAGTTGGGAAGATCCCCTGGAGAAGGGAATGGCAACCCACTCCAGTATTCTTGCCAGAAGAATCCCATGGACAGAGGAGCCTGGCAGGCTACAGTCCATGGGGTCGCAAAGAATTGAACATGACTAAGTGACTAATACTTTCACACTTTAAGGTAGATAATAATCAGAAATTGAACCTAGTTTTTCTATTACAAATTCTTGTTTTATGTGCTTTGTAAGTTTGTTAAATGTATTCTATAAAGGCATAAAGAGATTTTTCTGCACCACTGGTGAGAGATACCAGTTGTTATGATTTATGTATTGATTTCATGGCATTTTTTGCATGTTAAGAATGTCCACTAGGAGGAGTTCTTGCTAAGACTATAAAATAAATGATAGCTTTTTCTAGCTGCTAACTGAGATCTTTGGTATTTGTGTTAAATTTTTCTACTTCAATTGGCAAACAGCACACACTCCTTAGACATCTGATGCAACATGAAAACATTCCAAAAATTTTATTAAGTCAAAGAAGCGAGGTAACCTAGGATAATCTTTGTAAAACTGGTATTAATATTACTGTTGAAGGCAAAAAAAAAAAAAAAAAAAAAAAAAAAGAAAGAAAATGTATATCTGCAGGCAATTAAACATGACGAATATCTTCAAAAGAATTATATTCTTTAAGAGCAGGATATAAAGCTGCAATTTTTTAAAACTTTCAGTTAAATATTTCTGTTTCAAAAACACTCCATTTCTCTTTGCTGATCGTTCTCAAATTCAAAAGATCAAGTGTACACCTGTCAATGCTTCTACCGAATTCCAAAGCAAACCTGCACCCGGGGTAGTCTTCACTCACTTGACCTTGATGCTTCATGTTGTGAATGAATTAACTCTCCATCTCTTCAGTGAGATTGATTTTTATCATGACTTTTAGCTTGGTATTTATTTTAAAAAAATATACGCCAGTAAGCTCTCACATACAAAGTTTCAGGAAAATGTACCTAGTGAAGATTTATTTTGAACTGCAGTGTGTGTGTGTGTGTGTGTGTGTGTGTGTGTGTGTGTGTGTGTTGTAACACATCCCTCTGTGTGTCTAGTAGGGATGTCGTGCTGGCCCACTGATACTGAGAAGATGGTCCAAATTATTCCAGGAGAAGCTCCTTCAGTCCGACATGGAAGGATGGATGGAGACATGGTCCGGGGAAGCGAGAGAAGGAGAACGCGCGGCCTCATCCCTGGTCTCTCCTGGCGCGCCTGAGTGCCGGGCCGGCGAAGGGGCCAGGCCTCCGGGAGTGAGCAGCAGATGGAACGCGCAGTCGTAGGACATTATCCACATTTTGGAAAATGACTCTACGAAGCCAAGTGGCCTGTGCGGAGTGAGAGGGGGGAGGTTGCGCAGACAACAGCTCCTGACTTTCAGACTGTTCAGCAGGTGGCAAACGCGGCCGAACGACGCTGGGATTCGAACCGCGG
>NW_011494680.1:7701403-7714228 GCF_000754665.1 Bison bison bison
ACCGCTCCACTCCCGCTCTGCCGCCGCCCTGCCCCTCTTTGCCCCCTTCCTGTCCACCGGAGGGGCCTCCCCGAACTATGAAAGCTCCTCCGGCCCTGCACCGGCCCAGACGACTCTCCAAGGGTGGCCTAGCTGCGTTGGGTGATTTCTTCCTTCCATCATTAAGTGGCTGTTTCGCTGTAGAGGTCTGTCTTCCCTGTCAGGAGACCTGAGAGGACGGCTCTCAGTCTGTCTGCGGGGCCAGCCCCTGCCGCTCCTCCACAGGGCTCCCCTCCTGAGCTCTCACTGTGGTCGCTCCTCTCGAGCCTCATTTTAACCTGTCTGGACTGGAAACTCCTGGTCACCACTCCCTCCTGTGCAACTCTAGATTGTCAATGCCTCAGTGCCTCCATCTGTAAAATGGTGTCATCATGGTCCTTGCTCATCGGGTAAGTGTGGCATATAACACAGATAATCTACAATATATACACAGTATACACACTGTATATACACCACACCGATAATCTGCAATATATACACAGTACACACACTGTATATACACCACACCGATAATCTGCAATATATACACAGTATACACACTGTATATACACCACACCGATAATCTGCAATATATACACAGTACACACACTGTATATACACCACACCGATAATCCACTATATATATACACACACTGTATATACACTGCACTATCATTCACATACAATATATATGGGTTTCCCAGGTGGCGCTAGTGGTAAAGAACCTGCCTGCTAATGCAGGAGCCTTAAGAGATCCCTGGTTCAATCCCTGGATCAGGAAGATCCCCTGGAGAATGAAACAGCAATGCACTCCAGTATTCTTGCCTTGAGAATCCCATGGAGAGAACAGCCTGGCAGGCTACAGTTCATGGGGTCACAGCAGTCGGACATAACTTAGCAACTAAACCACCATCATACAATCTAGATACACTACGCACACTGTATACACACTATACTACACAATATACACTACAGCCATTCTTCAGTATCCGGGGGGAACTGGTTCCAGGAGCTCCCCACCCCCATCAACTACCAGAATCCATGGATGCCCAAGTCCCTGTGTCCATCCTCCTGAACTCTTTACATCATCTCTCAATCATTTATAATACCTAATATACAGACTTGCTTGCTAGTCCAGTGATTAAGACTTTGCCTTCCAATGCAGGGAGTGTGGGTTCAATCCCTGGTCTGGAACTAAGATCCCACATGCCTCAAGGCCAAAAAAACAAACAGAAAACAAAAATAATGTTGTAACAAATTCAATAAAGACTTAAAAAAATAAAACCCAATACAATGTAAGGGCTATGGAAGTGGTTGCCACTGTGGCACATTTGTGTTTTGCTTTATGGAACTTTCTGGAATTTATTTTTTCCTGAATATTTTTGATCCTGCAGTTGGTTGACTCTCAAATGCAGGACCTGTGACCACGGAGGGCACACCGTGTACATCTGTAGCTGACGGCACATGGCTGTGCCCTGCCTACAGCAAGGGCTGAAAACTCACTGACCGTGGTTTTTACTATTATTACTGCTGTTGTTTACCCCACACAACAGTACTGTAACATCAACATGATCCCAGCCTTTGGCTAAAGCCTTGCGGCAGTAAAGGTAGAGTCAGGGATCAAGGCCAGGCCCAACTCTGGAGCCAGTGCTCTGCCTTCTCTGTATGTTTACTATTGTTTCTGAAATAAAAGAAAAAAATTTTAATAAGTTTATTGAATATGTAAGAAACGAGTTAGAATAACTGGCTTAAAATTCTTTGTGTTAGGATATCAGGACAGGAAAGACTTCCAAGATCATTAAATCTAAATTCTAGGAAGATCCCCTGGAGAAGGAAATGGCAACCCACTCCACTATTCTTGCCTGGAGAATCCCATGGACAGAGGAGCCTGGCAGGCTACAGTCCATAGGGTGGCAAAGAATCGGACACACCTGAACAACTAACGCTTGCTTATTCTTTACAGATGAGGACATTCACGCATATTCATGTATTTAGAAAATGTACTGAGCAGCTATTAATTGTTTACTATTAGTATATTATTGTACAATATATATAATAATATTTTATATATGATTACTATATAAAAAACTAAAATCATGGCATCTAGTCCCATCACTTCATGGCAAATAGAAGGGGGAAAAGTGGAAACAGTGACAGATTTTATTTTCTTGGGCTCCAAAATCACTGAGGACAGTAACTGCAGTCATGAAATTAAAAGATGCTTGCTCCTTGGAAGGGGAGCTGACAAACCTAGAGACATTTTAAAAAGCAGAGACATTACTTTACCAACAAAGGTTCATCTCGTCAAAGTCATGGTTTTTCCAGTAGCCATGTATGGATGTGAGAGTTGGACCATAAAGAAGGCTGAGCAAAGATTTGATGTTTTTGAATTGTGGTGCTGGAGAAGACTCTTGAGAGTCCCTTGGACAGCAAGAAGATCACACCAGTCAACCCTAAAGGAAATCAACCCTGAATATTCATTGGAAGGACTGATGCTAAAGCTGAAGTTCCTATACTTTGGCCGCCTGATGCAAAGAGCCAACTCATTAGAAAAGACCCTGACTCTGGGAAAGATTGAAGGCAGGAGGAGAAGGGGACAACAGAGGACAAGATGGTTGGAGGGCATCACCAACTCAATGGACATGAATCTGAGCGACCTCTGGGAGATGGTGAAGAACAGGGAGGCCTGGAGTGCTGCAATCCATGAGGTCACAAGGATCAGACAGGACTGAGCGACTGAACAACAACAGGTCTCCTGCCCCAGGTTACTTGGTCACCTGTGAGGCAGAGCTTGGATCTGAATTGAGGTCTCACTCCACAGCTAGGACACTTTGTCATAGGACACAGGTTCCAGGAGTGTGGGCCCCAGAAATGTGTCATACGTGCCCACTCAGAGCCTCCGTGGAGCCCACAGGCCCTCCAGGTGATTCTGAGGCAGGCAGGTTAGAGAAGCAGGACCACACGTGTGCCCAGACTTCTGTCTGGGGGCCAGCAGCCTACGCCTGGTGTGACAGCAGTGACCTGGGAACACCCTGAAATTTCACTCACGCCTCATGGGAACTGTCCGTCTGTGTGCCTGCTGAGAATAAAGAACTCCATCCAGGAGCGGTCTGCTGTGCTGTAAGGCCTGGGCTTCTGTTTTAACCTTTGCCTGGGACCCCAAGAGGAAAGCCTGCTTGGCCACCAGGTCCTGGACGCCCCCAGCTGTTGGGGGCAATTTTAGCGCTAAGGCGACACCTTGTGGAGAAATGTGGACACTGCATGAAAGTGTCACTTGGAGACAAGGTTTAGTTTTTTGGGGGGGTTTGCTTTGTCCTCCAATCTGTCACAGACTAAAAATATTTTTGTAAAAGACAATTAATTAATGAGGAGTTAAAACACAATACAAAGACTACAATGAAGATAGGTGTTTGGGTCCTTTTCTTTTTTTTATCCGACTGATTACCTGGCTAGTTAAGTGGCCCACAAGAGAAGACTGAGGCTACTTTATGAAAGCAGAGATAAACCTTTTTAGCCTCTAGAGACCACTGCAGTCCTTGGCTCGGGGCCCCTTCTTGGCATCACTCCAGTCTCTTACTTCCACTGTTGCGTCTCCTACTAGTTACTCGGACCCTCCTGCTCCCTGTTAAAAGGACTTTGCAATTACATACAACCCAGGTAATCTCCCACCTCAGGGTCCTCAACACGGTTATAAAACACCTTCACAGCAAAACTTAGATTAATATTGGAATGAGTACTTGGGGCTTACTGCCCAGCCAAGCTCCCAGGCCAGGATTAAACAGTTGCTGTCGGTAGAGTAATGAGGTGTAGAGGAGGGGGGCAAGTTTCTAGGACAGCAAATGTCTGTTATGATGTGGACGCAGCCATGATGGCAAAGCTGGTGGGTCCCTGACACTCCCAGAGTGCCGCAGGGAAAAATAAAGTGAAAACATAAAACATGAATTCAGACGTGAACAAGACACAGATACAAGGACACACTTGAGAATACTGATGCAGGAACAGAATTCCCTCCCTCCCCAAGCAGTTCTGAATGGGTCCCTCAATCCCTGGTCACAGGGCAGATAAAACTAAGCCAGGGTCTGACCGCAGTGTGAGCGGAGTTACAGGACCAAGCTGGACCCCTTCAGGTATATTATCCTAAGATAAGTGAAGCTGGACTCTGGTAGAATGGGGACATCAAGGCAGAAAGTTCAGTTCAGTTCAGTCGCTCAGTCATGTCTGACTCTTTGCAACCCCATGAACCACAGCAGCCCAGGCCCAAACTCATGTCCATTGAGTCAGTGATGCCATCCAACCATCTCATCCTCTGTCATCCCCTTCTCCTCCTGCCTTCAATCTTTCCCAGCATCAGAGTCTTTTCAAATGAGTCAGCTCTTTGCATTAGGTGGCCAAAGTATTGGAGTTTCAGCTTCAACATCAGTCCTTCCAATGAACAGCCAGGACTGATCTCCTTTAGAATGGACTGGTTGGACCTCCTTGCAGTCCAAGGGACTCTCAAGAGTCTTCTCCAACACCACAGTTCAAAAGCATCAATTCTTCAGTGCTCAGCTTTCTTTATAGTCCAACTCTCACATCCATACATGACTACTGGAAAGGCAGAAAGGGATCAAGTTAAAAACTGACCTTCCAAATCTACTGCAATTCCCTTCTCTCTTCACCCCATTCTTAGAAAACCAGTCCTCCTAAACATACAAACTTAAAAGCCCTAATACTTTGGCCACCTGATGGGAAGAGCTGACTCATTAGAAAAGACTCTGATGCTGGGAAAGATTGAAGGCAGGAGGAGAAGGGATGACAGAGGATGAGATGGTTGGATGGCATCATCGCCTCGATGGACATGAGTTTGAGCAAACTCTAGGAGACAGTGAAGGACAGGGAAACTGGAGTGCTGCAGTCCATGGGGTCGCCAAGAGTCAGGCACGACTGTGTGACTGAACAACAACAAAGCATACAAGTGTTTCGGTGACACACCCGTAAAAGTTGTTTTCCAAACGAATGCCAGTTCTTCTCAGCACACACGCCTACCTCCCATTGCCTCCAGGTCCTAATGAGTTAGAGCCCCAAATATCCCAGATGGTAAAGAATAAGATCTGCTCTGGAAGGTAATCATGTGTGCACCAAAGGTTCAAAGACTTTGCCGCACTGGCTGACAGAATCTGTGGGCATCAGTGGATGTGGACTCTAAAGATGTGGACCGAGAAGGGTAGAATGAGAGACTCAACCTGTCTGAATTCATTGACAGCAGTCGACCTCGTCTGGGATGTGGATTCCCTGGGTTGGTTCAAGCTCCAGGGAATGGTCTGTTCCATTGGCTAAATGAAGCTTAAATGTAGCCACAGCCTGCTGTACATGAGGTCAGAATGCCAGGACATCACTAGAACTCTGAGGAGAACCCTGAAGATTCTCATAAATGGGTATTTTTATGATTCCACTGAGGACAATCTGCCAACGTTCCTTATGAAGACTTTGAAGAAACGCCGTTCACCAAGAAAACAGGAAGAGCTTTGCAGCTCTGGAGGCAGAGATGGTGCTGGGGGACGCTAGAGTGGAATTAAGGTACCTGATCTAGTGGGAATGATGGGGTTCTGGAACCACAGGGGCCAGGTGTAGAACTTACCATCAGAGAAAAGCTGGGAGGGGTCACCTGGTCTGCGGGTGTGAGTTTGCATGTCGCATAGGCTTGAGCCAGAGGGTCTGGTTCAGTCTAGGGAAGAAGTTTTGAAGCATCTGGAGCACGCATCTCGGGGGACGCCCTGTGTATGTGCCTCTGCACACCTATCAGCCAGCAGCTTGTAACTTCCCACTCCATCCACGTCGCATCCATTTCACCACCTCTCACTTTAGCCAACATGCTTAGAACCACGTGGGTCTTTGGTCTTAGGACTCACCCCATTATTGGGAAATACAACCAAAATCCTTGGAATAAGAGACCTAGTCCCCAAGCACCACAGGTAACAGTGTCCACACCTGGTTCAACTTCAGAGAGGCTTCAGACACAATATGGATTCCCACCAAAAGCCCCAGAGAAGCCTGGTTCTGTGTAGTTGGGCAAGTCACGGGTCACAGGAGGAAAGGAGGCAGGCGATTCCATGGAGCTCCTCTGGGTGATAGATTCCACATAGTGCCTCTCCTGTGCACCCTGGGATAGCTACCCTAGTTCTGTTCACAGTTTGCCCCTTAAATGACTACTCTAAAGCCCCCATAAGTCTCTGCTCTCTGCACTATCCAAACACCAAACTTCTCTCTCTGCTGTGTGCTAGACTCGAATCTCAGGTTTGCTGCGTGCTTTTGCCTTTTCTGGTGATGACTTTGGCTTTTGAAGTAACTCATGCTGTCTGTCCAAGCTGATTTGTGAGTTCCCCTTCCTGACGCGTCTGCCCTGCAGACACCAGGACCCAAGCTCCTTCCTCTGGATGGCGACACACCCAGTGGGCTCATGTGCTAACCCAGCGGGAAGCTCTCAGATGATTTGAGCCACTCGGTAGCGTCCGAAGTCTATCGGACATAGAGTCAGAGAATCTGGGACCCAGGCTTCACTCCGCTAGGGTGAAGACTCTACACATACTTGAGGAAGTTCAGTCCCCTGACTGTAAAATAAGGCTGAACCTCATAATTTAACTTCATAAGAATTAAATAAGGGTGAGAAACAGCTCAGTCTAAGCTTTTGCACACAGCATGCATTCAAAAATAGTTACTGTCTGTGTTTCACCCTGGTACACATGAAATAGTTTCCATTAGAACTTGGTTTAGAACATCTTTAATTTATGGATATTTTCATATTTAAAGTCATTCCACAAGTGCTTTGAAGCTGATGAACTAAAATTCTAATTTTGGAGGCTGCTATTTTAATAATAATGACATAACTGCAAACAGTGATGGGGGTAGATCCTAATTCTTTACAGCAAAGGCGAGTCCTTTCCATGAATCACTGAGGGCCCTTGTGCACACTGGTGATGAATCAGCGGAGCAGCGGGATTAGCAGAATAAACAGAACTCAACTTCTTCCTCTGTGTCCCTATTATAGCTTCTCTTCTTGGCTTTTAAGTCAAGCAAATGGATTAAAGAGACGTTCAATATTTCACAGAAGTGAGAAGCTTTGACAGGCAGTTGGAAATATGGAACCCCCAGGAAGCAACATAGCGAGTGAAGAGCAGCTTTCTTTCCCAAACAAGGGACTGCCCTGGCAGTCCAGTGGCTGGGACTCTGCTTTCCCAGTGCAACACAGGGGGCCCAGGTTCAATCCCTGGCCAGGGAACTAAGACCCCAAGTAGCCAAATAAATAATTTTTTTTAAGTTGCCAAACAAAGTTCACTCTTTGATGTCAACACAAGATTCTATCTAGGCTACTCAGTTCCTCCCAAAGTTCACTCTTTGATGTCAACACAAGATTCTATCTAGGCTACTCAGTTCCTCCCTATTAAAAACTTAAACTTTTGATCAGATCAGATCAGTCGCTCAGTCATGTCCGACTCTTTGCGACCCCATGAATCACAGCACGCCAGGCCTCCCTGTCCATCACCAACTCCCAGAGTTCACCCAGACTCACGTCCATCGAGTCAGTGATGCCATCCAGCCATCTCATCCTCTGTCGTCCCCTTCTCCTCCTGCCCTCAATCCCTCCCAGCATCAGAGTCTTTTCCGATGAGTCAACTCTTCACGTGAGGTAGCCAAAGTACTGGAGTTTCAGCTTTAGCATCATTCCTTCCAAAGAAATCCCAGGGCTGATCTCCTTCAGAATGGACTGGTTGGATCTCCTTGCAGTCCAAGGGACTCTCAAGAGTCTTCTCCAACACCACAGTTCAAAAGCATCAATTCTTCGGCACTCAGCCTTCTTCACAGTCCAACTCTCGAATCCATACATGACCACAGGAAAAACCATAGCCTTGACTAGACAAACCTTTGTTGGCAAAGTAATGTCTCTGCTTTTGAATATGCTATCTAGGTTGGTCATAACTTTCTTTCCAAGGAGTAAGCGTCTTTTAATTTCATGGCTGCAGTCACCATCTGCAGTGATTTTGGAGCCCATAAAAATAAAGCCTGACACTGTTTCCACTGTTTCCCCATCTATTTCCCATGAAGTGGTGGGACCGGATGCCATGATCTTCGTTTTCTGAATATTGAGCTTTAAGCCAACTTTTTCACTCTCCACTTTCACTTTCATCAAGAGGCTTTTGAGTTCCTCTTCACTTTCTGCCATAAGGGTGGTGTCATCTGCATATCTAAGGTTATTGATATTTCTCCCGGCAATCTTGATTCCAGCTTGTGTTTCTTCCAGTCCAGCGTTTCTCATGATGTACTCTGCATATAAACAGAGTGACAATAAACAGGGTGACAATATACAGCCTTGACGTACTCTTTTTCCTATTTGGAACCAGTCTGTTGTTCCATGTCCAGTTCTAACTGTTGCTTCCTGTCCCTTTTGAAGGGGCATGGAAATCGAGCATTTTAAAAGCTGAACCTCACCAATGCCGGTCTTCTTGAGGTCAATTCCATGAATTCTTACTGTTAAGGAAAGAGTGGATCCCGGATGCCTGTCCTTCTCGAGGTCAAAGTATGAACCCATGAGTTAGAATCCTGCCATAAATGGTCTTTGTGTGTGTGTGTGCTTAATCTAAAATTGACTGTTTCTACAAGCATCTACCGTATAGCAAGCACAGAGAACTCTACTCAGTACTCTGTGATAACTTGTATGGGAAAAGAATCTGGAAAGAAAGAAATACACGTATGACTGAATCACTTAACTGTACATCTAAAACTAACACAACTTTGTAAGTCAACTATACACCAACACAAAATTTTTTAATTTTTAAATAAAAAATAAAATTGGTTGTTTCTGTTATTAGGGAACTGGGTAATTTTGAACATACACACTAACATATTTGATAAAATAAAACAAACTAAACACTTATTTGTTTGAAAATTAATAGTTTGCTGCAAAAAATAGAAAATTTTTTTCCTAAGGCCTTCTCCACATCTCATACCACCCACAGACTCAGGGCTCAAGTCAGTTAAATTGGCTTGATCAAGTCAGTTAAAGGTTCTTAAACTTCTGCGGGTCATGGCTGCATTCCCCAGTTTAAAGAAAGCCCTGGCTCCTTTCTGGCTAATATAAGATACTATGTATACTAATTTCCAGAGGAGGGCATGGCAACCCACTCCAGTATTCTTGCCTAGAGAATCCTATGGACAGAGGAACCTGGTGGGCTACAGTCCATAGGGTTGTAGAGAGTTGGATACGACTGAAACAACTCAGCCTGCAGGCATGGTTTGGTTGGCAATGTTCTGTACAACCAAGAAGTTGGTTTTGTCATTTTTTTTTAAGTGTTGTTCCTGGGAATTCCCTGGAGGTCCACTGGTTAGGATTTGGCATGCTCACTGCTGGGGTCCTGGGTTCAATCCTTGGTTGGGGAACTAAGATCCCATAAGCTGTACAGCACAGCCAAAATACATGAATAATAAAAATAAAACATTTTTAGTTCTTCATTTCCCTTTTTGTTTTGCAGCGGAACTGAAGAAAACTATGGATAGCACCCTGTTCCAAGAGGGGATTGGATCCAGGGGAAGGTCAACCTCTCAATACCCCCGCCACCACGGGGCTGTCTCCAAACTACAGTGAGTCCCTGGAGCTGTCATTGATCATCACAGCTGCTGCTCCTCAACACACAGCCAGCCAAGCTGAGAGAGAAGGTTCCCAGTGGCGTCACTCGTGCCCATCAGCTGAGCAGTCACTCAGATGCACTCTTATACCAGGCTCTAGAGATGCAACGACCTGGTGCGGACAGGCCACAGAGGAGTTCCTCCTATGCAAACTATCCTCTCTCCTCCTCTCTCCTTCCCTCCTCACCTCCCCCAACCCCTGCCCATCATAAGCACAGGATGAAGAGGCCACACTGAGCAGTCTGCAAGTCCCTCAGGTGACCAGCTTAGAACAGCCACCTGAACTGATGTGGTCCCCATGTTCTGGAGTAACCATGGTTACCCTCTTGTCTTGCTGTTTAGACAGTGAGATGACTTCTGAGATGTCATCTGAGATGCGACTTTACTAAATAAACATATTTTACCTCATTCAATCACTCATCTCCCCATGTGAGAAATTTCCCTCTGTGGAAACAAATTTAAAAGACCCTTTATCTCTAATTCCCCTCTGTCAAAGTCAGCACAGTGAGAAAATCATATCAAGTACAGTTGATCCTCAAACAACGTGGGGTTAGGAGTGTTGACCACCCCCCTTGCCCAGTCAAAACTCTGACTATAACCTTCAAGGCCATGGTTCCCCACATCCTTGGGTTCAACCACCTGGGATGGGCCGTGAAGACCGGCAGCGTTCTCTGCTGGAAAGAATCCACTGTAAGTGGATCCACACAGTTGAGAAACATGTTGTTCAAAGATCAATTGTAGTAATATAAATGTCAACTAGAGATACCTTCAGTCAATCTTTGTAGGTTTTGAGTAGACATATAGCATAGCATGGGCCTCCCAGGGGCTCAGATGGTAAAAAATCCACCTGCAATGCAGGAGACCCAGGTTTGATCCCTGGGTTGAGAAGATCCCCTAGAGTAGGAAATGACAATCCACTCCAGTATTCTTGCCTGGAGAATCCCATGGACAGAAGAGCCTGGAGGACTATAGTCCACGGGGTTGCAAAGAGTCGGACATAACTGTGCAATGAACACACACAGACACACACACATATGGCACAGACTGTTTCTGAGTGAGGCATGTTAGTCATCCATGAGGATGTTTAAAATCTAATTTCTTAGTATTCCATCTGAAATTACCTACCTGATTGAAACCATACCAATCATACAGCTTGTTTAGGCTGTTTTCTGTTTCAGCCAACTATGTCTCACTAATAACTTCTCATTTGCCACCATCCAATCGCCTCTTCGCTTGTAAAATATAGAGGACACCAGCTCTATAGAGATTCATGAGTAAAGCTTTCCAGGACTTCCCTGGTGGTCCAGTGGTTAAGAATCTGCCTCCCAATGGAGAGGACACAGGTATGATCCCTCCTAGTTTTTCCTTCAGGAAACTAAGATCCCACATGCTCCAGGGCACCAAAGCCTGTGTGCCACAGCGAAGACCAAAAATAAATCAATAAACTCATCCTTTTAAAAAAAAAGATTTCCAAATGTTTCCAATATTATAATCACTATGTAAATGCAAGGGACTAAAACTCTGGTATTCTTCTCATTCTTCCCTACATGGCATTACAGCAGAATTTCACACACACCAAAGTTTGTTTTGTGTCTTTATTTGTCCATCTTTGCCCAGAGGCCAAAACCAATAAAACTGAAAATGTAGCTTCACAATATCCTTGCAACCAAAGGGGCCCTCTGCACTTGTGTTTCTGATGGACAAAGACATGTGTGTGTTTCAGACACAAACAAACGTACGGACAGTTACGGGAGGGACAAAGGAGCTAAAAATGGAAGCAACGGCCAGTCCGGAGCCCCGTCTCCATGACACCAGCACAAACAGGGTAGAAGCCTTAAAAAAGCTGTGACCATACTGCGATGCATTGTTAAGCAAATCATGTTTTGCCTTCTCTGAAAGGATGGGGTTTCCTATCGTCTTATTTAGGTTTCTCATTTTTCCACTATTGTTTTTAAGTGAAATGGATGAATTGTGTCAGGGTATGTTGTTTTCCAAACAAAGCCCCAAGCACAGACACGTTCTTCTCCCCCACGAGGTTCATGCGGACTTTTTATTTAAGGTGGCAATACCATGGGCTTCCCTGGTGGCTCAGCTGGTAAAGAATCTGCCTGCAATGCGGGAGACCTGGATTCGATCTCTGGGTTGGGAAGATCCCCTGGAGAAGGGGAAGGCTACCCACTCAGTATTCTGGCCTGGAGAATTCCATGGACTGTATAGTCCATGGGGTCACAAAGAGTCAGATACAACTGAGCGACTTTCACTTCACTATATGCTCCAAATTCAAAAAAGGTCTCAGGATCCTAGTTATCAGTTCAGAAAATGAATATGAACAATATATATAGAGAGAGTATCATATTTCAATAATATGACCTCTCCTACAAATGCCTTTAATTCAAAGAAAAACAACACAGATTTTTTTCATATTTCAGTTTTAATAAAATTTACAGCTCAAATTAATGCAAATAAAAACAAATTCTGAATAGATGTATTAAATATTATTAAATTATAATTATAAAAGGGGACTTCATACATGATTATTCAACAAGCATGTTATGAAAACTCATACCCAAAATATCATTTCTCTTTGGCATGATCAGACATAATTTACATAATTAAATATATAATTCATACATATATAGAATGTTAGCCATATAATAAAATAACACATATATAGCAAAAATAAAGTATAATAGCATAAACTTTAATATTCTATTTGCAATATATGAATTGAACTCTGCATTCAACATTTTCAAATTTCTGTATACACGAAGATAAACCAGGGAAGATCTTGTCTTACGCTTGGACACAGATCACCAGCTATTTCTGAGAAGTTTCTTATTTCACTCATCTTAATACACCATAAAATTAGAAGTTTCATCTCTTTTTATGTTTAGTATGATCCCAGATACTTTTTTTCTTTCAAATTAGATTTACATTCTTAAGAAATGCCTGTGAGAGGGAAGAAGAAAAAATGTTATTTATGACCAGGTTTTTATCCTACTTACACATATGCACAGTTTTAATATAGCTATATTTTTTTTTGCTTAAAGAATCTGTGGACTCTTAATTTATAGTGTAACCCTGAGGGTGTTCATTAAAGTGTGTGTGGAGCAGGCGAAGGGTTTATCCGTACTTTTAGAAAGTTCGTTT
>NW_011494680.1:7714328-7725329 GCF_000754665.1 Bison bison bison
GAAAGTTCGTTTTTTTATTTATTTTTCAAATTTGTTTCTTGTCCATACTGCACGGCTTGTAGGATCTTGGTTTCCCAACCAGGGATTGAACCAGAGCCCTCGGCACTGAAAGCACTGAGTCCTAACCACTGAACCACCAGGGAATTCCCTAGAAAGTTTAAATGATGACTTCCAACACTGAAGTTTTAATGAGACACCTGCATCAGCCAAAAAATGAACTTGGCATCACCTAAATGACGCAAAAATATTCCTAAAATGTATTCATCTGTAATACTCTAACACCTTGTTAACTCCTTGGAGACAAACCATCAGAGATGACTCCTGCAGAAGACCTCACTAAATCTCCAAACTCTGCAATTTCAAAAGGGCCTGTTTATCAGCTCTGTCCTCTATGAACCTTGTCCAAGGAGAATGTAAGTTTGCATTTAATATTTTAAATTATAATACTTGTTTCTTTGAGAACTTTTCCAGTTATTATGTTGCCTTTTGGACTTTATATAAACTTACTCATAAGAATTATTCATAAGCTCGATTTCTTAACCTAAAAAAGGGCAGCTTTTTAGTTCAGCAATTTTCAATATGCAGAATTGAGTGCCAATTATTATTATTAATTTATCACTGCTTTTAAAATAAGAAAAGCAACAACAGTAGGTCAGAATTGTCTCAGTAAAGGTCACCACAAAACTATCAGATGGAGAAGTAAATTCCCATATAGTTATTTGAGATAGAATAAGTTATGATCAACCTAGACAGCATATTAAAAAGAAGAGACATTACTTTGCCAACAAAGGTCTGTCTAGTCAAGACTATGGTTTTTCCAATAGTCATGTATGGCTATGAGAGTTGGACTATGAAAAAAGCTGAGTGGCAAAGAATTGATGCTTTTGAACTGTGGTGTTGGAGAAGACCCTTGAGAGTTCCTTGGACTGCAAGGAGATCAAACCAGTCCATCCTAAAGGAGATTAGTCCTGATTGTTCATTTGAAGGACTGATGTTGAAGCTGAAACTCCAATACTTTGGCCACCTGATGTGAAGAGCTGACTCATTTGAAAAGCCCCTGGTGCTGGGAAAGATTGAAGGTAGGAGAAGGGGACAACAGAGGATGAGATGGTTGGATGGCATCACCAACTCAATGGACATGAGTTTCAGGAGTTGATGATGGACAGGGAGGCCTGGCGTGCTGCAGTCCATGGGGTCACAGAGTCAGACATGACTGAGTGACTGAACAAGTTATACTGGCCAGATTAAGATATTCACTGCTGCTGCTGCTAAGTCGCTTCAGTTGTGTCCAACTCTGTGCGAGCCCACCAGGCTCCCCCGTCCCTGGGATTCTCCAGGCAAGAACACTGGAGTGGGTTGCCATTTCCTTCTCCAATGCAGGAAAGTGAAAAGTGAAAGTGAAGTCGCTCAGTCGTGTCTGACTCTTAGCGACCCCATGGACTGCAGCCTACCAGGCTCCTCCGTCCATGGTATTTTCCAGGCAAGAGTACTGGAGTGGGGTGCCATTGCCTTCTCCAAAGATATTCACAGATACTTCTAGATTACAGGTTCTCCAAGACGCAAAAGCTGAGGAGTCAGTGGCTTTAAAAGGACTTGTCCATGGTCCTGATACACTGACACCACCCCCCGACACACCCCCAAAATGTTGACTTTGTATTACACTGGAAAGAACAACAAAGATTAGAAAGATCTTTGCCCGGAAATGAATACCTTTCAGTCTTTCCCATAGATTCTATGAAAGTGAAAGTCGCTTAGTTGTGTCTGACTCTTTGCGACCCCATGGACTACATAGTCCATGGAATGCTCCAGGCCAGAATACTGCAGTGCGTAGCCATTTCCTTCTCTAAGGAATCTTCCCAACCCAGGGCTCAAACCCAGGTCTTCCTCATTGCAGGCAGATTATTTACCAGCTAAGCCACAAGGGAAGCCCTGGTGGGGCTTCTATAATTGTAAACAAATGTTAGAATTTACATTTGATTTATTTAGGTCATACCAATACTTTATTGCTCTAGAGCTCCAAGGGTAATTTAGCCAGAATGAAAATTCTGACTTACCATTTCACTCTGGCAAAATATATACCAGAGCAAACAATGCCTACATGTTCATCATGTGTTTGATTATTTGCTTTTCCTTCTATTCTTCTAATACTGTGTCTCTTATCTTAACCTGTATTGTATAAATCAAAATTCTAGGGTCCTACTTTTATTATACTGTGTCTACTTTTAAATTATGACTGTATCTATTTTGACCAGTTTTTTTTTAAAGGTAGACCGTTAAATAGTTTTGTTCATCTCATGTATATTTGCATGTGATATGAAATAACATCAAATTTGAAATATTTTTAAAAATCACTCAGGAACAGTAAGGTTGCCAAAAAATCTGTTTCTATTAATTCAATCATTGTTGAGGACATACTTTTTTATTAATTTAATACACCATTTAGACCAGACTTTAACACTAAGTGGAAAATCCACAGATTAAGTTCACCAGGTGGTGCTAAAATCAGCTTCCTGGGGTTTTTTAATTGTTCAAAATTTCTTAAGAAATCAAGCTGTTAAACAGAAAAAGGAAAATTGATAAATACATACTCACACGTAGGTCTTCTCCGTCTGCGAGCACAGAGGACTCACTGCTAGTCTTTTTAACAATCTAGCACATCTTTTGTAATCTAGGAAAAACATTTAAGAGACAATTATGTGTACAGTTACTACAAACGTGGGAAAAGCTGTGTTAAATTATTGTCACTAGTGCTTAGTAATGATAACTATAATTTCATAAGCATCTAATAGAGCAAGGACTTAACTGGATTTTCTCACTAATTCTCCTACTGATGTAAGCAGCTGGATGCTATTGCTGTCTTCACTGTAGAGATGAGAAAACAGCCTGAAAATGTTAAGAATCTCATAGCTAGGATTCAGCTTCATTCCAAAGCCCAAAGTTTCTCCACCAGGCTGAGCTACCACTTAATCATTCTGCCTAGATGTCAACAGGACTCGTCCTCCCTAGTCATCAAACACAAGCATTTTTGAAAAACTTACAACAACTCTGACTCAACATCCTGGGTAAAATTAAATATCCCTCAAGATGACCAATTTAGTTTAAGAAAAAACTACAAAATGTTTAAAGTTCATTGTCTTTGAAAAGTAAGTTTAGACTGAGAAAGGAATTTAAAAACAGGCAACGAGTTACCATACTTAATCACGATTTAGATAAAGGAGAGCATTTAAATATTATGTTTAGAATTGCTACTCAGTTCAGTAACTTAAGTATCAAAAAAAATTCATTAGACAACCTTTAAAATACATGCTACCATTATTCAGGAAAAAATCTATTACTTGTTATATAAATGATGTGATATGAAACTATTTTTTTAAAAACTTATGAGGAAATTTTTACTTATACTTCATGGTCATTTTTTTTCATTTATATGAGACTGCCTTATTTGTGCCAAGGAATTTTTTAAATGATAAAATGTTTAAATCCTGACAAATACCGTGGTCCTTAAGGAAATCTGGCTCTTTTCAGATTTGTCTGAAATAGTCCCAATTAGAATGTGGTTTCATTCCTTTACAATGTCAACAGCACATACACACACACACGTTAAGTGTGAGTACCATCAATATTATAAACAGCACGTCTTACAATATTTAGTCTATTATTTCCCACTCACAGACAGTTGAAGTTTAAGATTACATGCATCTACAGTTGGATAAAGTTTTTTGGGGGGCTGTGCCAGGTCTTAGTTGGGATAGGATCTAGTTTCCTGACAAGGGATTGAGCCCCAGACCCCCTGCACTGGGAGTACGGGGTCTTAGCCACTAGGACTAAGGAAGTCCCAAAGAATTTTTTAAAAGAACGAAAACGACCCGAGCTACTTACAAGCTGGCGTCGAGCAGTCCCTGGTGTTATGATACAGCCTGTGGAAGTGTTTGCTGCACTCAGCTGAAAACGTGACTGGCCCTATAGGACAGGAAAAGAACAGTTATGGTAAACGTGGTGTGTTTTCCAAACAAACTCCCTAGCACTTTCTGCATAGTGATGATATCCCTGGTTTACATCTTCCCATGCCCTTAAACGACCTTGCCTAAGAGCACATCTTCCCCCGACCCAGACTCTGGAGGAGGCAATGAGGTGTGTCTGTAAAAAACAATCAAAATTCACTTCACAGTCTCAACAACTCACATAAGAGAACCTTCAATTTCAGAAAAACTCTTCAGAATAATTAAGAGACAAAAGCTCTAGATAGGAGAGGGAAAAAATCTGCAGAGAGCAAATTAAGAGGACGTGAAGAATGAAAAAACAAATATCTCTGGTTTCTACTTTATGCTCTTCAGTTTTGTATTTAACAGGAATGAAGTTTCTATGCAGGGACATTTATTCCACTTTCTACTTAGATTGATTTGTGTCCTATAAGCGACAAGGACTACTGTAAAGTGGACAGGGTATTGAGACTTCCCTTATCTTTCCCCACAAACCAAGATAGTCCACACCAAAATTCATCCCTATGTCTGAAGTCTGCTTTTATGGAAGTGGTAGAAGGAGAGCCCAGAGTGCCGATAGAGAAAGTTGCTCAGTTGTGTCCAACTCTTTGTGACCCCATGGATTGTAGCCCACCAGGCTCCTCTGTCCATAGGATTCTCCAGGCAAGAACACTGGAGTGGGTTGCCATTTCCTTCTCTAGTGGATCTTCCTGACCCAGGGATGGAACTCGTATCTCCTGCATTGGCAGGCAGGTTCTTCACCACTAGGAGAAGACTAGGAATGGAGTGAAGGTGGGGTGCACAGTTCACAATGATTAGGTGACTTGCTAGAATGTGGGGCACAGGATAACTGTAATGATTCACCAAGTTGCATGAAGAGCCCAGGAGTGCCGTGGGAGGGAAGCCACATGTACTGACCAGGTGACAATGGGCCATCAGGAAGTCTGCTCTGCCCTGAGCGAAACACTTCCACTGTGCTGCTGGCCGGGCAACATGGCTACACCCCCCGTGTATCACGGAGAGCTGTCACATGACTCCATCGTCACATGACTCCACCCACCGATCCAGCCATACTCTGCCCCTGGCCACACACACTCCTGCCTAAATGGCCCGGGTCCTGTCCCAGATCACACCACGTATTCAAAGGATTCCTTCTGACCAGAATGCCTCTCTGGTAAGGGAAAATTCTACTCATCCTTAAAGCCCACCTTACACGTTGTGTCCCCGACAGCTGTTCTTCATAGTCTTTGGCAAAACCATCCACTTCCTGTGTCTCCCTAAACTCTGCTTACACTTCTATCACTCACCCAGATCTGGTTTATATCACATTAATACTAGGTAATGGGATTTGTCCACCTTCCTGAACCAAGTGTGAGCCTCTCACAGACATTTATCTTCAAATCCTCACTGCTTCATGAAGTAATCGGCTTACAGTCTTTTTATTTAATTGAACCACTGATAAAGTTCATGCTTACCTGTGAAATGCTTGATGAATTTGTCTTTTAAGTTCAAATCTCTTGGGAATATTTCTGAAAATAAAAAAAGAAAAACTTTAAAATTTCTCGAATGTGTCTTCTTCATTAAAAATAACATTAGAACCACTAATTCAAAAGAATAATTTAGTAATTTTAAATATTTGAAAATAGTGATTTAAATTTTTAAATATTATGTAATATTTAACAATGCAAAATATTGATTATATTTTTTAAAGTAAAAAAAAATTAGGTGAAATTTTAATACATCGTTTAACCTGCTGCTGCTGCTGTTGCTGCTAAATCACTTCAGTCGTGTCTGACTCTGTGTGACCTCCTAGATGGAAGCCCACCAGGCTCCCCCGTCCCTGGGATTCTCCAGGCAAGAACACTGGAGTGGGTTGCCATTTCCTTCTCCAATGCATGAAAGTGAAAAGTGAAAGGAAGTCTCACTCTGTCATGTCTGACTCTTAGCGACCCCATGGACTGCAGCCTACCAGGCTCCATCGTCCATGGGATTTTCCAGGCAAGAGTACTGGAGTGGGGTGCCATTGCCTTCTCCATCGTTTAACCTAGTAAGTCCATAATATAATCCTTTCAATGTGTAATCAATGTTTCCCAGGGGGCACTAGTGGTAAAGAACCCATGCCAATGCAGGAGATGTAAGAGATGCCAGTTCAATCCCTGGGTCAGGAGGATCCTCTGGAGAAGGGAATGGCATCCCACCCCAGTATTCTTGACTGGAGAATCGCATGGACAGAGGAACCTGGAGGGCTACAGTCCATGGGGTCAAAAAGAGTCATACATGACTGAAGTGACTCAGCATGCATGCACGAAAGAAGGTGGTCTATGTTTTTTATACTAAATTTTCAAAATCTGAGGTGTATTTACCACTCACAGCACATGTCAGTTTGGACCAACCACCCTGCAAGTGTTCAGCGGTCATAAGTACCCAGTGGCTACCATGCTGGACAGTGCAAAGATAGAATGTATCCTTCATTCCTCTGGTAGCTAATGACAATGGTATAAGAGATTCCATGTACAGATGGATTAACAATAAAAAGATCCCTAGGTAATGCATGAAAATTATCCTGGAGCAACTTGAATAACCTCTCATCTCATTCATCCAACTTATGAAAATTTCTAGTTTTTATTTAACCAAAACAGTTACCATCTGCCACCCTCATCAATTTTAAGTTTACAATAATATATTTTTAAAGGAACAGATTTGCATATTATGTATATAATGTTGGCAAGCTTATCTCTTGTTCCTGCTTCTTATTTAAAAATGAGCAGAGATCATGTGAAATAATAAAAAATCATAACACAGAACAACTAGAAAATAACAAAAAATGTGTTTTAGTGATTGCTTTTACCTGCATATAACTTAATATCTTACCAAAAAGATAATTTGCTCTGCCATGATCAATTCCATACAAAGCCATGTTGGTGGATCCTTGGTACCTTCTGAGGTGCTGAAGGGTGTTACTGTGTGCTTCAATCCACCATTTTTATGAACTTGAACTGAAATATTTGTTATATAGTTCCTTGAGTTACCATTTCCTTTAAAGAGATGACATGCTTATTCTGCTAAGTCACTTCAGTCCTGTCCTATTCTTTGAGACGCTATGGACTGTACCCACCAGGCTCCTCTATCCATGGGATATTCCAGGCAAGAATACTGGAGTGGGTTGCCATGCCCTCCTCCAGGGGATCTTCCTGGACCAGGGATAGAACCCCCATCTCTTACGTCTCCAGCGTCGGTGAACAGTTTCTTTACCACTAGTGCCACCTGGGAAACCCCAAGTTTCTTCTCTTTCCCAATATATTGGGTTGGCCAAAAAGTTCATTTGGGGTTTCCCATACTAGCCAACGGAAACCCCGAATGAACTTTTTGGCCAATTCAATATTAAAACAATTATACTTTCAAAAATAAGAACTAGATTTATTACATCAGGGCTGAAAGAATCACTGAGGGAAAATATAAGTATTTAAAACAATTCATATGTAGTAGTAGCTCAGTTCCATGGATCTCTGGGAGTTGGTAAGAAATACAGGATTTCAGGCCCAGATCTAAGAGTCACTTTAACAAGAACTCTTAGGAGAGTCATTTGCATGTTTGAGAGCTGTACTCTAGATCTTCCAAAAAAGACAAAAAACGTCTTGAATCCTCAGCACTGAGTTCCTTCATAATCAATACGATATAATATCACTAACTAATGCATTTGTCGTTTGTGCTTAGTAGAAGACAAAAGACAGAATTCTTTCCAGTAAAAATCTGCCATCATTGGAGGGAGGGGTTGTTGATGGTGTTTTGAATTTTTATCACTTCCTTACATTCAGGTACAAACAGATGCTCCAAGCTCATCCCGAGTCATCTCCTGTCCTGTGTTAGCATCAGTCATTTCTCCGAGGAGCCCCAGTTCCTCTTACAGAGCATGGTATCAGAACCAAAGTCTGGACACCGGGTGATGTACTTGCTGCTACTGGGACGTGGCTGCTCCCAGGCCCTCACAGCTGACAGTCCAAGGACACATGTGTGTCATATGTGTGGGTGCCCTGATTTTTAATACTTTGTTTCTTCAGTTGCTCAGTAGTGTCCTAATCTTTGTGATCCCATGGACTGCAGCCCACCAGGCTTCCCTGTCCTTCACTATCTCCAGAAGTTTGCTCACACTCATATCCATTGAGTGGTTGATGCCATCCAACCATCTCATCCTAGTGTCTTTTTATACAGTGGTTTTTAATATACCTAGTGTTCAAATTATTTAAAATTGTACCACAATACTTAATGGATGGAATCCCAGCTGAGCTATTTCAAATCCCAAAAGATGATGCTGTGAAAAGGCTCAATATGCCAGCAAATTTGAAAAATTCAGCAGTGGACACAGGACTGGAAAAGGTCAGTTTTCATTCCAATCCCAAAGAAAGGCAATGCCAAAGATATTCAAACTCATGCACAATTGCACTCATCTCACACCCTAGCAAAGTAATGCTCAAGATTCTCTAAGCTATGCTTCAACAGTACATGAACCGAGAACTTCCAGATGTTCAAGCTGGATTTAGAAAAGGCAGAGGAACCAGATATCAAATTGCCAACATCCGTTGGATCATAGAAAAAGCAAGAGAATTTCAGAAAAACATCTAATTCTGCTTCATTGACTACAGCCTTTGACTGTGTGGATCACAACAAACTGTAGAAAATTCTTCAAGAGATGGGAATACCAGACCACCTTACCTGCTTCCTGAGAAACCTGCATGCAGGTCAAGAAGCAGCAGTTAGAACTGGACATGGAACAACACACTGGTTCCAAATTGGAAAAGGAGTATGTCAAGGCTGTATATTGTCACCTTGCTTGTTTACCTTATATGCTGAGTACATCATGCAAAAAGCCGGAATGGGCGAAGCCCAAGTCAGAATCAAGATTGCCAGGAGAAATATCAATAACCTCAGATATGCAGATGACACCACCCTTATGGCAAAAAGTGAAGAGGAACTAAAGAGCCTCTTCATGAAAGTGAAAGGGGAGAATGAATAAGCTGGCTTAAAACTCAGCATTCAAAAAACGAAGATCATGGTATCGGGTCCCATCACTTCATGGCAAACAGATGGGGAAACAATGGAAACAGTGACAGACTTTATTTCTGTGGGCTCCAAAATCACTGCAGATGGTGGCTGCAGCCGTGAAATTAAAAGATGCTTGCTCTTTGGAAGAAAATCTATGATAAACCTAGACAGCACATTAAAAAGCAGAGACATTACTTTGCTGATAAAGGTCCATATAGTCAAAGCTATGGTTTTTCCAGTAGTCATGTATGGATATGCGAGTTAGAGCATAAAGAAAGCTGAGGGCCAAAGAATTGATGCTTTTTAACTGTGGTGTTGGAGAAGACTCTTAAGAGTCCCTTGGACTGCAAGGAGATCAAACCAGTCCATCCTAAAGGAAATCAGTCCTGGGTGTTCATTGGAAGGACTGATGCTGAAGCTGAAGCTCCAGGATTCTGGCCACCTGATGCAAAGAACTGACTCATTGGAAAAGACCCTGATCCTGGGAAAGATTGAAGGCAGGAGGAGAAAGGGATGACAGAGGATGAGATGGCTGGATGGCATCACCGACTCGATGGACATGAGTTTGAGTAAGCTCTGGGAGTTGGTGATGGACAGGGAAGCCTGGCATGCTGCAATCCATGGGATCGAAAAGAGTCAGACATGACTGAGCGACTGAACTGAACTGAACTTGATAGAATACGTTTTTGGAATGTACAGCATCTGTAATATTTCACTGATGATACTGCAAAGAATTTAGGATTCAGATTTGTTTTGTCTTAACAAAGAAATAGATGCAAAGACATCACAGAGGAAAAGGGCCTGTGAGAGGAGGTGAATTCTGACAGTCAGAGGCAAGAGAAGTGTGTTCCTGAGGCTGGTGGCAAGGCAGAGGCAGCAGCTGCCAGTCTGTGAGGAGCAGGACCAACCCATGCAACCTGAATCCTGTGAGAACCCCAGAAAGGAAGAGAGGGCAGGTCACAGGGGACTTAATGTCCTGCCATCAAGAGAAGTTAGGACTTCCCTGGAAAACCCAGAGAAACCGCTGCTTATCTGTGACAGGAGGAAATAGTCTGGTGCTACAAAGAATATTCATTTGTAATTGTTCATAAATGGCCTTTACATCCCTGCTGTAAGCCTCATGCCAGCAAGGTTTTATACTAAAAAAAAAAGTTGTAACACAAATCTGGTTCCATCAGTCTGCAGAAGAATGTACTGTCACCTCTTGAAAAGGCAAAGCCTTTCTATCAAAACTCTCAAAAAGCCCCTCATACTTCTGTTTCCCGTGTGTGTACATGTATGCATGCATACTAAGTCGCTTCAGTCGTGTCCGACTCTTATACGACCCTATGGCCTGTAGCCCACCAGGCTCCTCTCTCCATGGGATTCTCCAGGCAAGAACACTGGAGTGGGTTGCCATGCCCTCCTCCAGGGGATCTTCCTGACCCAGGGATCGAACCTTTGTCTCTTATGTCTCCTGCCTCGGCAGGTGGGCTCTTTACCACTAGCGCCACCTGTTACACATTGCACACCAATTCCTTCTCCCAAGTTCCTCCAAACTCCCTCTAGTCCCACAACTGCCCACTTTCTCAGTCAGCCAACCCTGTCTTTATTTCAGTAGAGGATACCCCAGTGCTCCCCTTCTTCTGCAGAATTCTGGGCATGATGCTTTGCTCCATTCTGCTGGCGTGATGGTGGAACAGTGGAGAAGCCAGGATGCCAGTAATGAAAGCCCACCGTCTATTCTGAGGCCCCAGCAGGGGGCACTCCTGGCGCTAGGCAGACAGCCTGTCTTGAACCAGGGTGACTGATGGGCAGGACAAGACAAAGGCAGGACCAGACTGCTGAGACATTCGGGGTGGACAAGTCTAACACGAGTTCCTTCAGCACGAGAACCAATCATGTTGGTTCGTTGTGTTCCCACACCCATCAAAGTACGTCCGGTGTGTGCTGAGCGGCTAAATGACTGCAAGACTGCCGCCCTGTGCTCCGACCTCTCAGG
>NW_011494680.1:7725429-7726310 GCF_000754665.1 Bison bison bison
TCTACTCCATCACTCGTTGGGCAACTAAGTGGTCAGGATCCTGAGCGCCCAGAGCTGATTCGGGAGCCGTGGGCAGCGTGGGAGCGGGGAGGGGGACTCAACTAAGCATCCCCAACCAGCCCCCTCGCCAGCTCAAAGGGGCTCAGAAGAGCGTCGGGGCTCCAGACGCCGGTGATCTGACTTTATTCCCAAACTCGGAGAGACCGGCACGAGGCCCTGCGAGGTGCTGACCTGTCCTCCGGCCTCTGCCTCTGGGACGCAAAGGCAGGTCCTCGGGCTGCGAGCCCGCACCCCCAAGGCCTCCCACACCGGGAAGGGCAGCTTCGGGCTGGTTCTTCTGCCAGATGGGTTTCTGGTCACTAAAGTCTCGGCTGCGGTACATCTAATAATCTCATGACCTCCTTCCCTGAGCGCCAGGTACCGGCAGCGACGCCTATTCTCCGAGGTGCACTATCAGGCTGCCCCAACCCAGCGCCGCTCGGGGCCGTCGGAGCCCCCCGCCCCAGGCTCGGCGCGCGGGGCTACTCACCTGCGCTTCGAGAGGCCGCGGGGAGGGACGGCTTCGGCTCCTCGCCCGCGACGTGCGCGCCCCTGCTGCCCCCGGGCCTCCCCTGCGTCCCTCGCAGGGCCAGGACGAGCGCCAGCAGGAGCAGCGCCGGCACCGGGGCGCCTGGCCTCGCCGGTCGCATGGGCGCGCGGGAGCGGCCGGAGAGCAGGCGGGTGCCGGGCGGAGGGTCCGCTCCCAGAGGACAGACGGCGGGCGACACCTGCGCGCCTCGGGGAGGGACGCAGGGCGCGGACGCAGGACGAGGACTCGGGGCTGCCGAGGGGAACAGGGCAAGTCCCAGAGCGCGGATGCTCACGGGTACGCACAGCCTCTC
>NW_011494680.1:7726791-7752816 GCF_000754665.1 Bison bison bison
CCCTGAGCCCCGCCCGCTCCCCCGACCTGGGCCTGGGTTGTGAGAGGGTGGAGGACAGCGGCTCCTTCCCGCCCACCGCAGACCCGGGCCCTCGGCCCAGCATGGTATCCCTTGCCGCCACCTAACCGTGCGCTCGGGAGCGCAGTCCGCCGGGGTGGTCTCCTTAAGACAAAGACCTCCTTTCCAGCCTCTGGTGGATGCCCACGAGAGAGAATGAGATTAAGTCCAGCTGTTTTTATTAAAATAAAATGGGCATCTCTCATCAAGGCGTGTCCCGTGAATTATAGAGGTTCTAGACATTTCATTAGCCCTTTTATTGCTTTATATTATGTATGTTAAAAGGTTTTGAAATCGCTGGCTAATTGGTTGCTTATTGTCTCCTCAGACGCAAAGTGCACACAACTGGTGGAAGAGGGGAAGAGTAACATTAAACATTCCTACAAAGACATCTTGTCACTCACAAATCCCCAAAAGTAATCCCAACTTTTTCAAGTGGTTTTTCTAGACTTGGTGTTGCCAAAATGTCCGGAAAATCACGAAAACAAAGCAAGCCTTACAGTTCAGTTCAGTTTAGTCCAGTTCAGTTGCTCAGTCGTGTCCGACTCTTTGCGACCCCATGAATCGCAGCACACCAGGCCCCCCTGTCCATCACCAACTCCCGGAGTTCACCCAGACTCTCTATAAAATCGTGGCTTTGAGTGAAACTCTTGAGAGCACAGTGTGTTTTCCACTGGGCTCCATCTCTGGATGGGGAAGATCCCCTGGAGGAGGAAAGGGCAACCCACTCCAGTATTCTTGCCTGGAAAATCCCTTGGACAGAGGAGTCTGGTGGGCTACAGTCCACGGGGTGGCAAAGATTTGAACACGACTGAGTGACTGAGCAGGCATGCACACACGTGTTCCAGGTGACGACTGATGCTTCCTGTCACTTTACTAGTAAAGAGGCACAAGAATCTGGTATTTTCACAGCAAACACAGCAGCGAGAGAATCCACCGTGGGACACATGGCCAAAGGATCTCAGTGAAAAAAAAAAAAAGAAAAAACAGGGTGTGGTCAGGCCCTGGTGAAGGGGAATAAACTCACAGCTCTACTCAAGGGAAATAAGACAACATTAGCAGTGCAGAGATATTGACAGGTGTTAATATTGCAAAAATTAATTTTAATCAGAAATACAAGTTGAGAATGACTGTGAAAATAGTGGGAAAACTACAGTGTGAAATGTCGCTGGTGGAAGAAGAGACACAGAACCAACAGTGAGACAGGGAACCCATCACCTATTTGTCAGTGAAAAATCACTCGCCAACCTTGTTCATCTTGTAGCTGAAAGTTTGTACCCTTTTCCCCAACCTGTCTCTATTTCCCCCAGCCCCCAACCCCTGGCAACAACTTTTCTACTCCCTGTTTTATGTGTTTGACTTTTTAAAAAATTCCACATGTAAGTGATATCATGCAATTTTATCTTTCTCTGCCTGGCTTATCTGACCTAGTGTAATGCCCTGAAGATCCATCTATGTTGTCATAAATGACAGGGTTTCCTGCTTTTTCATCTTCCTTATCCGTTCATCTGTTGTTGATGGACACTTAGGAGGCTTGAGATCTTGGCTATTGTGATTAATGCTGCAGTGAATATGGCAGTGCAGACCTGTCTTTGAGATACAGCTTCATTTCCTTTGAGCATATACCCAGAAGCAAGACTGCTGCGTCACATGGTAGTTCCATTTTCCATGCTGGCTGCACTTATTTTGAACCAACTGTGAACCAACGGTGCACAAGGATTCCCTTTTCTTCATATCCTCACCGACACTGTTTATTGCCCTTCTTCCCTGATAGCTCAGTTGGTAAAGAATCCGCCTGCAATGCAAGAGACCCCGGTTCGATTCCTGGGTTGGGAAGATCCCCTGGAGAAGGGAAAGGCTACCCACTCCAATATTCTGGCCTGGATAATTCCATGAACGGTATAGTACATGGGGTCACAAAGAGTCGGACACAACTGAGCAACTTTCACTCACCCTATCACAGCCATACTCACAGCTGTGAGATGATCTTTCACTGTGGTTGTGATGTTAAAATTTTCCCTGATGATCAACAATGAGCATCTTTTCATGTATGTGTTGACCATTTGTATGTCTTCTTTGAAAAATGTCTATTCAGTTCCTCTGCCCATTTTTAAATCAGGTTGTTTGGGGAGCAGGGGGCGTTGGTATTGAATCATGTGAATTTTTAATGTATTATGGATATTAACCCCTTACCAGATATATAGTTTGCAAGTGTTTTCTCCCATTCCATAGATTGCCTTTTCATTTGGGGGGTGGTTTCCTTTGCTGTGCAGAGCTTTTATATTTATATAGTCCCATTTGCTTAATTTCCTATTTTGTTGCACTTCCTTTTGGTGTCAAATCTAAAAAATCATTGCAAAGACCAATGTCAAGAGATTTTTTTGCTATGCTTTCTTTTAGGAGTTTTATGCTTCCAGATCTTACATTCAGGTCTTCAATCCATTCTGAATTGATTTTTGTGTATGGTGTAAGACGGTAATCTAATTTCATTCTTTTTGAACATGGCTGTCCAGTTTTCCCAACACTATTTATTGGAGAGAACATCCTTTCCCTAGTGTATATTTTTTGCCTCTTTACCATAAATTAACTGACCACATATTACTAACGACCCTTTATTTATAGGTTCTCTATTCTGTTTCATTGACTTGTGTGTCTGTTTTTATGTCACCACACACTGTTCTGATGACTATAGCTCATAATAAAGTTTTACATCACATCAGGAAATGCGATGCTTCCATTTTGTTTTCCTTTCTTTATCTTGTTTTGGCTATTCATGCTCTCAAACATTTTTAAAAGATAGATTTCTAAAGGCACTAGTTGTCCAGTGGTTAGGACTCAGAGCTTTCACTGCCAAGGGTCCAGGTTCAATCTCTAGTTAGGGAAGTAAGATCCCACCTGTAAGCCATACACTATGACCAAAATAAAAGAAAAAAGATTAAGTAAAAGGCACAATTGAAAAACTCATTGCTACACTTTCCCAAAATGATCAATAATGTAAACTTAAAATCATCATCTCTATATGTATTTTGTACCTTCTTTTATAACAAGGTTGTTTTTTTGACCAAAGTGAATAGAAGTCCTACTTCTGGTCAGCTGACATTACCGATTCAGGGTTGTCTGTTAGAAATTCAGGACCTCAATTCAGTTTTGAATTCAGGGAACACAAAAATCTGGGAGAACTTCCAAGACAAAGCATGTCATGGAGTTTGTGGACCCAGTGAAGTGAAAGTCGCTAAGTCATATCTAACTCTTTGCAATCCCATGGACTATACAATCCATGGAATTCTCTAGGCCAGAATACTGGAGTGGGTAGCCTATCCTTCCCCAGGAAATCTTCCCAACCCAGGAATCGAACCAGGGTCTCTTGTATTGCAGGTAGATTCTTTACCAGCTGAAAAGAAAAGGCTACTAGGAAAGCCTTATGGACCCAAGCCCCTTCCTATAGAAATAAAAGCTTTCAAGCTCATTTCTCTCTAGAACGAGGTGTATTACATTTCATACTCACCTTTCTCTTTTTAACTATAATCCCTTATACAACTCAATTTCTTTCATAGCTTTTTTTCCTGCCTATATTAATGGAATTCTGTACACACACATACTCTAGACTTTAAGACTGTTACATAATATTGTACTGTCTGACTTGACCTAAACTTCATTCAATATAAATATAGTTTGAATTGAGCAATAGCATATTCTGTAAATATGATGGAAGTATGCTCCTGCAATGCAGGAGACCCAGGTTTGATCCCTGGCTTGGGAAAATCCCCTGTAGAAGGGAATGGCAATCCACTCTAGTATTCTTGCCTGGAAGATTCCTTGGACAGTGGAGCCTGGTGGGCTACAGTCCATGGAGTTGCAAAGAATCAGACATGACTGAGCGAATAACACATACACACATGCACGCATGCACTTTTGCCTACCTGTGTGAGCAACATTAAGAATTCACGATAATCTTCACAAAATGATTGATTTATCTATCTGATGCTCGAACAACACAACTTGGTGAGCTGCAAGTATGTCAGCAGTCTCCTTTCCCCTCCACTCTCCACGAACACCTGTGACAGCACTGAGCATCCTTGTTTACCAGCACCAGCGAAGGTGCCCTGACACATCTTAAGTTCTCTGATCCTTCTGTGTCAGGGAGAGACCTGGAACCAGCTGTTTCCCAGGAGGCTTTGATGGAGATGAGCCATCTTGCTCCACATGAGCAAGCATGGCGGGTGGGATGACACAAGCTGAGTATCAAAAACCTAAGTTTCAGAGGTCAGAAGTTCAGGTTGTTGTTTCCACTCTAGCTATAGTAACTTTAATAAGTTCCTTAAACTTATTCTTCAAATGTGTGCTTAATTTTGACTTTTCTTTTTATCTACCAACCCTTCAGAGTTTTTGCTGTGGTTCATGCAATTATATAACAGGACAAGGAAGACAAAAAGGAGAATATCAGTAAGGTGATTTATACCAAATGAATAAGTAAGAGGCATATTTATGACTAAATTTCCTGTAACAAACTAGTCTTGTGACAACATGCAGTTTCTATCAACCATTTAAGCAATGTTTATAATTAACAAGCTTTGGCATTAGTGAGTTAAATTACGGACAAAGACTCTTCCTTCAGTTCAGTTCAGTTGCTCAGTCGTGTCCGACTCTGCGATCCCATGGACTGCAGCATGCCAGACTTCCCTGTCCATCACCAACTCCCGGAGTTCACCCAAACTCATGTGCATTGAGTCGGTGATGCCATCCAGCCATCTCATCCTCTGTCATCCCCTTCTCCTCCCTCCTTATCTCTACACAAAATATCAGGAAAGTAAGACAAAGAATCCATAGCCTGTGATAACTGTGACAGCCAATCTCATTTACCATCACAGAGTCAGATGAGCAGACAGGTAACAGCAGGCTTTTTGTCCATCTGCTGAGTGGCAAGTATTCCATATTTCTTATCATCTTTGGAACAAAAACAACTTACAGCCTAGCACATAGCACAGCAACAAAATAAAGAAAAGACATATAGGTCTAGGGATATTGGAAAATTGCTTTCTCTCTGTGATTTCTCTCAGGTCTCTCTACATACCTTGCCCATACATACCTTTATTTTTATTATTACTAATTTTTTTGTTGCGCTCACTCTCTGTTGCTCCACACAGCATTCTCTAAGGGCTACTCTTCCTTGCAGTGTGCGGGCTTCTCGATGCTGTGGCTTCCTAGTTGCAGAACACAGGTTCTATGTGTGCGGGCTTCAGTAGTTGTGGCTCTCAGGCTCTAGAGCACAGGCTCAGTAGCTGTGGTACATGTGCTTTGTTGCTGCACGGCATGTGGGATCTTCCCGGACCAGAAATCGAACCATGTCCCCTGCATTGCAAGGTGGATTCTTAACCACTGGACCCCCATGGAAGTCCCATGCTGCTGCTGCTGCTGCTAAGTCGCTTCAGTCGTGTCCAACTCTGTGCGACCCCATAGACGGCAGCCCATCAGGCTCCCTCGTCCCTGGGATTCTCCAGGTAAGAATACTGGAGTGGGTTGCCATTTCCTTCTCCAATGCATGAAAGTGAAAAGTGAAAGCGAAGTTGCTCAGTCGTGTCCAACCCTTAGCGACCCCATGGACTGCAGCCCACCAAGCTCCTCTGTCCATGGGATTTTCCAGGCAAGAGTACTGGAGTGGGGTGCCATTGCCTTCTCCGGGAAGTCCCCATACATACCTTTAAAATCAAGGCAAGGCCAGAAGAGAATTATCCAGTATATTGGTACCACGTGATTCTCCTGGGTGATATAGGCTTCCTGACTGCCCGCAAATGGTCTCCACTGAAGAGTGGACCTCACAAGATGTTGCTTTGAGGACATACAAACACATGTGACTGTGCTGTCCTAAGTGGCCACCACTCTGGACACATGGGGCTCTTTAAAGATGTTACTAAATGATGTCAGAATTATGAAAAGCTTAATTTGTGTGACTCCTCTCACAAGTGTTTAGTCTGAGCCACCTTTATGTCACTTTTATGATTCTGAATCAGCTAAGTGGCATACTTAAATAAAGTGGGAGGACAAAGATAGTACTTGTAATTCTCTAGCAAGGGCATCATCATGAGCTCTGTTCATACTTTTGAGCTGAGATACACAGATACAAAGACACAGAAACAAACTGCGATGCTCTTAGGCGAACATTTGAAGCATTACAAACTCTGAAACTGTTTATGTCCTGTGCTGCGTGCACATAAACCATCCAAGTGATTGGGGATAATTCAAACCAAGTAAAAGATTGGAATTTGAAAGCATTTAATAAACTTCTTTAATGTGCAATGTCACACAGAGCAAAATGAATTACAAGACAGTGCTCTGATCCTGAAGGAGAAGCAACATAGTATCTGTTAGACTGGACTTGAAGCAATAAACATTAGTCACGGGTCATGCATGGTACCAGCAGGGAGTAGCTGCAGTTAACTGAAGTAAAACTTAGTTGGTGGAACGGTGGATAAGACTCCACCAGCCAATGTGGGATGACAGGTCTGATCCCTGATCTGGGAAGATCCCACATACCTCAGAGCAGCTAAGCCCCGCAGGCCACAACTACTGAGCCTGTGTTCTAGGGCCCAGGAGTGACAACTACCGAGCCTACACACTGTAGGCTCAGCCCACACACAGTAAGCTCAGCCCACACGCCCTAGGGCCCGTAATCTGCAACTAGAGAAGCCTGCACACTGCAGCAAAGAGCAGCCCCCACGTGCCACAACTAGAGAAACCCCGTGCAGCAACAAAGACCTAGTGCGACCAAAAATACATAGAAAAAATTTTAAAAACTGTTAGAGCTTAAAAAAAAAAAAAGAAAGAAGTAGACTATAAGATAGAGTCTAACGTGGCATTTCTAGGAAATGGGCTCCCCAGGGAATCTACCTGGATGTATATCCCAGCTCTACACTTCATAGCCGGGTGACCTTTAGGGTACCTCACTCTCTCCAAGCCTCTGGTTCCTCCCTGCATAACAGGAACAACCCACTCACACACTCACCCACCCACAATTAACTCAATTTAATTTTAGTCTCCTTTAAAATAAATACAAATGTAGAAATCCCAGGATGGCCAGAGGCCAGCTGCCATGCGATCCTGTAGTTCAACAAGAACAATTTTCAGTCCTCTGCTGGCGATGTGAATGATGTTTTCATTTCTTTGGATGAGACTGATCTCCTTTTGAGGAAGTGGCCATAGCAGGCTCTTGATGGCAAATAATGTCTGCTGGGCTTCCCAGGTGGCTCAGACAGTAAAGAATCTGCCTGCAATGTGGGAGACCCAGGTTCAATCCCTGGGCCTGGAAGATCCCCTGGAGAAGGAAATGGCAATGCACTTCAGTATTCTTGCCTGGAAAATCCCATGGACAGGAACCATGGTGGGCTACAGTCAAGGGGGTCACAAAGGGTCGGAAATAACTGAGCGACTGACACTTTACGGAAGGGAGAGGTTGGTTCCTCTCCTTAAGATTCCTCAATTAACTCTCAAACCTGTGTGTTAGAAATGCCACTGACATGTGAGGCTGACAGCTGTCTTGAGCACACTGGACCTGGGAGCCCCTCTTCAGACCCCGTGTAAAGCTTCCTCTGTGTGTGTGTCATTTTTGTGTGGACCACCTACCACCACCATCTCAGCCAGTGACAAGCTAAATTCAGTTCAGTTCAGTTCAGTTCAGTCGCTCAGTCCTGTCCGACTCTTTGCGACCCCATGAATCGCAGCACGCCAGGCCTCCCTGTCCATCACCAACTCCCAGAGTTCACCCAAACTCATGTCCATTGACACAGTGGTGCCACCCAGCCATCTCATCCTCTGTCGTCCCCTTCTCCTCCTGCCCCCAATCCCTCCCAGCATCACAGTCTTTTCCAATGAGTCAACTCTTCACATAAGGTGGACAAAGTACTGGAGTTTCAGCTTTAGCATCATTCCTTCCAAAGAACACCCAGGACCGATGTCATTTAGAATGGACTGGTTGGATCTCCTTGCAGTCCAAGGGACTCTCAAGAGTCTTCTCCAACACCACAGTTCAAAAACATCAATTCTTCGGCACTCAACTTTCTTCACAGTCGAACTCTCACATCCATACATGACCACTGGAAAAACCATAGCCTTGACTAGACAGACCTTTGTTGGCAAAGTAATGTCTCTGCTTTTGAATATGCTATCTAGGTTGGTCATAACTTTCCTGCCAAGGAATAAGCATCTTTTAATTTCATGGCTGCAGTCACCACCTGCAGTGATTTTGGAGCCCAAAAAAATAAAGTCTGACACTATTTCCACTGTTTCCCCATCTATTTCCCATGAAGTGATGGGACCAGATGCCATGATCTTCGTTTTCTGAATATTGAGCTTTAAGCCAACTTTTTCACTTTCCTCTTTCACTTTCATTAACAGGCTTTTTCGGAGAAGGCAATGGCATCCCACTCCAGTACTCTTGCCTGGAAAATCCCATGGATGGAGGAGCCTGGTAGGCTGCAGTCATGGGGTCGCTAAGAGTCGGACACGACTGAGCGACTTCACTTTCACTTTTGGCTTTCATGCATTGGAGAAGGAAATGGCAACCCACTCCAGTGTTCTTGCCTGGAGAATCCCAGGGACGAGGGAGCCTGGTGGGCTGCCGTCTATGGGGTCGCACAGAGTCGGACATGACTGAAGCGACTTAGCAGCAGCAGCAGCAGCAACAGGCTTTATAGTTCCTCTTCACTTTCTGCCATAAGGGTGGTCTCATCTGCATATCTGAGGTTACTGATATTTCTCCCGGCAATATTGATTCCAGCTTGTGCTTCTTCCAGCCCAGCATTTCTCATGATGTACTCTGCATATAAGTTAAATAAGCAGACAAGCTAAATTAGTCCCTTCCAATTCTCCTCCTAGGACCTCACATTGCATTGAAACAGGTGAGCAGTCAGCTGTCTTGCGTATAGTATCTTTTAAACCATATCTTCAATTTTTCCAGCCTGAAGACAGGGCATTTACTTTTTACTCCCCTGGTTACTCTGAATGGAGCTCAATACATATTTGGGGGTGGGCTGATTGGAGCAAGTGAGAAAGATCAACAGGATTCCTCCCAGTCTGTTTCTGTGCAGGACGAGGTTAGAATGGGCAGCTTATTCACCATTAGGTGGCAGTGGTGACTTAATTTCTGGACAGATGATTAGACCAGAAAGGCAATAAATTGCCAAAAATGCCTGATTTCACTTTTCATCCCTTTATTGTGTTTTCCTTCAGCCTCCAAGGTCCTCCCCAGCTCTCTGAGCTCTCTATGCCGCTTTCACAACTGTTGTAGTTGAAGGAGCTCCCTCAGCTAGAATTCTCTGACTCTTCCAACTCTGGGGTTTCTCCGAAATCATGTCCATCAGGACTTCAGTGGTGGCTGAGACGTTAAAGAAACTGCCTGCAATGAGGGAGACTGGGTTTGATCCCTGGGTCCGGAAGAACCCCTGGAGAAGGGAATGGCAACCCACTCCAGTATTCTTGCCTGGGAAATCCCGTGGACAGAGGAGCCTGGTGGGCTACAGTCCATAGAGTCGCAAAGAGTCAAACACAGCTGAGCGACTAACACGTCACACTTTCACATTCATAGAGGCTATAAACTGGAAGAGGTCTCTGAAATCAAGATACAGGGGAGCAATTTTATTTCAACCAAAAGAATTCATGTAAATTCTCTTTGTTATTACAAGTCATAAACAAACTCATTGATTGTCATCCTTAGCAATGAAGGAGATTCATTCTTGTTACTTGAGTCTCCTGAAGAAAATACTACCTTCTATTTAAATTAAAATGCTTAAAAATGACAGGAACAATGGGGGAAATGACTTTTACTGCCTCAAAGGACTATCAATTTACTTGCTGTTTCTAGTTTTATTCTATTTCGCAGCAGAAAGAATACTCATTTACCTTAAAAAAACTGAAAAATATTATTTGTGGTATATAGATAGAAATATTATTTATGGCTTTAAATAAACCATTCACGGGATGGTTTATTTCTTATGAATGGACTCAGTGCCACCAGTTAAATTAATGAATGTTTTCTGAGTGAGGTCGATGGTTGGGCTGAGAACACGCTTAGGGGGAAAATCTCCAGCCCTCCGGGGATGCTGTGCTCGTTAAACCTACTGTAAAAGTTTGTTTAAAGTTCCATCTTCTATCTTCTTAAGCAGTCTTAACTATAAAACCAATCCAAACCCTTTAAGGAAAAAAGGGACCTTATGTATCTGCTAATCTCCATGTAAATCTCACAAGGGTGATTAATATGATTACTTAAACCCAACTGTCCCAAAAAGGGGTTTTTGACAGTTTTACGAGGGAATTAGTTACTCTCTATTTTACAGCCAGTCTTGTCCTCCCAGCTGCTCAGTGTCTTTCTGGGGTGTCTGCGGGCTGGTCCTTCCCTCCCAGCCCGGGGCCAGAACCTGAGCTGCAAGTCCCCCACAGAGGACACCTTCACCCCAGCCTCGTCCCCTTCACAGGTAAATCCCAAGGTCATGCCATGGACATCTCACCTGAGAAGAATTTCCTTCTCTGCTCTGCTTCTCATCTGCAATTCTCTGGGCAGATAAAACATGTATGGAGTGAGGATAGTGTTTCTGTCCCTTGCGCTGTGTTACTGCTGAATAGCCTTATTCCTTTCATCACCCTGGACAGGTGTTCCTGCATCTCTCACCCTGCCTGGAAGCCTCAGCACTGAGGGTTGAGACATTCATTCCTCTGATCTGTTCAGACATCACTTTCAGAGTAAAGATTTACACATTTTCAACTCTGTCCTGAGTGGTAGTAACTTTTTCCCTCTCTGGAGCAATCCAAACATCAGGTTGATAGCCCCAGGAAATTCGTATACACTACAGACAAGAAGCATTGTTTCAGGTTTTCATGATGATGGCTATGGCAGCCTCTGATAGCTTATGATTTTATACAACTCTATGGATGCTTTTGAACTGTGGTGTTTGAGAAGACTCTTGAGAGTGCCTTGGACTACAAGGAGATCAGACCAGTCAATCCTAAAGGAAATCAACCCTAAATATTCATTGGAGGGACTGTTGCTGAAGCTGAAGCTCCAATACTTTGGCCACCTGTTGTGAAAAGTGGACTGATTGGAAAAGACCCTGATGCTGGGAAAGATTGAGGACAGGAGGAGAAGGGGGTGATGGAGGATGAGATGGTTGGATGGCGTCACCGACTCAATAGACATGAATTTAAGCAAATTGCGGGAGATAGTGAAGGACAGAGGAGACTGGTCTGCTGCAGTCCATGAGGTCACAAAGAGTTGGACATGACTGAGCCACTGAACAACAACATTGATGATTAATAATAGGCTTGAATTTTAGAACACTGGAGCCAAGCAAATGTTTGAATTCATGCTTTGTATCCAAATCACAATGGAAAAACTTATATGCTATTCAAAGAAATCATCTATTAAATTTTGACTTTCCGAGGAAGTGGCCTGCTAATGAAGAGAATAGATTTTAAGTCATTCATTGCAGGAAGAACTCTGTCAAATATCTATTGCATGAATAAAATCTGCAGAGTTGAAAAAATTACGTGTTTGTATTAGATTTTTCATACATTATTCCTCAGGTCAAAGAGATTTGAATTTAGATGTAGGATAGAGACTTGCTGCACTCTGCATGTAATTAGTAGCCAAATTCAAAGAAACAAGGTTAATTTCATATGCTCTTTTGGTGACCTAATTATTAAAGCAATTGCTACCTTTGTAACCGGTACTCATCGATATCAAGCAGATGAGAGGAAACAGCATCTTCAACTTGGTTACCCATCATGGAAACACCACACTCACTTTGGCAAGATGGTGATTGTTGTTTTCAGTGGGACCATCCCTGACAATTCTGAGACTGTGCCTAGTCTCACCTTCTGCCACTAGGAAACACGTCCAGGCATATTTTACAGGAGCAGATGGTCAGTAGTAATATTCGTTTCCTAAGTGTGTCACTCAAAATCGACATGTCCTTTCACTTATCTGTGCCCTTATTGTACCATTAGAGGAGTTTAGACTGCTCAGTTAGGGCTAGGGTTAGGGTTTGGGTGTGAAATCCATCACTGAAAGCACCTCTCAGTCATGGGATATTGTTTCCACTGCTAATACCTGAGCTTTTTATTTTTTCTGACATCGTCAGCAATTTGTGTTGAGGCCTTTTTGTACCTCCAGATTAACATACCTCAGAATGTTAATAATGTTAATAAGGCCTTTTTAATAAATTGATCTTCAGGCATTTAGGAGAAATTAGAATTTTAAAAAAAAAACACCAGTCTTGGAACTAAATATAATCTTCTTGTATGAAAATATCATTCAACTGTGATGTTATCCTTGTACACTAGATGTTTAGCCATTATTACTACTACCATTACAACTAAGCCCATGCACTACAGCTACAGAAGCCCGCGCACCCTAGAGCTTGCGCTCCAAAACAAGAAAGCACCCCACTCACTGAAACTACGGAAAAGCCCTCGCAGCAACAGAGACCCAGCACAGCCAGAAATAAGAAAAATAATAAATAAAATTACTTTATAAGGAACTTTAGTCTTAAACATAAGGTAATTTAAAAATTGCTCATGAACAACACAGGACATGTAGAAAACAGACGTTCCTTGGATGCGTTCAGTGTTAGCCTTGCACACAGACGGCCTGCTTTGGCCACAGAAGATAAGCGCAGGCGTCTGTGATGTTTAAACTCAGGGACCCCTTTCTGGAGGTGCGGCCCATGGCCACAGTGAGCTGGACCATAGGAAAAGTGAAAGAAAGTGAAGTCGCTCAGTTGTGTCTGACTCTTTTGAGACCCACGGACTGTAACCCACCAGGCTCCTCCATCCATGGGATTCTCCAGGCAAGAATACTGGAGTGGGTTGCCATTTCTTCTCCAGGGGATCTTCCCAATCCAGGGATTGAATCTGGGTCTCCTGCATTGCAGGCAGACGCTTTATCATCTGAGCCACCAGGGAAGTCCTAGACCATAGGGGCAGGCTGCAAACCATCTCTGCCTTCCAGGCTTCCTTCCTCAGGGAGGTGGCAGCCAGTGAGCTCACGGAGACAAGATGAATTTGGAAGAAGACACCGAGGACTAAATTTCCAAGGACAGAGCAAACAGGGCAGCCTGGGCGGAGTCACCCAGGACATCTACTACAGTGCCTGACACCCGGGAGAGTCAGTCACAGGAGCTCAGCACACAGGCCTGCAATGGCTGTTCCTGTAAGTTCAGAACATTGGATGCTTGAAAAAGGATAGTTTCCTGAAACTCCTCAAGGGCTCTGCCCAAACAACTGGTCCTGGACAGATTAATCCAAATTTGAGGAGGAAATTCCCTGACGATCCTGTGGTTAGGATGCCATGCTTCCACTCATGGGAAGTGGGTTCAATTCCTGGTTGGGAAACTAAGATTCCTTGTGCCATATGATGTGGCCAAAAAAAAAAGAAAAGAAAGAAACCCAAGTTTGACAAGATTGACCCAATACTATTGAATTTATTAAGATACTTAATTATACTTTTTTTAATATAAAGAAGGCTGAGCATCAAAGAACTGATGCTTTCGAACTGTGGTGTTGGAGAAGACTCTTGAGAGTCCCTTGGATAGCAAGGAGATCAAACCAGTCAATCCTAAAGAAAAATCTACCCTGAATATTCATTCGAAGGACTGATGCTGAAGTTCCAATACTTTGGCTACCTGATGCAAAGAGCTGACTCATTGTAAAAGACCCTGATGCTGGGAAAGATTGAGGGCAGGAGAAAAGGGTGACAAATGATGAGATGATTGGATGGCATCACCGACTCAATGGACATGAGTTTGAGCAAACTCTGGAAGATAGTGAAGGACAGGGAAGCCTGGTATGCTGCAGTCCAGAGGTCACAAAGGGTCAGACATGACTGAGTGACTGAATAACAGCAGTTACACTTTTTGCTCTCCAAATTCAGGGTCGGAGCCCTGAGAGTTCCCACAAGCATCCGCATGTGATGTGACTAGCATGTTCATGCAGTAGGTAGCTCTAAAACACTAAACACTAAATGGAAACACACAGAGCAGAAGGAAGAAATGAGAAAGAAAATGGTAGGTGAAGGGCAGGCTTGGATCCATCTATAACAAAGAATGATTATCAAAGGTTTCAAAGTCACAAGCAGAAATAAAACTAAACTTTGTGAGAGAACAATTTAAATGCTTCTGAAAAGCTGAATTCTCCTGGAAGACAAATTAAAATCCACCAAGAAGTGGATGGAATTAAACTATTAAGTAGGTGGAATTAACTATTAAGGCAACTGGTAGAGGCCATCTATGGGGTCACATAGAGTCGGACATCATTGAAGTGACTTAGCAAGCAGCAGCAGCAAAGGAAATAATCTGTAATTTAGGCCAGAGAATAAACAGCCTGCCTGCCAATGCAGGCACATAATGAGATGTGGGTTCAATCCCTGACTTGGGAAGATCCCCTGGAGAAGGGAATGGCTACCCACTCCAGTATTCTTGCCTCAAAAATCCCATGGAGAGAGAAGCCTGGTGGGCTATCGTGCATAGGGTTGTAAAGAGTTGGACACGAATGAAGCAACTTAGCATACACACGAACAGTTTTAGTTTCACCTTTCTCATTTAATACCCTCTTTGCAAAACTTAAAAAATAAAACAGGTTCCAATTTGTTTAAAAAATTTCTTGGCATCTGTTGTAGTAATTGAGCTCAGTCATGTGATGATCTTAGAAACTTTCTTATTAATTTGCAATTATTTTTAATTGTATAAAATAGTAAGCCTTCATCATAGTTGTAGAAATATTTCTTTGTGAGCTGTTGGCCATTTTATTTTGGTTATTCCATTCACTGAAGAGACTTTTTCATTAGCACAGACAAGTTTATCTTTTTCTCTTCCTTTTATAATTTCTTTTTTGTAAGATTAGAAAGTCTCCCCCTTCTGGGTGGTGACAAACATTTAACTGCTTCACTGGGCTTGTTTTTAAATGGCATTTGCATTTTCTATTGGAGAAGGAAATGGCAACCCACTCCAGTGTTCTTGCCTGGAGAATCCCAGGGACAGAGGAGCCTGGTGGGCTGCCATCTATGGGGTCGCACAGAGTCGACACGACTGAAGTGACTTAACAGCAGCACATTTTCTATCCTCAGTTCATCTAGATGTTATTTTGGGTGAGAAACAAGGTTGATTTTTTTTTTTTTTCAAGCAAGCTAGCTGTCTCCTCTGACTACATGTATGAAGTGTGTTGGTTTGGCTAAACTGGCCTGTTTCCTCTGCTGCTTTAGAAAGATCTGGGATTCCGCTTGTCCCTGGGGTGTGTTGCGGGCTTGGGTGATGGGTTTAGCTGAGGGCAGGGAGAGATGCTAGAGGTCTTGTCCAGGGTTGAGATAGGAGATGCCAGCGAGGGGCACTTTGTGGGCTTCCACCAGTGCTACCAGGCACCCGGACAGTGACCAAGGAGGCCCCTCAATGTGGGGAGGGGGCTGCTTTAAAAATGCAGATTAAACCACCCCAACTTCTTGTCCTTTCTCCATCATCAAAGACATGGATCTGCCATTCTCTTTCATGCACACACCTCCTAGGCTACACACTACATCATTTAAGTTTCAAAATTGGACAGATCATCTGTCCTGAACCCCAAGTTTTTCTGGCATGTTGTTAACCACGGGCTGCACACTTTAAAGTGCCAGCAATAAGAAAGCAGAGCCTTCCCATTTTCTTGCTTTGAGTTCCCCTCTTCAAGCATGTTTATCTTGTAAGAAGACAGGGACCAAGAGTTCTGTTGTCTAAAACTGCATCAGACTTCATACCAAAGGCCAACAGGCACATGAAAAGATGTTCTACATCGCTAATAAATAGCAAAGTGTGAATCAAAACTACAATGAAGTATCAGTTTGCACCAGTCAGAATGGCCAGGAACACTTCTACACTGTAGGTGGGAATGTAAACCAATGTAGGTGGTACAACCACAGTGGAGAATAGTATGGAGGTTCCTTAAAAACTAAAAATACAGTTACCACAGGATCCAGCAATCCCACTCCAGGGCATATATCCAGAGATACATGGTCATCCCATCCCTTTTAAATAAAACAGTGTATGCCAGGAGCCGGCATATTGCATATTGAGTGCATATTGCATATTGAGTGCAGCACTTTGCACAGCATCATCTTTCAGGATCTGGAATAGCTCAACTGGAATTCTATCACTGCCAGCGTGAGGAACTCCGCCCGCGTGGCAAAGGTCATGAGGAAGGAGGCTCGTCATACGCAAAGGCGGGATCGAGCCTCAGGAGTCCCCCTGGAAATTCTCGAGTATCTACCCCCTCCAAACCAGAGTCTGCCTACTTTCTGCTTTGTGCTCTCACCTACACCTCTGACTTTACGGGGGGCTGTCCCCCACTACCTCTCTCTGAAAAAAGAGTTAGCTTACAGCTCCAGTTAATAATTCCTGGGTGTGACAGTGTTTCAACCTACAAACTCCTTTGGAAATCCTCTAGCCTGCCTGAATAGGTTTTTCTGGCCACATGTGATTGTTCAGAGCCTCCCAACTGTGAGAGGCAGGAGATGTTCTAAACTGTCTAAACACAGATTCCTTTGAGTAGTTAAAAGACTGATTAGAAATTGTATTGGTGAAGGGTTTTTCACTTATTGGGCCAATGTTTGCTGCTAAGTCTCGATACTCCTTACCTACTGTGTCCTTGGCAGTGTATTGATTGATATAATGGGTGTATAGAAATGTAAATAGTAGCCTCAATGTTTGTAACCTTGGACCCTTGAGTTAATTCTTTTCTTGATTGAGCCCACCACACCTTTGCCCTATAGGAATGCAGCTTTGTCCAGTGCTTTTTTGGAGGCTGGTGCCTGACTTTGGAATAATCACCTTTAGAGAAAAATAAGTTTCTTAAAATGTTAACAGGCCTCCTGGCCAGAAGATGATGTAAATCACCTGAACTTTTGCATACGATAAGTTTGAAAGTCTGGCTTCGATTAGAACCAGGAACTGCTGTCCTTGCATGACTCCACCCCTTCCCCCATTATCCTCTATGCATAACTTAAGGTATAAAAACTACTTTGGAGTGTGGGCCTTGTTCACCGAAACTTGGTCTCCCCATGTCGCGCTCTCTGTCTCACTCTGGCTGAGTCTCCATCTGGAGCGCGGAACCCACCATGCTTACTAATTATGCCTGGGCTTCTAAGATCCGACTGAGGAGGCCTCAGTGTCTCCTCTCCTTCGGGAGAACGGAAGGACACCTGCGGCCTACGTAAGTGGTGCAAACTTCTTGTCTTGAAGTTTTATTGGTCTCCCACGTAAACCAAGCTACTCAGCCTCTTTTCTCCACTGAAATTCCTCACTGAGCTATCCTCATTCTATTACTCTTTATATCCTTAATTAATGTTTAATTAAGCAGTTGTTTCCTGATCCTCGCTGATGCTGTCTCTCCTTCGAATACCCTGGATCAGCCAGGGCTGGTCCCTGGCAAGTGTGTATATTTTAATTTGGTCATACTTGAACTTCATTTAAATGGAATCACTCATATGTAATCTTTTATATCTGTTGTTTTAATTCATTGTTATTTCTATGATATTTCTTTATGTTATGTGTACCAACAGCTCATTCTTTTAAGATGCTATGTAATATACCACTGTGGGCTTCTTGGGTAACTCAGCTGATAAAGAATCTGTCTGCAATGCAGGAGACCCTGGTTCAATTTCTGGGTCAGGAAGTTCCCCTGGAGAAGGGATAGGCTACCCAATGCAGTATTCTTGAGCCTCTCTGGGGCTCAGACAGTAAAGAATCCACTTGCAATGAGAGAGACCTGGGTTCAATCTCCAGGTTGGGAAAACCCCCTGGAGGAGGGCATGGCAACCCACTTCAGTACTGTTGCCTGGAGAATCCCCTGGGACAGAGGACCCTGCTGGGCACATACCACTGTGTGAATATACCTTGATTGATTTATCCATTTTTTATTGAAAAATAGGTAAATGTTGAAAAATGTTTATGGAAAAACATTTTGATTGTTTCCAGGTTTTATCTATTTACATTATCTTGTGCATCTTTGAATAAACGTACACACTCATTATTCTTGGATAAATACTAAGGGTGAGATTGGGCTTCCCTGGTGGCTCAGACAGTAATATCAGCCTGCCAATGCAGGAGACCCAGGTTCAATCCCTCAGTCACAAAGATCCCAGGAGTAGAAAATGGCAACCCACTCCAGTATTCTTGCCTCGGAAATCCCATGGACAGAGGAACCAGGTGGGCTACAGTCCATGGGGTTTCAGAGTCAGGCACGACTGAGCGACTAACACACACAAGGGTGAGATTGCTATGCCAGTAAGGAAGAGTGTACTTTCAAAGGATCCTGCCATGTTTTCAAACCCCTTCCCCACTTCTCCCCCCAACAGGGTTGTTGCTGTTGTTCAGTTGTGACCCCATGGACTGAAGCATACCAGGATTCCCTGTCCTTCACCATCTCCCAGAGCTTTCTGAGACTCATATCCATTGAGTTGGTGATGTCCTCCAACCATTTTGTCCTCTGTTGTCCCCTTCTCCTCCTGCCTTTAATCTTTCCCAGCATCAGGGTCTTCTCCAATGAGTTGGCTCTTCTTTTCAAATCAGGTGGCCAAAGTATTGGAGCTTCAGCTTCAGCATTAGTCCCTCCAATGAATATTCAGGACTGATTTCCTTTAGGACTGACTGGTTTGATCTCCTTGAAGTCCAAGGGACTCTCAAGAGTTTTCTTCAACACCACAGTTCAAAAAGCACCAATTCTTCAGTGCTCAGCTTTCTTTATGGTCCAACTCTCACATTCATACATGACTTCTGGAAAAACCATAGATTCGACTAGATGAACATTTGTCCACAAAGTAATGTCTCTGTTTTTTAATATGCTGTCTAGGTCATAACTTTTCTTTCAAGGAGCCTGCAGTCACCATCTGCAATGATTTTGGAGCCCAAGAAAATAAATGATCTTACTGTTTCCATTATTTCCCCATCTGTTTGCCATGAAGTGATGGGACTGGCTGCCATGATCTTCGTTGTTTGAATGTTGAGTTTTAAGATGGCTCTTCCACTCTCCTCTTTCATCAAGAGACTCTTTAGTTCCTCTTTGCTTTCTGCCATAAGAGTGGTATCATCTGCATATCTGAGGTTATTGATATTTCTCTTGGCAATCTTGATTCCAGCTTGTGCTTCATCCAGCCCAGCATTTCTCATGATGCACTCTGCATAGAAGTTAAATAAGCAGGGCAACAATATACAGCCTTGATGTACTCCTTTCCCAATTTGGAACCAGTTCGTTGTTCCATGTCCAGTTCTAACTGTTGCTTCTTGACCTGCATACAAGTTTCTCAGGAGGCGGGTAAGGTGGTCTGGTATTCCCATCTCTTGAAGAATTTTCCACAGTTTGTTGTGATCCACAGTCAAAGGCTTGGCATAATCAATAAAGCAGAAGTAGATGTTTTTCTGGAGCTCTCTTGCTTTTTCTATGATCCAATGGATGCTCACAATTTGATCTCTGGTTCCTCTGCCTTTTCTAAAATCCAGCTTGAACATCTGGAAGTTCACGGTTCTTGTATTGTTGAAGCCTGGCTTGGAGAATTTTAAGCGTTACCTTGCTAGAGTGTGAGATGAGTGCAATTGTGCGGTAGTTTGAACATTTTTTGTCATTGTTTTTCTTGGGACTGGAATGAAAACTGACCTTTTCAAGTCCTATGGCTACTGCTGAGTTTCCCAGATTTGCTGGCATACTGAGTGCAGCACTTTTAACAGCTCAGCTGGAATTCCATCACCTCCACTAGCTTTGTTCATAGTGATGCTTCCTAAGGCCCACTTGACTTTGGATTCCAGGATGTCTGGCGTTAGTGAGTGATCACACCATTGTGGTTATCTGGGTCATTAAGATTTTTTTGTATAGCTCTTCTGTGTATTCTTGCCACCTCTTCTTAATTTCTTCTGCTTCTGTTAGGCCCATACCATTTCTGTCCTTTATTGTGCCCATCTTTGCATGAAACGTTCCCTTGGTATCTCTAATTTTCTTGAAGAGATCTCTAGTCTTCCCCATTCTATTGTTTTCCATCTATTTCTTGCATTATTGGCAAGATGGTAAAGTAGAAGGGTGTGTGCTCATCTTCTGTGAAAACTCCAAAATTACAACTCGCTGATAAACAACCATCAATAGGATAATGTTGGATCCCACCAAAAAAAGATAACTGACATCCAAGCCCAAAGGAGAAGCCCCAGCAAGACAGTAGAAGGGGCAAAATCATATTTAGAATCAAACTCATACCTGCCAGAGATGCTTGGAAGGCTCAAACAAAACCTTGTGCACACCAGGACACAGAGACCACACAGAGACTGAGTCAGACCTGTGTTTGAGTCTCCTGTGAAGAAGTTTAAGCATCAGCAGTGGCCTGCCGCAGGGGCAGGGGCTCTGGGTGAAGGTATCTGGCCACACAGCCTGTGGCATAAGCCCTCTTGGAGGTCGCCATTAACCCCACCATAGAGCTGCCGAGCAGATGATCCAGAAACAGCAGAACAATTATACTAAAGAAATTCTTGCACTGTGAAGAAAGTTCTAGGACCCATAACAAATTTCCCAACCTGGGAATCTGGCAAAAGGACTGTGAACTCCCAGAGAATTTGACTTTGGAGGCCAATGGGATTTGATTACAGAACTTATACAGGACTGGGGAAACAGACTCTTGGAGGGCACAAACAAAACCTTGTGAGCACCAGGACCCAGGAGAAAGGAGCAATGACCCCACAAGAGACTAACCCAAACTTGCCTGTGAATGTCCAGGAGTCTCTGGTGGAGGCGTGGGTCGGTGGTGGCCTACTGCTGGGTCAGGAGCACTGAATATGGCAGTGCATGCAGGGGGCCTTTTGAAGGAGGTCATCATTATCTTCATTAACTCAACCATAGTTTGGTCTCAGGTCAAACAACAGGGAGGGAACAGGCTCCACCCATCAACAGAAACTTGGACTAAAGATTTACCGAGCATAACCTTGCCCATCAAAACAAGACCCAGGTTCCCCCCCAGTCAGTCTCTCCCATCAGGAAGCTTCCATAAGCCTCTTATCCTTCTCCATCAGAGGGCAGACAGACTGAAAACCACAATCACAGAAAACTAACCAATCCGATTACATGGACCACAGCCTTGTCTAACTCAGTGAAACTATGAGCCATGCTGTGTAAGGCCACCCAAGACAGACAGGTCATGGTGGAGAGTTCTGAAAAAACATGGAGAAGGGAATGGCAAACCACTTCAGTATTCTTGCCTTGAGAACTCCATGAACAGTATGAAAAGGCAAAAAGATATGACACTGAAAGATGAACTCCCCCAGCCGGTAGGTGCCCAATATGCTACTGGAGAAAAGTGGAGAAATAACTCCAGAAAGAATGAAGAGGTGGAGCCAAAGTGAAAACAATGCCCAGTTGTGGATGTGATGGGTGATGGAAGTAAAGTCCGATGCTGTAAATAGCAATATTGCATAGGAACCCAGAATGTTAGGTCCATGAATCAAGGTAAACTAGAAGTAGTCAAACAAGAGATGGCAAGAATGAACATCGCCATTTTAGTAATTACTGAACTAAAATGGACTGGAATGGGTGAATTTAATTCAGATGACTATGATATCTACTACTGTGGCCAAGCATCCCTTAAAAGAAACGGAGTAGCCCTCATAGTCAAAAAAGAGTCTGAAATGCAATCTTGGTGCAATCTCAAAAATGACAGAATGATCTCTGTTCGTTTCCAAGGCAAACCATTCAATATCACAGTAATCCCAGTCTATAACCCAACCAGTAATGCTGAAGAAGCTGAACAGTTCTATGAAGATCTACAAGACCTTCTAGAACTAACACCCCCAAAAAGATGTCCTTTTCATTATAGGGGGCTGGAATGCAAAAGTAGGAAGTCAAGAGATACAGTAACAGGCAAATTTGGCCCTGGAGTACAAAATGAAGCAGGGCAAAGACTAACAGAGTTTTGCCTAGAGAAACGCACTGGTCATAGCAAATACCCTCTTCCAACAACATAAAAGAAGACTCTACACATGGACATTACCAGATGGTCAATACTGAAATCAGATTGATTATATTCTTTGCAGCCAAAGATGGAGAAGTGGTAACTCCAGTCATGAAATTAAAAGAATGCTTGCTCCTTGGAAGGAAAGCTGACAAACCTAGACAGCATATTAAAAAGCAGAGACATTACTTTGTTGACAAAGGTCCATCTAGTCAAGGCTATGGCTTTTCCAGTGGTCAGGTATGGATGTGAGAGTTGGACCATAAAGAAAGCTGAGTGCTAAAGAATCGATGCTTTTGAACTGTGGTGTTGAAGAAGACTCTTGAGAGTCCCTTGGACTGCAGGGAGATCAAATCAGTCAGTCCTAAAGGAAATCAGTCCTGAATATTCATCAGAAGGACTGATGCTGAAGCTGAAGCCCCAATACTTTGGCCACCTGACCCAAAGAACTGACTCACTAGAAAATACCCTGATGCTGGGAAAGACTAAAGGCAGGAGGAGAAGGGGGCGACAGAGGATGAGACGGTTGGATGGCATCACCAACTCTATGGACATGAGTTTGAGCAAGCTCCGGAAGTTGGTGATGGACAGGGAAGCCTGGCGTGTTGCAGTCCATGGTGTTGCAAAGAGTAGGACACGACTGAGTGACTGAACTGAACTGATTTCTTTGCGTTGATTACTGAGGAAGGTTTTCTTATCATCTCCTTGCTATTCCCTGGAACTCTGCATTCAGATGGGTATATCTTTCCTTTTCTCCTTTGCCTTTCACTTCTCTTTTCTCAGCTATTTGTTAGGCCTCCTCAGACAACCATTTTGCCTTTTTGCATTCCATTTTCTTGGGGATGGTTTTGATCACCGCCTCCTGTACAATGTTAGGAATCTCCGTCCATAGTTCTTCAGACACTCTATCAGATCTAATCCCTTGAATCTATTTGTCACTTCCACTGTGTAATCATAAGGGATTTGATTTAGGTCATACCTGAATGGTCCAGTAGTTTTCCCTACTTTCTTCAATTTAAGTCTGAATTTTGCAATAAAGAGTTCATGATCTGAGCCAGGGTATGAGTTCCAATTGTCCCACTTCTTTGTAAACACTTCTTAGTCTTTTGAATTTAAGCCAGTGGACTGGGTGTGCAGTGGCACTTCATTGTGGTTTTGGCTTGCATTTTCCTGATAGTTAATAATTTAAGTGCTTTTTTAGTCACTTATTGGCCACTGGTTATCCTCTTGTGATGATCCCATCTAGTCTTTTGTTAACTTTTACATCAGTTTTTTTTTTAAATTGCTCTGTAGTTCTTTATATAATCTAGATATGAGTCTTTTGTTGGATGTAGGTATTGTAAATACCTTCTCCCAGTCTATGACTTGCCTTTTTACTCTAATTAAGAGTTTTGTTTGTTTGTTTTTTCATGAACAGTAGTTCTTAGTTTCAATGAAATCCAATGTCTCAGTCTTTTAATTGGTTTTTTTCAGTCCTTCCCCAGAGGAGATAAGATATTTTTCTATAGTGTTTTTCCTAAAAGTTTTATTGTTTTGCCTTTTACATTTATGATCCATTTCAAATATGTTTTTTATGCTTCAAATAGATTTTGTGCATCATCTGCAGTCAAGGCCATGATGCATCTATTTTCCATGCAGGATCTTTTGTTAAGAAGACCACGCACAACTGTAAGAAGGAACTTACAGTGACCTGGGATAGTTAGGGAGTTTGGGGTGGATATGTACACACTGCTGTATTTAAACTGAATAACCAATAAAGACCTACTGTACAGCACGGGGAACTCTGCTCAGTGTTGTGTGGCCACACGGATGGGAGGGGTGTTTGGGAGAGAATGGATGCATGTGTGTGTGTGGCTGAGTCCCTTTGCTGTGCACCTGAACCATCGCAACACTGTTAATCAGCTGTAATCCAATACGAAACCAACAGCCTAAAAAAGAAGACCGCCCTTTCCGCACTGAGCAGCAACGGCGCCTTTGTTGTAAATCAGGTGACTGTATACATGTGCGTCTATTTCTGGGCTCTGTTTCTTTTCCACTTTATCCTGTGAGCAGAAACCAGGACTGAATTTGTGAGGCCAGAGACAGGCATTTCCCAAGATGCTATTTTTAGGAGAAGACGTGAATGCTTTTGCTTTGGTAGAATTCTTTGGATTCTTTTCCCCAACTTACTTTCCATCTCTTTATAAGGACAAAGGTGGCAGTGAGCTCCAGGCCAGGCACTGGCAGGCATTTTTTATTACGAATTTTATTACGTCTACTTTTTCTAACAGAAAAAAAAAATTAACAATATAAAGTTTAATATGTCCCTTAACCCAATATCCAGAAAGCAAAATGAAATTACACAAATGCCTGTGGAACTTGTATTTTGCATTATTCATAATTCATTTTCTATATTCCTGATAGTGGTGGATCAGACGTTAAAGAAATCTGCCTGCAATGCAGGAGACCTGGGTTCCATCCCTGGGTTGGGAAGATCCCCTGGAGAAGGAAATGGCAACCCACTCCAGTATTCTAGCCTGGAGAATCCCATGGACAGAAGGGCCTGGTGGGCTACAGTCCATGGGGTTGCAGAGTCAGACATGCCAGACTAACCGTTTCACTAGAAATGCTGTAAAAATGTCTTGAAACCTCAGAGAGAAAACAGCTAGTGCTATAACGTGGGATTTAAACTTTTCCTGTTTTTTTATGAGTAAAAATATCACTACATCAGTTTATCTTTAATCCTGGCATTTAATACAGTGTTATAGACAGTCACGCTATCTCTGTTTGCAAATTATCTTTTAATGAGAAAAGCACACTTTAAGCTCTTGCTTGTGAATGGCAACATTAGCTACAAGAAATATTTGTATGTATTTTGATTGTGACATATATATTTTGTGAAATATTTGTAAGAAATAAATTCCATGCACTTTGTAAGATGAAAATTAAAAAAAAAAAATTGCATGATGCTCACAATTTCTCTGGTGCACCCAGTGGAACTAGTTTATCAAGTTCAATTTTCTACAAGTTCTGGGTCACTCACACTTCATATCTCGTGAAAATGTCCAATCCATCTCAGAATGTGCCAAGTTCCAGAGTAGGTTCAGCAGTATGCGCAGCTTTAATGGAGAAATGACGGATTTCTTTTTTCCTCCTCTCCCTGTGTTTAATTGAGACTCCCTGTAGCAGGACAGTTCTTCCTGTTAGAAGAGGCTCACTAAGCAGGCAACAGTGAACACACTCCTTGCCTGACAATCCCTACGCTCACACATGGTCTGCCTGCACTGTCTCTTACACAGATCAAAATCCAGGATTCAAAATATGGCTTTTACTGAATCACAGGGGAGTCCAAAAGTTGAACCATTGTAAATCAAGGCCCATCTGTATACTCAGCCACTACAAATCAGCATGGGTTTTGCTTTATACCAGAACCACATCTGCTCTCTGCCTTTATTTATGAACATGGAAGAACCGTGACTATGGATTTTTTTTTTTTTTTGCCATACCTCGAGGCTTTCAAGATTTTAGTTCCCCAGCCAAGGATTGAACCCACACTCTTGGCAGTGAAAGCGTGGAGTCCTAACCACTGGACCACCAGGGACTTCCCTTAGGAAAAAGCTTTGTGAGAAGTTATTTAGAAAACAGAGCAGCACTGACACACCTGTATTAAACAGAAGGAAAGTGATAGTTCAATAAGAAGGCAGCATTTATGCTTGAGAGTTGAGAAGCTTTTTCAACATTTGTTATATCCACAAGTCTGCTCCTTGTGGGTGTGCTCAGTAGTGTGCGACTCTGCAACCCCATGGACTGTAGCCCACCAGGCTCCTCTGATTGTGGGATTGCCCAGGCAAGAATACTGGACTGAGCTGCCATTTCCTTCTCCAGGGGACCTTCCTGACCCAGGGATTGAACATGCGTCTCGCATTTCCTGCTTGGCACCACATGGGAATTCCCACTCTACTCACTAGGAATTATCATTTCATTCATGTTGTGAAGTCTCAGCT
>NW_011494680.1:7752916-7766019 GCF_000754665.1 Bison bison bison
TATCTCAGCTAATACCCTGATCACTGATGACAGTAAACGGCCTGTTTTTCAAGAAATCAAAACTTTGTAAGTTTGAAAGCCTTCTGCTGTTACAAGGAGTGCATGGTGTCTTGTGTTATAACGCGTCAATGTAGAAATGCTTTGTGGAATATCAGGTACTACAGTTAGAAGGTGACCTCTAATGTTCTTACTTATTACATGATGATACTTATTTATAAGGCATCTCAAAGTATTTTTAAATTATGCACAATTGCTTTTAGTTCTAATTGGTAACAAAAAGAACCATCTGTCTGGTAAGATTTTGAGTGTCACAGAAGACAATGGCTCATTGCTCTTCCATGTTCCCATGTACTCCTCAATGTTACAAGCTAAATCTGAGGGATATTCATGAAAATGTTATTATTTTTTTAAAAAAAGGATCTAATTAAGTGTACAGTGGCATGAAAATAAAGGGGAAAGTATGCACTTTTGCTGACCATGAGTTGTCATCGCTAAGTTGTATCTTACTCTTTGCAACCACATGGGCTGCAGCATGACAGGCTTCCCTGTCCTTCACCATCTCCCAGAGTTTGCTCAAACTCATGTCCATTGAGTCAGTAATACCATCCAATCGTCTCATCCTCTGTCACCCTCTTCTCCTCCTGCCTTCAATCTTTCCCAGCGTCAGCGTCTTTTCCAATGAGTCGGCTCGTCGCATCAAGTGGCCAAAGTATCAGAGCTTCAGCTTCAGATGAGTCCTTCCAATGAATATTCAGGTTTGATTTCCTTTAGGATTGACTGGTTTAGATAGACGATGTACAACTTGTTTTAAAAGTGATACCTATTAATACATAGGCGGTGACATCTCCATACTTCCCAAACAGTGAGGAAGAAGAGAGAAGCCTGGAGCTTAAAATTTTGACTGAAATTGCGGAAAACTCAGGCATCACATAAGCTTGTGAGATTAGGCTTTCCAGTTCCATATGAGTTCACTTTAAGAACTCATTCTTTAGGAAACCAAACTCATGGAAGATGCCTGGGCTGGTTAAGGAGACACCTACTGGCCAAACAGAATTCCAAAGAGATTACAAATGACAGCCAAATTAATTATCCACTATGGCCAGTACAGGAGTTAGTTGGGGGCATTTCTAAACTAGCCTGAGAAAAAAGCATTACAATATGGGTTTGGAATCAGACCATCAGAGAAGCATCTGTACCATTAGGGTCCACAACACTGCAGAGACCCCTCTGAAGCAACACTTGACATTTGTCAAAGTGAAGTGAAGTCGCTCAGTCTGACTCTTTGTGACTCCATGGACTGTAGCCCACCACGCTCCTCCATCCATGTAATTTTCTAGGCAAGAGTACTGGAGTGGGTTGCCATTTACTTCTCTAGGGGATCTTCCCAATCCAGGGATCGAACCCGGGTCTCCTGCATTGCAGGCAGATGCTTTACTGGAGTTCCCCAAAGTACTAACACTTCCTAAACTGCCTTAAACCCTAGTGATGGTGAAAACCCTAGGACTTCCCTGGTGGCTCAGACGGTAAAGCATCTGCCTACAATGTGGGAGATCTGGGTACATTAGAGAGGACTGGTTGTGTATATGTGTATATGTACATGTCATATGGAGGTTTGTTTCCGCCAACACTGGAAGTGATGCTGCTATGAAGCCTCACCTATTTTAAAGTGAGACACAAACAGGTGGGGCTCAACCTCCCTGGCGTCAGAAGCACCTAAGAAGTCTATAAACCACATAGCTTCTAGCTGATAGTGTGTCTCACCAGTGATACGCCAGGAACCATTTGAATTTCCATTTTACCCATGAACACTGTAAACTGTGTAAAGTGTTCTCACAAATTGGCCAAAGATGGCTGGTTTATATTCTAAGAGGATGGCTAACATAAAAGCTGTCAATTAATGGACATTAGTAACAGTTTAAACTGCTTCCCAGTTATTAATAGTAAGTAAAAGGGTACATTTATGAAAATTAGATTTTAAAATCATGTGCTTTAAAAAAAATCAAGGATATTTACACCTAAACATTAATGGCCAATAGCTACTTCAGTCCTAACTTCAAAAATACATGTGATGCTTTAAAGATTGTTGTATGTAAAATACATGCATAGAAAAAAATATATATATATATATCTCCAAGTCACTGAGCCAACTTGAAGCACAGGAGTAGCTACACACACACAGACACAACTTCCTGATGGCTCAGCAGGCAACGAATCTGCTTGCAACTTGAAGCACAGGAGTAGCTACACACACATACACACACACCTTGAAGCACAGGAGTAGCTACACACACACACACAAACTTGAAGCACAGGAGTAGCTACACACACACACACAAACTTGAAGCACAGGAGTAGCTACATACACACACACACAAACTTGAAGCACAGGAGTAGCTACACACACACACACACACACACTTCCCGATGGCTCAGCATGTAACGAATCTGCTTGCAACTTGAAGCACACACACACACACACACACACACACACAACTTGAAGCACAGGAGTAGCTACACACATACACACACACATTTTGGGCTTCCCGATGTTTCAGCAGGTAATGAATCTGCTTACAATGCAGGAACCACAGATTTGTGTTCAATCCCTGGGTCAGAAAAACCTCCTGGAGAAGGAAATGGCAATCCAGTCCAGTATTCTTGCCTGGAAAATCTCAAGGACAGAGCAACTGTTAGGCCAACGGTTCACAAAGAGTTGGACATGACTGAGTGACTATTATTAATGTATGTGGACATATATTTACATATAAACTTATTTTTGTAGTATATATATTTTGCATATTACAAAATAGTTATATACTATACTAATTTTGAAGTATATAAATATATAAGTATATACTTTGAATTTATACTTAGTTACATATATATGTACTTATTTTATACTTAAGTATACATACACTTACTTACATAAATATTCATACTTGTTTTTAAAGCATACATGTGGCGCTTTAAAGAGTGTATATAAAAATATTTTTATTAAATTTATTTAATTGGAGGTTAATTACAATATTGTATTGATTTTGCCATACATCAACATGAATCCACCACGGGTGTACATGTTCTCCCCATCCTGAACCCCCCTCCCACCTTCCTCCCCGTACCATCCCTCTGGGTCATTTATATATGTCATTGGCCCAACTTGAAGCACAGGAGTAGCTGTGCACGCACACACACACACACACACACACACATATATATATATCAAATATCTATAAACATACATGGATATTATATCTATGCAGCTACTTCTGTGTTGATTGGCTCAGTGACTCAGGGTGACCAAAAGACTGGTAGAAGTGATGTGAAGTCTTCTAAGCCTCTGACTCTGCTGCCTGCCCCCTGCCACTTTTAGGAATTCTGTGGCCACTGCTCAGAAACAAGGGTACTCTGACAGGACATATAAGGAAGTAAAGCACCTGGAGGGCCTGAGCAATGTCATGGAGCTCCCAACCCAAGGTGAGCTGACAGATGAGCACACCCACGTGAAGCAAATCAATGTTATCATAAGCCACTGTTCTGGGTGAGCGGTCACCAAATACTTGACACAGCAACCAGCAGCCAGAGTGAGGGGCAGAGCACTTGGCACTGCTGCCTGACGAGGCTGGGAGAACAGGGAAGTGCCTGAGAAGGCTGGAAAAGAAAAACTGCTACTGGAACAGAAGATGGAAAGATGCTGACTGACGTCTTTTAGCAGCAATGTTAACTGGCAAAACTAACAAACACGTTTTTGGCTAGGAAAGCTTTCCAAGAAACGTTTGCAAGTGTCCACTGATTTCCTTCAGTTGTGCCCTGGAAGAGAGATGAAATAGAGAAGCAGTTCCTTTGCAGGAACAGTTCAACAGAGATACAGGCAACTCAGGCTCTGTAAGGGGGGGTGGTGGTGGTGGGTTCCACTTTCTCCAGAGCTCAAAAGTCTCAAAGTGATAACAGGTTTCAGAGCCATTCTAGCTGTGCATCAAAGGAGATTTTCAAGAAACTGACAAGATGACCTACCAAATGGGAGAAAATATTTATAAATCATCTAAATGTAGAATCCAGTATATATGAAGAACTCTTACAATAATAAAAAGAAAACAAACAAAAAAAATGGACAAGAGTGCTTGAACTGGTATTTCTTCAACAAAAACACAGAAATTCCCCACAAGCACATAAAACACCCACTTAGAATGGCTACTTAAAAAGAAGTCATGATAACGTAAATGCTAACCAACTAAAAAGTAATGTACTACACAGGAATGACAGCAGAAAAGGTTCTTGTAAAGTAACTACATCTTCCTTTCATATGAGAAAGTAAACTGACATTATAAAAATGCTTTATCCAGAAATACCAATTTAGTCATATAGCTTAGCACATCAAAGTGGCCAAACAAGCAAAATTACCTCTACCTGGCAAAGTTGGGAAACAGGACAGGGGTTTAAGGGCTTCCCTAGTGTCTCAGACAGTAAAGAATCAATCTGGAATGTGGGAGATCCAGGTTCGATCCCTAGGTCAGGAGGATCTCCTGGAGAAGGGAACAGCAACCCACTCCAGTATTCGTGGCTGAGAAATCCCATGGACAGAGGATTTGCCTAGCAGGCTACACAGTCCATGGTGTCACAGACAGTCAGACATGAGTAAGCGACTTTCACTTTTTTCACTTTAAGGGCATATTAATTTTTTTTTGAAAGCATGTGCATGTTTTACACCATGATGATTTTTAATAAAAATAAAATTTGTGTAATTTTTGCTCATTCTGGTCTTAGTATATCCAGGTACCTTTACAAAAATAAAACCATCCACATAATTCTTATGTGCTTGAAATATACTGGCATCTAAATGTGACTTAAACTTTCATTCTTACAATAAAGCTACATTTCTATTCAAGTTTGAATAGTGAATTTGCAGGTTCTGATTAGACAAAGAAGAAATCTTTATAATAGCTAACATATATAAGTACTTAAGTCTGTTTATCTGAAATTGTTCAAAGCCCTTTACATTTATCATTTTCACCACTTAATTTTCTAAAATAACCCTGAGGCAGGTTCAGAGTTTATGCAGCTTGCCCAGATAAAGTCAGACCTGGGACAGAAGCTTGGGCACTCTGATGTCATGGCTGGCCTCACCCACCCAAAGAGGGTGGAAACCCAACCAGGCTTCATTTCTCTTCTTTGTAACTAAGAAAACCATACTTTCTTTTTGTTTGCTTTATGAAGGCATAGGTAACCGCTGGATAAAGAACAGGATGTAAGAAAAATGATAAGCAACAAAAGTTGACATTAAAGAGTGCCACTCAGGAGAGATCAGGTTCAGCCAGCATTCCACAGCATGACTCTGAAATTTGAAGTCAAAAAAGCCCACCGGGCAGATTCACTCAGACCCAAGAACACCTTGCTCAGCAGACCCACCCTTACACAGAGCTCTTTGCTGGTGATGCTGTCTGCGTGAGGATGCAATGGAAGGACTGAAGAGAAACGTGAAATCATTTGTCCATTTATTCATTAATATGTTGTCAAATTCAGTTTTCTATACACTATGGTGTTTATTCCATTTTCTGTACTATTAGATATACATATTTAAAAAAATATTTAACTTATTTTTATGAAGAAATTAAATACTTTCTGAAAAAAAAAAAAAAGCCATTTTATTACTGTTCTCTAGCAACAAACCTGAAACAAGTCCCAATCCACTCAGGCAGCTCACTTAGATGCCTCTGTTCGCGGCATTTATCTGAAGACCGGGTTTATACAATTCTACTCTACAGAAGGCTGTTTGACCCTGTTACATAGCATACAGTTAAAGAACATTTTTGTAATAAACATGTTTCTCTTCGATATGATACAGAACAAGTTTTTCACACTTCCCAGCAGTCACTCAAATATATTAAAAATGTTTCCATCTTTAAAAGGCACACACATTTACAGGTTCAAATCTTTATTGTTTTAAAATTCTACATGTCTTTTACAATACAACATTTTGTTATTTAAATGACCTCTAAATGGTTAATGTACAATGACTATGCTTTTTCTGAAACTGAACCATGAATTACGACCTCGTCGATATGATTCTTCTAAACAGAGTACAAAAGTGTTGGGAGGGGCTATGTGCCACTTGGAGACCACCCCCAGCACACACCTCCTTGGAAAACCCAGGCGACCATCTGCTCAAAGTGCTTCTCAAGACTGTAGATATGCCTGATCTTAAAGTCAGTCAATTGAATTAGAGTTCCTTTTTGTTTTGAAACATCAAAGGGCATTTAAAAAAATAAATGAAACAATTTGCTTTAGTAATCTACAGAGGCAAACAAAACCATGATTATCTGCATGCAGGAACACTCCTCTTTAAATAGTTCTGAAGAATGTATACATTTTATAAAGAATGTGTTAAAGAGTGCAAGTCTTCTGATATTGGCTTCACAAAAAGACAAATGCTGGTACAGTAACTAACACGGACTATCTAAGTTCAAGCTAATGTATATGTAACAGGCAATTAGCATGGCTAATCGTAGGCCACAATGCACAGGGTATGCCCTTTGAGATAATGAACTAGTTTGGTCCCCATTTCTAGAGTTACTTGGGTAGAAAAAAACAAAACCATTTTAATTCAGCTCAGAGTTTTGATGAATTTATTGTTCCTAAAGTGTAGCCAGGTAAAAAGTAAATGATATACACCAATGAAGTACATTGTCCTGTTGACTTTTATATAAAAAGATGGCCTGCTGTTTTTGGAGTGATGAAAGAGCACTGTTGGACAAACCAGGAAAACGTCACAGAAGGTCTCAATTTCTTCCGCAAATTATACTTTCTTATTCCATGACACAGCTTTCACTCTGTAAAACTTTGTCCCCAAAGGAACTTTAAATCTGTTTTGTGCCTAAGACAGAAAGAAAAGGGTGATTAAACCAAAGTGCCTAAGTTCCGTCCCATCACACTACTCAAAGCTGAATTACTGGGGGGGTCTTTATTAGAGGACACCTGCCTCCTCCCCATATGAGTGGAGACTCAGCCACTAATACTGAGGCAAGAGTCAGTGATCACTGATAAAGATACGGTGCCAAGTGAGCCGTATGTTATTACTATGAGCATCAAAGAGAAGTCCAGTACCACCCGGCTCGAGCCCTGCTGGTACACGGGGCACAGAGGAGGGTCGGGAAGCTGCTCACTGGAGGTCACTGAGCCCACAGCACCGACACTGCCCACATCACAGTCAGGCGCATGCTGAGCCAGCAACACTTCACTTGTCTCTCCTCAGTGAGGGGCACTGAGAGTCAAGACGCATCAGCTCTGCCGGCAGACAGATTCATCACCAGCTCCTTTACTGCACAAGAAGCACCAGCAACTCAACACAGAACAGTAACTTGCTGTAGTTTTCCTGTACAGGTTGACCGTTTGTTGGTAATCTAGCTCTATTTTCAGAAGGCAAGTAACACAAATATTCATAAAACTGCTGGTGCAAACTCACATTCACGAAATTCAAGGCCTGACTCAAGTGAACTAAAAGGCCAGGACTAGCACTGCTCCTGACTTCTACATGACACAGCCAGAGAACCTTCTTTCAACTCCAGGGTCTGCATCCCACCATGAAGCTTACCTTTTTGGCCTGGCAGTACTCCTTTTCCATCACTTTCCCAAGGACCCACGGTCTTCGAGACGCACCTGAAGCTATGGAATCAAATCATTAATTTCTTTTTGAAAGTACTATTATAATTACTCATGAAAACCAAACTGCCAGAATTAAAACAGACTAAGGACCTTCTCCCAAGTGAAATCACAGAAATGCAAAATGACTTATAAAACAAAACTGGATTCATTTTCCTTTAAGTGCAGATGGTAAGTAAATCAGAAGCAAACAATCTGAGTACAAACCAGGAACAAATAAATCCAGGTATTCTAAGCAGCTCAGCAGTGCCACCTACTGTAAGTGCAGACACATGACCTGTTCTGCTGCTGAAAAGAAAACTGATTTTCTAGCTTCAAAGCAAAGCACTGCATTTTTATTTCTGGCACCACAACACAAACAGTCAGTGCAAAATAAATACCTAAGAATGAAAGAACATCTGAAGGGACTACTTTTGTGAAGGGAAGGAAAAAAATGTGGAAGGAAACAGGATGAAAAAACTCATGTCACAAGCTGAGAGATGCAAGCTCATTCTCTTAAAATTCATCAGAAGTTGTCATTTAAAAAGTTGATTCCAAAAATATTTGACCAATAATTTATCTGTTTAGAGTAAAACCTCTGAAATTCCCAAGAGAAGATAAAACTGATTTTATTCTATAAACATTACTTGGCAAGACGTAAATTAACAGATCTCCTGAATAAACCATCAGAAACAAACACAGACACAGGGACTGGTTTACTGGAAGACAATTTTTCCACAGACAGCGGTGCAGATGGTTTCGGATGATTCAAGCACGTTACATTTACTGTGCACTTTATTTCTATTATTACTGTACCAGGTCCACCTCAGATCAACAGGCATTAGATCCCAGAGGCTGGGGACCCCTGGTCTGACACTAAAGTCCAAGGAGTGACAAGTACCCCTGGTCAAGGCCATAATACCCTGGTCAAAAAACCACAAAAAAAAAAAAAAGAAAGAAAGAAAAAACTTAAGTTCACGGTTTTCCACATATAAAACTAGTAAACTAAACTGCAACTGCCTTGTCTCACTTTCTGTGGTTACACTCTATATAACCCACCAACAACAGGCACAGAGGCAGTGGCCAAGTTAGAGAACTGACATCTGACCGCTCCAAACAGGAAGGGAAGGGAAGTGAAGTGAAAGTTGCTCAGTCCTGTCTGACTCTTTGTGACCCCATGAACTATACAGTCCATGGAATTCTCCAGGCCAAACAGGAACATCAAACCAAATGGATACAGTCTTTCTATTCAGGCAAAGTATTTCAGGGTGTCTATTATGTTCTTTTTGAGTTCTTTTAAAGGCCAATGTACCAGATAATTGCACATTATACCAGACAATGTACCAGATACTAACCCCAACTTGGTATATTTTAACAAAGCTCATTGCTTTGAAAAGAAAATGAAAGTACTGACAATAACGAAAAAGAAGGTAGAAACACAGAATGATATATTGCACAGAAGAGACATTTTATAATTTAAAAGAATTTATTGTCGCCAAAACAAGCAAAGTGCCCTTATAAACCAATGAGCACGTTATATTCAAGCTTACATAGGTATGAGCATTTTAACAGTACAATCCTGCTGTAGCCAGGGCATGAGATAACTGACCCGACTGCATTAGCTGCACTCAGGCTGAACTGTCAACAGAACCCAGAAAAATAATCTGGATAATGCAGACCGAATACAAACAAACAAACAAAAAAGCAGATGGAAGCAGAGCTCTCTCTTGCCTGTGTAACTCGGACCCAGTTAGACAAGCACACACCGGGTTTATGTCTCAGTGTGACACTTACCGCCCTCTCCCGGCCTGAGGTCCAGGGCGGGCAGGGACTCCGCGTGCAGGAAGTACAGGGTGGGGCTCACCGTGAAGAGCACATAGTTGTCGTGGCGCTCGTCCAGGATGATGAGCACCAGGTCGCCCACCTGGAAACTGAGCAGAGGAAAGCTTCAGTCACCTGAGAAGCCACCATCTCCCCCTCAACGCTCTGCTCGCGGACTCTGCAGGGCCCAACCAGTTCAGCTATCAATGCAACAGCAGATGTCTCAGCTACATGACTGCTCACACAGCTGCTCACAGGAGTGCTGGACATACACATATGTTCAAAGGGTAACACGAGCAACTGTCAGAGACCAACATAATCTACTGGTTAAGAAAACAGCCACACACCCACCCACACACACACACACACACTCACTCACACACACACACACAGCTTGGGTGAGGAGGAAAAAAAATACCCAAGTTCACCTAGTTATAGGAAGAAGGTACTCATCCAAACCCACCATTTTACAACAACGCACACAAATAGAGGGAGCAAACGCACAGTCACGTAAGGAGGGAAGCGCAACTTGTCCAGCAGTGCTGCTCCAGGCTCTGAGGAGAGTCCCCTCAGTCTGGAAGGAGAGGCAAGGAAACCAGGTGTGACGGCCTGAGGTTTCAGATGGCTTCTGTCTGTCTCCTCAGGGTCCTTCAGAATTGTCTTCGCAATACCAGTTCAAAGTTAATCTGGATCTCAGACAATAGTGGTCCTGAACCTGATAAATCATTAACATCACTAGGGAAACTCTACAAAGATAACAGTCTCTCCTTCATTAACTGTTTATCTCACAATTAACTGCCTGCCTAAAAGAATAGGACCAGATACGTTCTGGACAAACATCAGAAGACAACGCCTCAAAAGGGAAGGTGGGCTTCTCGGAGATGGTTTTTGTGTTAAGCTCATCTCTCTCATTTTTGAAAGACTGTAAGTTGATTTGACTTGACATACAGCTGGTAGGGAAAGACAGATACACCCAGCCCTTTCAAATCACTCGGTTTAATGTCAGTAACCCAGACACTTGGTTGATAGATCCATTACAGAGAAAGTCTTGTTTATTTTTTAAGTCAATGCTGATAAGCAGTGCATTATTGATGTGTAGCATATCAATAAAACAAAGTCTGAGAAATAAGCAGAAGAAGAAACACTGCAACTTAAAAAATCAAGAGTTTCCCATCTAAAATGAAAAAGATGAAGGTGGTAAAAGGGATTTAAAAGAGGTGGCAGCAACTGAAGAGGCTTCAGGAATGCAATGTAAGTGACAATTAAAGCTAGGACAGGAAGGACTTCCAATACGATCCCAATGTCCTCAAATCCCAATGCAGGAGACACAGGAGACCCAGGTTTGATCCCTGGGTGGGGATGATCCCCTGGAGATGGAATCCAATATTCTTGTCTTGGGAAAGCCCATGGACAGAGGAGCCTGGTGGACTACAGTCCAAAGGATCAAGAAGTGTTGGACATGACTGGGCACAACAACATCCCCAAAATAACACAGAAAAACCTTGCTTTTCAATTAAAAAAATATTAATTATGAATGAATGTATAACACTCTGCTGACTAAAACTGAGGTTGAAGGGCTACAGTCACTGAAACACATTTTCATGAACAATTCAGTACTATTCAATTTGGCAATTTTTTTTCACAGAAAAAAATCATAAAAAACAAAAACAATACTTACTCTCTAATGGCTATCTTCTCAGAATGCCTCGAGGATACGGAAGACATGCTCTGAGACATCTGGAAGAGAACAGTTCAAAGGTTATATGAGTCAAGTGCTCTCTCCGGGCACTTTCTAGGCCTGACTGCAGACACTTCTTCCACTATGATGTGTGGTCACGTCTGCATCCCAGCTTTCAGGGCCCAAACTCCCACGCTTCATTAACGTAATGCCTTTCCTTTAACAGTTACTCTCAGTGTACAAATTTATCTACACTTCTACTTATGCTATTCTTAATCAAATTTGGCTGGATTAAAAACTGGATATAGAATTATTTTATCAATAAACAGACACTTAACCCTAACAAATATCAGAAGGAAGAAGCTGATGATTTCAGTTAAGAGTTTACAGCCCACGATTCTGAGCGACCAGCAGCCCAGGAAGGGCTGCCGACCATCCTCCCCTGCAAGCATCCAGGTGGGAGAGGGCGGGGCTAACCGGTCTCAGTCAGGCTTCAGCCCACTTCTCACACTGTTACTTGAAACAGGGGACGTGGGTCCCAAGGTCTGGGGGCCAGAAAGGATGGCAGGGATACCTAACTCTCCCAAGCAGAGTGGCCCAACTCTAGTCACACAAACCAAGGACAGATAAATGGCTTTCCGTCTTAAACACTTAACAGCACCTACAGTGTCCTATGCACTGCCGACTGCTCTGGGAGCACAGTGCACGGTGACAACGCCCTCCAAGCAGAGCGTCCTCCCCCAGGGAGGCAGCCCAGAGCACATGGGGAGCCGCTGTGGCAGCAACTTCTCCATGTCTTCCTGAAAGGATGTGCTTCACTTACAAACAGCAAATAGCCTTAGAGCTGCTGTGGTCATAAGTTCAGGACTGACAGTTTGCAAGTTGTGGAAATAACGTGGAAGTTTTGCTGCTCGAGTTAAGATAGGCACATGCAAGAAACTGGATGCCTCCTTACAAGACACTTTACTTTAAAATAACTCCACTCTAATCAGTACCTTAAGGTTTTCAACACAGGCCTCAAAACTGCTCCCACTTCCTCATAAATCGTAATCATTAGAGTATGAAAAATTAAGCAACTGGTTTATGAAAGCACGTAAGACTGACTTGTAAAACTGATTAGTCAACAAAACCTACCAGGCATGAATTAATAAACCATACAACTTTCTGATCTTCTTAATGAAATGTGACCCAAACAGTTTAAATGTCAAGATCAACTGGGCGAGAAACCTTACCAGTCTCTGATTTAACCGCTTGTTCTCTTCTTCTTTCAACTGTAGTGTCTGCAGAGAAGAGAAAAAGAGATGATGGTTTATGCTCATAAATACTCAAATCCAAACATAATGGACTAACGCTGATCTCTAGTATAAAAAGATCTTGGGGACATTCTTTTCTAGGGAATCTCTCCAACTGTTTTATTTACTGGCATAAAAGACAATTGGAATAATTTTTAGGTATACTTCCTTAAGTCAGGTGTTCTCAAAGCTTAATCTGCATTAGAAGCCCTTGAGGACTTGCAAATACACACGAACTATCGAGATCTGTCCCCAGAGGCTGTGTTAGGAGGTGTGGCCCAGGAGGTGGGACCCACAGTTACTACACACAGGCAAGCAGACGTGATGACCCTTCACTAACAATAGCACAGGGGAGACCCGAGCAGCGAGAGTACATGTCTGTACAGTTCAGACTCCGAATCCTCAGCAGTTATCTTGTGGAGAGCAAAAGAGACTGTAAAAATCTTCAAAGCCTAAGCAATGAAAAGTGCTCTATGAACAAAGAAAGGCAAGTCTGCAATTAAGAAGGAACCCCTATTGCCATTTTTTTTTCTCTGCACCTCAATCAATCCCTATAAAAAACCTAACTTTTCTTCATTATTCACATATTCTATTTTTGCCCCATTTTGGAAAATACTTAATTTTTGAAAATTAGTATGCAGAATTCACACTTAAACTTTGTTGCTGAATCCTGAACTGTT
>NW_011494680.1:7766119-7790733 GCF_000754665.1 Bison bison bison
AGGATCAAAGATGACAGAGCTTCTCAAAAATAACCACAAAATAACCATTAAAAAGATCTAATATATAAACACAACAAATCCTGTTCTCATGTAAGGTTGCTTCACTGCGATCCAGAGTGAAGGCCTTTACCCACTATGCTTCAACACAGACAAAATGCACTTACTCGTTCCAACAGCATTATCCGCTGTCTTTCTTCAGAGAGCACGTGGACGTTTTCTCTAAGAGAAAATGACTTACTTTAGCCATATTGATAAATAAAACTGTAACATACTTAGAATGCACAATGAGGTGGTCTGAGACACGTGTACTGTGCACCGCTAATCCACACCCCCCTCACCTCACATGACTACCTCCTCCCTGCGCCCACAGTCCTGGGGAAACTATGCTCTTCCTCTCCACTTCTACCTGTATGACTTTCATTTCAGATTTTATGTTTAAGTGACCACTCCATCTACCACGGCCTCAGCCCCATGAACACACCTGAGCCTCTGGTAACCCCTGCTCCCCGAGGCCATGGGCTCAACCCTGGAACCCCTGCAGACACCAGTCCAGCAGCCCTTCCTGGCTACCCGTGGACGCTGCAGGGACACCAAGGCACCTCATGAAACACGCCCATATGGGCTCCCACAGATAACCAGTGATGTTAACACTCACTGTGCTATAAACAATCTACCGGGTCCAGCTCTCAGGTCTGTGGGCTGCGGTCACCACCGGGGCTGCCCAGCCCTCCCACCCTCAGTGCTGGCTGGCCATTCTGAACAGGAGGATGGAGCACTCACTGGACAGACATCGTGCTGGTCTCCATGGCTGAGTCTGGCCTCCCCTCGGCAAAGGTGTCCAGGGCCTCCACCGGGGGCTCGGGTGCACAGGCCCCATACAACTCCGGGGCTGCAGCCACGCCCGGGGAGGGCACGAAGGCGCCGCCCCGCAGCCGGCTGACTTCCTCCTCCAGTCGCTTCTTCTCCTCCAGCAGACGCGCGCGGTCCTCAGACAGGGACTCAATCAAATCTGCAGCCGGGGTTGGGACAGAGTTAGCCATGGCACACATCGGTCAGAGCCAAAGGTGTCGCACTCCTGAGGCCCGCTCACCTTTGTCCCGCTCCTGCTGCTGCATTGTGCTCTTGAGCTTATCACTGAGATCATTGATTATGTTTTCTTTCCTCATTTTCTCTCTCGTTAAAACAGTGTTAAAATTGGTCTGGAACAACAGAACAAGAACCACTCACATGATCTGTACACACAGCGCAGTGGCAGACACAAAAAACACACTGCATCTATTTCTGGTGGTACGTCTCAACATGGAGAAGAAAAGTATCATACACAAGGTGACATTTACTTTTAAATAAAAATGCCAGCTCATCACATGGATAAGAATTAACAGCACATAAATTAGAAGAAAATTTCACAGCTTAGAGAAAAGAAACTCAAATGTTACCCATGTAGTAGTATCAACACTTTCATTTGCAAAAATTAATGTGATGTGAAGACATTAAATAATTTTGACAAGATCAGGGAGGAAGCTAGGAAGTCAGGAACAGAATTTACATTTCTTCATTTCTAAACTAGGACTGTTTTCTTTTTGAAGTACTCATGTGAAATAATGACTGTTAAAAAGAACATGCTTTTAAATATGAAGATACGTAGCAAATACTACCAGGATCAATGTAGGAAAAGTCACACTTAAGACAGCAAAAACCTCAGCTACACAGACACACTTGTTAACCTTCTCAGTCCGGGAACCCACACACCTGCTGCTCAGCGATCAAAGATGTTCGAACATTCTGCATCTCCTCATTCTTCCTTTTCTCCTGCTCTTCAAGTTGTTCTAGAAACTTAGCTTTTTCTTCCTGGAGCTTTTCTTGAAGTTCAGCAACTAGGCTTGAAGAATCTTCTCTGGCAGATTCCATGGCATGACTTTAAAAATTAAATACAGTATTACATTTTCCCCCCAGTATTACAGATATAATCACAAGTATACCAAGTATCATAATTAGATGACACCAGAAATGCTAAACATCTTCCTTTAACCTAACAGTAGTTAACTGGTGTTAAAAGATCTTTCTATGTCAACTCTCGCTTTTTATCCACCAGCAAAAGAGAAACAAGTGCCAGGGAAAAGCCTAATACAGACCACATCCTCCCAGCAGTGGGGTTGAGTGGTTATAATCCGATATTCAGGATAATCAGTTTCTACAGCAAAAGGCAACATTGTCAATATAAAAATCAATATACTTCAAGAGCTCAGCTTCAAATTCTAGTTTTACTTTTCCTGTAACTGCCAGACACAGGACTGAGAGTTGAATTAAAAATACACCTGCAGAACACATCTGTTGAAGAGCTTTCATTTTTTAAACAGGCTTTGGTTCATTTTGTTAGCTAATGAATAGGTAACCTTAAACTAAAGTGAAACTTAAATGTGTACACAGCAAACTGACATACGCCTAAATTCAGATTCACTTCTCTCAGAACCTGCTCACCTCCAAGGGGTGCTGAGGGGCTGAGAGGCGAGGTCAACGAGAAAGCACAAGCCCAGGCTGCTGCTTATTTTATCTGCTTTCAACCTCACAATCCTCTACATCCGAATGCTTGTCAAGAAGTAGATAATCTCATCCAAGGTGTTAAAATATCCCCGGCTCAGGAGAAAGACTGTAAACATTCCCACACTATCTGAGCAACCAAGTCAGTGAAGGGTTTTAAATGTACATTTATTCAATTTAAAAGGACACTTCAATGTTTTTCAATGTTTCTCCTTCGGGGCTGGGGAGGAGGGGATTAAAAATCACAGGCATCATTTCAAGGTCACTGAGGAACCACGATGAAGCCAGGGACTTTGCTCACTAAGAAAACGGACTTAGGATAAAATAAGCCGAACGCAGGGCTTACATGTGAGCAACTCTTCATACTGTCTGCCTAATGTCTACTTTGTGCAGGTTTAAGTGACACGCCTTGAAGAAGTACCCCCTACAGTTACAGGGTAAGCCAACTACTGTGGGGAAAACAAAAAGCCAAGTTCCAGGCAAGTAGGCAGGGCAGAGGGAAGAGAATGAGGTTACAGGCGAGGGGGCAGCAGGTCACAAAAGTCTAACTGGACTACTGTAATATACAAGATGAAGAAGCAATAAGGTCCTGTTGTACAGGGAACTCTATTCAATATCCTGGGAAATGCCTTAATGGAGAAGAATATACATATGTTTAACTGCATCACTTTGCCACACAGCAGAATTAGGATAACAATGTACATCAACGATTAAAATGCTAACTGTGTCCGACTCTTTGTGACTCCATGGACTGCAGCCTGCCAGGCTCCTCTATCCATGGAATTCTCCAGGCAAGAATACTAGAGTGGGTAGCCAATCCCTTCTCCAGGGGATCTTCCCGTTACTGTAGGCAGATCCTTTACGGTCTGAGCCATGGGGCTTCAGATTATACTTGTGTCAATGAAATACATTTTTTAAAGTTAAAAACAAAGTAAGTCCCTGGCAATCCAGTGGTTAAAACACCATGCTTCCAAAGTAGGGAGCATAGGTTTGATCCTTGATTAGAGAACTAAGATCTCACATGTGCTGGCATGACCAAAAATAAATTTATTTTTAAAATTAAAAAAAAAAAAAAGGAATTAGCAACTACTTGAGCTATCAGGGCAAGACACAGTGGGTGAGCTATCAGGGGCATGAGCCATGATAACCCAAGCTGTGGGTCTGTCAGTACAACAAGATTTCTAAGTGTACAGCAGTTCAGGCACACGGGACAGCCTGTCCAAGGTGAGGGTCAGGATTTCTGAGACCCAGAGGCAGGACAGAGCATATCTGAGTTGCTGCTCCAGCTACTCCACCGAATACCTGTGCAGCCCCTGCTGTGGGAGCACTCCCCGCCTACCCTACCCCACCACCACCCCCCACCGTGAACCCATGCAGCTGCTCTACCAAAATGGACACTGAATAGAGCTTTGGCAAGTCCTACGGGAGAACCATGGTTAAGGCCCTTCGGATTCTGAAGCAGGGAACCTGGCTTTAGGCTTTTGTACCTGGTCTGTGGAGACTTGACCCCTGCCATGGTCTCCTCAGTTACCATAGAGTGGACACAGCCTCACTCCTGGAGCTAGGACGCTCAGGTGACACAGTGGACACAAGGTGTGGTCCACACGAGTCCTGACAGCACTGGGCAGGTACGGAGGGGCTTCCATTCCCCCACGGCAGCCACGGCGAGCCTGCAGGAAGGATGCTGCAGGAGGGCCCGGTGTCCAGAGGATTCTCAGAGGGCTCCAAAGCACGATGAGAAGGGGTAAGATGAGAGGGGGGTGCAATGTCTGGGCAGGACCCCGCAAGGACCACAATCTCTGACCGAACACTGTGCACCATGCCCATCACTGGCCCCTGGAGGACCCTGGTGCCGCCGGCCTACCTGGCCTTCTGCAGTGACTGCCTCGACCTCTGCATCCCCCAGGCTCTAAGGACACTCAGAGGTCCAGTTCCTCTAAGAGCCTCCAATCCCTCCAGAAAACATTCTGTTTTCAAAACAGACTTGGAGGTTCAATTGTGCGCCAGGTTATGAACAGTATACAGCAGATAGTCAATCACAAGAGGCTGGGTACAAGTGATAAGCAGCAGCTGGAGGTTAAATTACATAAAGCACATACACCTATACAGATACTCTCTTGGAAGAATTAATGATAGAACCAACTAATGATGCTCTAGAAATTGTTTATTAGGCCACAAACCCCCTCAATAAATTTTAATGAGTAGGAATACCAAAGTCCATTTTCTCCGATCAAAGGCAGTAACATCAGACAACAACAATAATAAAAAAGCAAAAAAACCCACCACTGTATAAAACCCAGAATTTAACATTATCTTTTGAATCACAGAGGAAATAACTGAGATTGTAATATCAGAAAATAACAACCAGGAAGCTGGAGTCCTAAACGTTACTAACTGCTGCTCTTTTATACATTGTACATGATTTTAAAAGAATGAAAATCAGTAACTTTCAAATGAAGAATTCAGGGAACAAACTACAAATAAACCGAAAGGAAATTTATATGTTAAAAAAGGGGGAAAACGATCCTGAAAACATTTGAAATTTTCAAAACTTATTTGTCTTGAAATCCAAAATACGAATCCATTTTTAGAGGCCATCCCAGTGGATTTACAGTCTGTTATTTCTTTCAAATGTTTTTAAGTAACATGGACTATTTTAAAAAGGACATTTTTACTTCACAAATATCTCAATGGTTACTTTTACCTGAGGTAAATGAGGAAATTAAGGTACTGTGATTACAAACACAATTAAAATTTGAATCACCAGACTTTAATTTTATGATTACAGACTGAAGTTCTTTCTTACCTTTTTGCTAATTGACTCTCAAGATGTTTAACTTTCTCTAACAACTCTTTCTCAACAGCTTCTCTTTCCAAGTGCATTTCTTTTCTGGCAGTCTCAATAGCAGCTTCTTTTTCACAATTAAGCCTCTGAACTAGCTGTTCTCGGTCCTGTTCCTGTCTCATGACAAATTCCTCTTTGTCTTTCTCTAGCTTCTGGATAATAGCTTTGTACATATCCTCTTGCTGGGAGATTTTCTCATCTTTTTGTTTTTCAAGAGCACTCAATTCTGAGTCCAATTTACTCTGCAGTTCAGCTAATTCTTCTTTCAGGCCTTTTTCTATTTCAAATGCTTGCTGATACAATGATGTCATTTTGTTTAAATCAGTTGTAAGCCTATCAGATTCTTCTTCATGTCTACTAATTAACTCGGAAATGCACTGATCTTTTTCAACTGTCATTAAAGTTCTCAGCTCTGCCAAGCCCACCTGATAATTTTCATTATTGTCGTGAATCTTTTGGTTTAGTTTACTGATCTCTGCTCTCAACTGTTCAGTCTCTTTTTCGAAGAGAGACTGCAAGGTCTTCTTCTCCTGGGTTCTGCTTTCTTCCAGCAACATTTTTATCTCATCAGTTTCTGCTTCCTTCAGAGCCAGCTCCACCTCTAACTTACATCTCATGTCCGACAAATCTGAAACCTTGAGCTTTAACTCCTGGAGCTGCTGCTCCTTCTCCTGGATGACTGCAGCATGAGAATCTTGGATCTGCTCGATCCTCTGCTGGTTTTCCATCTCTAGTTTCTCCAAGCAGAGCCTGTGCTCGTTCATGGCCTTCTCCAACTCCTGTGTGTGACGGACCTGCAGTGTGTCCTCCAGCTCCTTCAGATGACTCTGCTCCAGGCGCTGGAGCTCTGCCCGCAGTAGCTGGAGCTTCTCGTCATTCTCCACGTGGAGCTTCCTCAAGTCCTCCAGGGCAACCTCACGCGACTGCCGAAGTGCTTCCATCTCACAGTGCTGGGCGTGCACTGTGCATTCCATCTCGAGCAGCTTCTGGTCCTTCTCTTTCTGCAGGCAGATGACAGCTTCCTTCTCATGCTTGACCAGAGCAAACTCATTATCCTTATTCTGCAGCACCTCCTCCAGGCATACCAGGTCCCCCCGCAGCTTGGTGATCTTGCTCTTGTTCTCTTCACTCTCCTTCACCAGGGTAGCGAGCCTGCCCTCGTACTCGCTTTTTAAAGACTCTAGTTCTTTTTGATGTTTTTCATATAGTGTTATTTCCAAAGAGTGCTTTATTTTGTCGATAATGCTTCTTATTTCTACTGCTGTACACTGCAAGGAATTGGCAAAGTCGCACTGTTCCTTCTGCACGAACGTCCGGAAGTGGCAGAAGTCCTCCTTCAGGGTCTGAATGCTGAGGTGCGAGTCGTGGGCGGACGCTCGGCACCTCCCCAGCTGGACACTGAGGGACGCGCGGTCGCCCGGGTCCTCCTGACCAGGGGCACTGGTGTCCTGCATCCGCCTGCTGTCAATGGCGTTGATGACAGAGGAGTAGAGGGACTCCACCATCATCTCTGGGCTCTGCGGGTCACTGATGGGGTTTGGAGACGATAGCTGCTCCTCTATGACAAACTCGTTCACCGCAGACATAAAGTCCGACTCAGGACTTTCTGCTAGTGAATCCAAGTCTAAGGAGGCCTGGTGGAGAGTATGCTCTATATTTGGATGGGGGATAGTCTCAAAGTCGAACGTGTGGGCATCAATGCTGTCTGGTGACAGCTCCTCTAAGGGGCAGACTGCAGGACACAGGGGATCCTGCACGGCGAGTGGAGGCGGTGTCCTGGGTGAGGTAGTGGTTGTGATTCCTGTCGCGCTTTCCAGCCGGGGCGAGGAAGCTGACTGCGGGGACGTCTGACTCGCAGAGGCCTGGAAGAGAGAGGGACAGGCTGACCGAGCTGCGACACCACAGGCATGCATGCTAACGGGGCGAACCACTGCAAAGAACTGGATTTGCCTTTTGTTCACTCAGCAGGTCTGTAATGGTCTGTGACATTTCATCCAAACTTTGTGCTGCTTTTACCAAATTATGCAGAGCAAGTACATGCTGGTGGAGAGGTTCAAAGTCACAAAGTAAGGGAACCCTGAAACAGAGCGCAACCAAATTAGACTTCTAATTTCTTAATGAGAAAGGGATAACTACAACCAAACATTGTAATCTGTGCCCAAAATGATTCTCTATCAATCAATACCAAACAAGCTGAAGAAGACTAACACATACCATGCAACAACACAGATTACTATCAGAAAAAACTAATTTCATGTACGGCATTTCTTTTCTTCTACTTTATCATCTTCATTTTCTGATCTTTATTTTCTAATCATTTTTATATTCCCCGCAAGCTTCCCAAAGCAGCCATGGAAGAACCAGACTATCATGAAATCCTCCTGTTCTGGAGTACCCTGCAAGCACTGGTGCTCTTCCCACCACCCAGGGCAGCGAGAACATCCCAAAGTGGGAACTACAGGCATTTACCTGAGGAATGGCTGAACTTCAGAAGGACAAAATGATTGCAGAAACTGTAAATCTTTTAATGAAATATCTGGAAGTTCACAGTCAAACTTTCGAGGCTTCTGTGTCTATATATAAAAAAAAAAATTACCAAAAAATATACAGGATAATTTTGTATATGATTTCTTACTATATATTGACTATACTTACTATATTTCTTGTTATAAATACTGTATTTCTTACTATATAATTCAATACAATAAGTAATTAAAAATGCTTCAAGTGATCTACTCATCCCATAGAAACAGAGTAAGATAATCAACTACAAATGAAGGACTGCTCAATGAGAAGACCATCTCCCGAGTCTGAAACAACAGGGATGCCGGGCTTGCTCCCTCTCTTCTCTGCTCTCAGCATCTTTTCACAGAACACTGCTGTTCCCAACCTACATTAAAGGAACCCATCTGTCTCGCTACCACACAGGCTGGTCCCAAATTTCCGCGTGCCCGACTGCTCGGTCAGCACAGTCCTGAGGCCCACCCTGGCCCTCCATCTACTTTTGTCACCACTGGTGTGTGGTGCTGTTTTAAGGCAGCAAAGACTTTCTTTCTAACATAAAACTTCCTTCCATACCCTTGACTCCAACTTTTCATTACATTTTCCAAAGTATGAAATCTTAGTCAATTGCAGCTTCTTAAAAAAAAAACAAACATCACCTACCATTCTTTTTATTATTGCTGAGAAATGCAGCTTTTAAGACAAGGCCATGGCCTTAGTCATGACTTATGCAGGGTTCCCCGGTAAAGGCGTGTGTGTAGGAAACCCTGCCTGTTTGCAGACACACAAAAACACAACGTCTATAGCCCTAAGGAATCCTGTAGCACGAAACACGTGTGACCGTGAAACAGCGTGTGTGAAGAGAAAACGTGTGTGAGGAGAAAACAAACAGACAGCACTTCTAAAACTTATTTGACCACGGAATCGTTTTTTGTTTTTTTTTCATATAATAAAACTAGTGGTCCCATTCTGGTTTAGAAATACAGGGACCTTATATTTCATGGCTTCGATGAAGATGACCTGATTGGGGATTGTCCAACATGAATGAAAGAAAGAGAAGGGGGAGGGGGAGGGGAGGGCGGGAAGGAGAGGAGGAGGGAGACAGACCCAGTGAGGGGAAGAGACTCCATTCCCACCCATCTCAACAGTGTCCTACGACGTCACCGTTCTGAGCAGAGAAGACTCCTGACCAAAAACTATGAATTCATCTTAGAGTCAAAAACACCGTAATTTTGATTAAAAATCTGTTTCTGATAAGTATCTCCACTTCTGAAATAAAGGTCTGAACACACAGGACTTAGTCAAGTTAGAAAATAAATACGTACACAAAAGGATGGGGGCCAGGAGTCCAATCCCCTGAACAGACGATTTCTTAGAAAAGACTTCCCTGCGTAAAGAGATTAACATGCAGTTACTCTACAACTTCAGCTGCATGATGTACTCATAACTACAAAATAAAACCAGCACTTTTTCTTAAAAAATGTTAAGTTATTAATAAAGAACACTTACTAAATAATTTCCCAAAGGATTCCCTTTTTGACTTCTCAGCCTCATACAATTGCTTTCCGTCCTTGACTAAAGCACCGGCCCACTGAGGAAAGGAGAGCACGTATTAGCATCAGCACCAACTCACTGAGGCCCAGACACAGTAAACACAGCTCAGCCTGCGTACCTCCCTGTAGTGTTTTATGAACATTTTTCTCCTGACAACCTCAACAACAGCTAAGCAGTACATCTGAGGAACTGTGCTCAGAGCTTCTACGATCTTGACTCTTTCTAAGAGCTCGATAACCAGGCGGAGCAAAGCCTGCAACTTCTCTCCATCCTGATCTGCGTGGAGCATCACAAAGCAACACCACCTGCAGAATGAAATCGAGATGCAGAGACTCTGAAAAACCATCCATGCCCATGGTCGTCAACCGACAAAGAGTCAGTATGGTAATAAAATCACACCATCACTTGGGAGAAATACAAAGCATCAACTCTCAACACCCCAAACCAGCTGCCTGAGAACGACTTACTTGAGTCTGACATGAAGGTTATTTGCGAGCTCCTGTTTGGCAGTGGTGCACTTCTGTTTAATGTCCAACAGCTTTCTATGGTTTTGCAACATAATCATCAACTGATTTGCATGACTCAGACACAAATCAGGTAGCACAGATGCATCCTTCAAGTTTTCAGCTCTCATCTGATTAGCTAAAAATCCCTTTGAGAGAAAACATTTTAAAGGATATAAACTTTCATTAAAAACATGAACATTCGTTTAAGAGGAACAGCTTCATATTAGACACAAACTGTTCTCCTCTCAAATAAGATTTTAAAATCTCCTACTTTTCCGAATGTAGTAGATGGGTCCATAGCAAAAGATTCAGTTTTTAAGAAATTTATGCTTATCTAATTCTGTTCAATTTTCATGCTTTAAAAAAAAAAAGAGAGAGAAAGAGATCCAGGAAGATAAAGTAACCTGTCCAAGGACACAGCAGGCAGATGAGAACCAGAACCTGTGTGACTGTAAACCCCTGCTAGGCCGCTGTGCAGTCAGAGTGCAAGGAAGTCACACAGGGCCACTGACTTTACAACAGATTTAATCTAATCAGTGATACTCAACAGTATACACTTCTCCCAATAAAGTAACAATCTTTGATGTTGACTACATCACTCACTGAAAAGCCATTCCCCACTCCAGTAATCCTGGGCTGTTGTACCTTATTCCACTGACCTGTGTGCATGTCTTCAGAACAATGATTTCCACAGTATTATTTTGTAGGAAAAATAATGATTAGACTCTTTTCTTAGCTATCCTTATTTATTTCCACAAGGGAGCCTTGCATCTTTTTGTTAGGTAAGGATTGTGCTTAGGCTGTAGATTAATTCAGACACACGTGTCAAATCCAACAGCAAACAATTAAAAAAAATAAGTCTAAAGACATCTTGATGAGTCAGTATAGTGACAGCTTTCTTCTTGCTCTATTTACTGAAAAGTTAACATGCTAAGGAAGTTTTGGGGTATGCACATCCATGTTACTATCACACCTGCGCCGTACACAATCGCATTTGTAGGGCTCAGGCTAGGACAGCACACGTAGCTTCTTTCTGTAGTTCTCTCTCTTTACTATTTGATGTTTTTCTAAATATCATGAAGGTAAATTTAGGTTTAAATGATTTGTTAAAGTCAAGACGGTTCAATATCTGAAAATAAGACAATTTTAATAATAATAATGTTATATGTTATTTTTCTTCCAATATGTTGCATGATGCTTTTTCTGTAATTTAGTTAAAAAAAAAAACAAACTTACTGCTTTAATCTCCTTTGATAAAATCTTAAGAGGTTTTCAATGCTTTTTACTGAATCCAAGGAAAATACTGCATCAATCCACAATCCATGGAGTGCAAGCTCAACGCAGGAGAAATACAAAGAAAGCCACAACTCGCCACGTCACAAACTGCTAAAACCCAAACCAAAGGCAAACGGCTACAAGTGAATTACTAACAGCCTAGAATTCCCTATCAAGAGAAAATATCCTTGAGAAACAAAGGATTTTCCAGTGACAAAACCTGAATTTACCACAAGCTAGAAAACACTAAAGAATACTTTACTGTAGAAAAGTAGTGTAAGTTGCTCAGTCATATCTGACTCTGAGACCCCATGGACTGTAGCCTGTCAAGCTCCATGGGGATTCTCCAGGCCAGAATACTGCAGTGGGTAGCCTTTCCCTTCTCCAGGGGATCTTCCCAACCCAGGGATCTAACCCAGGTCTCCCACATTACAGACAGATTCTGTACTAGCTGAGCCACCAGGGAAGCCCATTTTTAATGTATGATAGACTTTAATACATCAAAGATAAATGTGTCATTTAAAGGGAAGACTGCTAATACATTAAAAAGACTATATTATGATGTATTCCAAGAATCCAAGGATGGTCAAGATTAGAAATAGATTGTACCTTCCTTAACCTTATAAGACTTTCTAATAAAACAAGGGGAAAAAAAAAAACCCAACCTACTACAAACATTGTAATGGTGAAATGTCAACCATTTCCCACAGATCAGGAATTAACCAAGGATGGCCAGTATAACATCTATCAATACTCAGCACCGCACAGGGTGGGGGTGCCGTCGGGTGGGGACCCACTCAGTGCAAACACAAGATGGAGAAATCAGTTAAGGAGGCTGGATCCAAAATTAAGGGAAAGGAAAAGAGAATCTGGTAGTTACAAGATGAATTCAGTCTGTAAACTATAAAAACATTATAAATATTTCAAACATGTTGAAAACTTACAGAACATCACCACATGGAGAAAACTTCCAGGTCAGTCACTCTCCACAATCCCACCACCTTCTCATGGTTATAAATCTAATCTGGTACCAGAGTTCTTGGAAGTGAAAGTAGCTCAGTCGTGTCCAACTCCTTGCGACCCCCATGGACTATACAGTCCATGGAATTCTCCAGGCCAGAATACTGGAGTGAGTAGCCTTTCCCTTCTCCAGGGGATCTTTCCAACGCAGGGATCGATCTCCCACATTGCAGGAGGATTCTTTACCTGATTTCTTGGAACACGGCATTGAACTAGACCTCCTAAGGCTCCCCATTTTCCTGAGGCGGGAGCAGGAGGTGCTCAGGGATCACGGACAGGGGCTGTGGGCGTGTGCAGGGCTCCCTACCGCCCAGTGCAGCCTTAGCTCAAACCTCTGAACATGAGGAACCGGCCTCCTCCTGTCCTACCAGAACCAGTAATACCACAGTTAACACTACTCACGGGTGACGTGGAAACACAGGGCACAGCAAACGAACAGTGCATATAAAAGACTAGTCTAGAAACCACAAATCCCCTTTCCCGAGAGAGGTCTGCAGTAAGCACCTGAGCGAGTTCTTTCTGCTCATTGACCAGTCGGCCGCAGCTGGCAATCATCTGGTCCAGGGCGTACAGCCGGTCCTCCAGGCCCTTGATGGCTTTCATGTTCTGATTATCGAGATTGGCAATAGTCTGACGGCATTCGGCCATAAAGGGTCGAATGATCCGGGGATCAAGCTGAGTGACATGGAAATATGTATGAATGAAATTTTCAGCCAAGAGCTTAAAATACATTTCACACTATTTTGATCTACAACTTCAAAAAAAAATAAAAAACAGTGATAGTAAAAATTATAGAAAAGTGGAAACATGAGAAATCAAGATTATATTTTCATAAGGTTAAGAACAGGGTAATTACAATTTTATAAAACCACAATTATTACTGATTATGTTGGGATACTTAAGCAATCTAGTTCCAGGCATACACCTTTCAACTCAAGCCACAATTCATTCAATTCTCAACAGCCCACCGAAAATGCTATTTTCAAGATCTTATGCAGTAGGGCAAAATTAGTAACAAAAACATATTCTTTGGTCATTTCCTGTCTAATCAATCCAACCTCCCCCCTAAAACATATCAACATCTTCAAACCTCCCTCCCCTTGGTAATATCTTTATTTTCAGGTTGTACTCCTCCAGCAATCTGTTTCATCACCTATACTTTCTTGCTGTGTAATCTCCCCTGTTGCTGGACTTTAATTCTGCAAGTTTCCTGGAATTTATGTAATTCAAGGAACCCAAACACTTCTCTCCACCTGCTCCTCTCGCCTTGGAATAACACTGCACACTGGTGTCTTCCATGTAGACGGCCCTGCACTGGCTGCTCTCAGGGCTCACACGTGGCCCACTGGAGACCACCTTCTCCGGGACCCTGCTCCTCTTCTGCCTCCTCCATAAACAGGCGATCCCAGGGGGTTCTGTGCTGTGGCACATTTCTACTGCTTCTCACAGGGTTTCAGCAGTAGCTGTAACCAGAATAAGTTAACTCCCAACCTTTTCAACCCTTTATCTTCCCACCAGTGTCCAGTTCATGTTTCTGCCTGTCTGCTACCATCTCCACGTGGACATCAGCCACGATCACTGGCTCATTAGAGCTGTCCTCTGCTCAAGTTCCTAAACAACTTCCTTCTGCCCAGAGACACAGAACTGCAGATGAATGAATCCTGAGTTTCTCCAGCTAGGTCTCTGTTCATGCTGACTGACCTACCAGCTACTGAAGCACACCTCTGCTTACTGTGAGCAGTCCCGTCAAACACATCTTCCCAGAACACTACCAGCTGAGGGACCATAAATTATTTATTTTTGGTACAGTGTTCAGCACGCTGACAACACATGTAAGCAATTAAAAATGAACTATTCCACAGTTACCGAGAATTCAGCTGCACTTCTAAGATCATGCAGACGTCAATAGCCAAACACGGGAGGCACCTGCCTTGTATGACAGCTAACTAAAATGTGTGCATATGTGAACATTTTCTATTTTCATGGTGAGTCCAGTGCACACATTTCCAAAGTACTGACTAGCTATAAATTATTAGGGTGACAAAAGGCTATAGAAGATGACTAAAACAGATTTCATCTTGGGCAAAATTACGACACATAAAACAGCAGTGACTTAAGGAAGAAAAAAACTCCGGACCATATGCTGTTACGATGTTCCTGTATTTCCTAACTCACTGAGAGAACAACACAACTATACAGACGAACATGGAAGAGTGTCTTGAGACTCACTCAATTCTGTAGGTGTAAATGAATATGAATTTTCATCAAGCCAGACAAGGACTACTGTTTCTTCTCCCTTGTCATATAAAGTGAATAAAACTTGAGGCTTTGCTAGATTTCATTCAAACATGCAAACACACAGCCATCTGTAAGCCCTTTAAAAAGAGGTTCCCATGGCCTAGAGGCCTGTTCTCTGAATGATGTAAAACTACAAAAAATGACACTTCACTCACTCTATCACAAGCACATGACTGATTTTCCATAAAAATAATTTTCAGGCTACTAAAACGTCAATAGTTTGAATAGAACACTAGCTTTCATTCATTTCTGGCAGTAATCTTTGCATAATATATTCCACACTTCTCTACCCAGGCAAATGTCTTAACTGAAGATTTCTTTGACAACAAATAATGAACGGCCAAAATGAAAGCCACGCCCACAGGATGTCATCAAGGATGCGGGTACTGAGAGAATGGCGACTCAGACTGCACTCCGCCTTCAGCAAGAACAGAACGCTGCTGTTTCCAGGCACCCAGACCCGTGTGGCCTTTCTCCCAACAGCCAACCACAGACCAAGCCTCTGTCCAACCAACTGAGAAGTTCACCTTCACACTGTTTCATCTGGTCTGTCTCATTGACACACGTGCCCCACCAACTTCCTCTCAGGCAGCCAAGATTTTCTACCACTTACTGATCAGGTCTGAAGAGCTTTATTCCAGATTTATGCCCCAAGTTTAAAAGTTTTTATAAGTGTACTTGGGGAGAGCATAACCCTAAGCACAAGTCACTATGATTACAAAATATGACTAAAAAACAATGTCTAAGTTCTGACTTTTATCTCAGGTGAATCTAAAATCACTTCTTTCAAACATCAGAGGCCAGTTGCGAAGGTAGGGTGGGGACCCGATTAGAAAGAGGCCCACAGGGTTTTCTGGGAGGTAGAAAGGTTCAATGTTGTCCTCCTCTGGAAGCTGGTTCCTAACCACTTAAGACTTGTGTACTTCACTGAATGTAAATCATTTTCAGAGTAAAACAATTTAACTGTTAAAGATATAAGCAAAATTATATCTACAGCATAGCTGCAGAGACAAATTACAGGAGCTATTAAGAAGTCCAAGTGATACTACAGGACCATGAAGAAAAAAATTCTAAGTACCACCACCACCACCCAAACCATCCCCATTGGAATGGACACTTCAAGGCTCAGCCCTGCATAGAGATTTTACCTGTATTACCTCTAGTAATCTTCCCAAATTTGCTGTCAGTTTCCTAAGTATGGTTACATTACCCGTTAAATGATTTGGTTTGTCCAAGGTCCTTCCTACACGTGGTTATGAAGTTTCACTCCAAGGCTCAAGGCACCCTTTCTCCCATTACTGTACAGGAAATACTTAGTGTAGGCAATGTAACTTCAGTTGGCGAAAACAACACAGTGACACAAGAAAGATCAGACTAAGACTCCTCACCCTGCTCATGGAATCAAAGCACTTCCTGACCAAGGACTCGACATCATTAGGCCTGTCCTGCACGTTGATCCAGTCCAACAGAGAAACATTAAAGAAAGGCAGGTCCCCCTCTTTAGCCTCTATTGCAGCTGCGTCCTGCTGGGCAGGGCTTGGACAAGGCTCCCTCACATCTTTTCCACTTTCAGCATCTGTGGCGTCTGAGGCTACGTGCTCCACAGACATGTGAAATGAGGTGAACGAGGGTTTGCTCGTTGCTGCAGGCATATCAGGAGAGAGCACCAGTTCAGTGGAGGTCTTTGTCTCAGACTTTTCTGAGCCTTCGCGTTCAGGCAAGGAATCCACTCTCCCCAGACATTCCCTGTAACTGTGTCTGGTGAGGCACTCCAACAGTGGAATCTTGGCCATGACTGAAACCGCAGTTCCTAAACTTAAAGTACAAAAGACCTGTCAGTAAATCACGGACTGCTCAAGTTAGAGGTCAGCATTTTGAAAGGAAGAGGTTATCACGAAATCTCACCCCCTCTCTCTTAGGCTACATGCATCTGAGCAGTCCACGAGGTGTCCGTTAAAGAAAGCAGAGAGGAGAGTACCTTTACACACTGAGACCCTCTAAAGTAAAGGTACCAAGTCCACACTATACATATGGACACTCAGTTTTTAACTAAACTTAAGGTATAAAAAATTCAAACTTATTAAAAAGATTTACCATAGCAGTCTCTTAAAGTTTAATGTTTTGTCTCTAAGCTAATCAAAGATTTTAGATATAATGAAAGCAGAGGATAAAATTAACAGTTTTATTAGAGATTAAGGTTAACTCTTGGGTTTATCACACCCTGAAAATACACAGACAGGCAGATAGATATATGTTGTCAAAAAACATGAAGGAAAGATGAAATCTTGACAATTTAACGTCTATAAAAATATATATAAAATCATTCACGCTCCTACATTAACATGCGAGATGACTAGCTCCTGCCTTGTACCCCTGAACAGTTTTACTGGGAAAGGTTATTACAAAAACTTTTAAAAGCTCTTCCCAGTCTTAATCACTCTCTTCCTTCCCAGCATGTGTCCCACTGTCATCTCAAAACCAAAATGTTCCTAAATATTCAGAATACAGAAACCTGAATTAATAAGGCCCACTTGATTTCAAAAAAGAACGTGCTACTTCCCTCCAACTCTAATAAAAAATTTAAGAAAAAACAAACAAAAAATGAATACAAGACACTGAAAGCATACATGTACACACACAACAAAGGGCCACATTTGTGCAGAATTATTGCCATATTTTTTACATTCATTGTAGCCCTTTTAAAAAAGAACCAATGGGTATCAGATGCTTACATGCAAAGAACTAAAAAAAAAAAAAGAATCTAAATGCAAACTAGAACACAATGGCTCTTTTCCATCTTAGCAAGCCTATATCATATGGCAATATTAAAAAAAAATTTTTCTTTGACTACCATTTGAAAACTTTTCATTTGCATTTTGCCTCACTTTATTGGTAGCAAGGCAAGAAACAAAGACTCTTGGGTTTATAAATAATTTCAAAGTATAGAGTCTTTTACATAAAGAAAACACAAGAAAACAAAATGTGGTAAATCTATATAATATGTGGAAGATAAAACTAACCATAGTTTTACAAATTTTACACTCCATGAAAGTCATTATAAAAGTCCCCAAAAAATAAACCTCAATTATAATAAATATGTGGCCTACTAGAAATGAAGTGACCATTACTAAAAGTACTGATAAACTGCAAAGGTATTTTAAACAAACATGTTATTATCCATTTTAATGGCAAACATACTGAGTAAGTTTTAATTTGATGTCTTCTACGGATTGCAGATAATTTGAATAAATACTTTCAAATTTGAAAAGCAGCTTTTGGTAGGAATTTGAGCAATCTTCCAGATTGGCCATAATTGCAGCCCAGCCTTGGTGCTGAAGATGTTCATCATGGACCAGACCTTCACAGAAAGAGCAGAGTTTCTTGGCAACTTCATACATTTCCTATGTTGGAAAAGAAGAAATAAACGGTAAGAGAAGGTAATGCCTATGCACACGTCTGCACACGTGTACTTAAGTGCATGCATGAATGTGCTCTGAACTCATGTCAAAGGGAGCACTGTTCTGGACTGTTCCAGGTTATGGCTCCTGCCTGCTGCCATGGTAATAAGGAGGAACTCACACCTGGGGGAGGATAAGGGGCTGGAGATCCGCGCAGAGTCAGGCAACAATAACCATCAAAAATAAAACTGTGAATTCACACAAGGGAATACTACATGGCAGTTAATACAAACCTGCAACTACACAACCAAGTCTCAGGAACACTGCACTGACTCAGGTCAGTCACAAAAGGAGTCAGGACACTGATCAACTTCACGGAAGAGAAAAATGGGGACTGAAAGCAAGGGAACACAAAGGACGGCTGTGGCTGATGGCATATTTTAAAATCTATTCACTTTGTGAAAATACGATGACAATGAATATCTAATTGTGATACATGCATTTTCAAATATGTATGTTAATAAACAAAACTCTATTATTAATTTTACTAATAGTAAAGACAAAAGTCTAAGGTCACACAAGTAACTGGGAAATGTGACTCTGGAGATGGCGCTCTGGATGGTTAGAAGACAGAGCCTGGCGGTCCGGGAATGAGGAGTATAGGCTCTCACTGTTGGGAGCCCAGGTTCCATCCCTGGGTAACCAACTAAGATCCCACGGAATGGCCCAAAACACAAGTCTCTAATTGCTGATGCAGTGGACAGTCTGAGCCGCAGGTCACAGTCTTGGTTTCGTATAGCAGCTTTTGGGGGAATGCTACAACCTGAGGTACTTTCTTCCCTCCACTTCCCATTCTTATTTCTCCTTATTTTCTTACCTATACCTGGACAGTGATCTTTCCAAGCAAAACAAATAAAAACCCCCAAACTCTCATTCCCCAGAAGCAAAAATGCTTCATCACAGCAATTAACTAATTAAGCTAGTGAACACTGTGATTAGAATATGATCAAGAACATCTTTCCATTTGTTTATAATGTTTTATGTTCTAGAATTGTATAGGCTTTTGTTGATACTGTTATTGAAAATGCAATATATTTCCCATTTCTATTCTAAAGGAGAACCAATAAGGGAAATATGAATAATGTCTACACATTTTTATCACATACTCCAATCAACCTTACAATTCCTGCTGATGGATTTTTATTAAATTCTCTCAAATTTACCAAATATGCAATCACCTAAAATGGATGTTTTTAAATGGCATGCAACTGTATAACCTATCTTTATTTATTTGTAGACCAATAATCAGAAAACATATCTAAAGAACTTTAGTAAATAAATTCAGTTGACAGATTTGCCTTTTTAAAAATAATGGTGCCTTCTAAAAATCATTTCCAGACCCTTTAATGTTTATTAAACATATTTCATAAAGATGAGAGATGAGGTTCTCTTTTTTATGTTGCATCTCATGTGAATGAGCCAGTTTCACAAATGCATGTACTGCATTAAAACAGACTGCTAAGAAATATATTTTAGAAAGCAAGTATTCATACTTATTAGTAGTTTAATATTTTACTAGTTTATCTTCATAAAAGGTAAATACTGTGGGTTGATTCTAAGACCTTTTTTATGTCTGAAAGCAAAATGTGTCCCCCTGCTGATAGCTTACAGCTAGTATTACAGCAAAGTACTAGCAAGTCAAAAACAAACACAAATAAACAAAAACAAAACCAAATGACTGGGAAACAACCCATAGGGTTTGCAAGCAGCAATACGAGTATGTATCAGGAAGAAACTGGGTTCTCCTCCAGGACCTGACCATGGATACAAGAAAGAACCACACTCTAAGAGCTCCTTAAGCTCTCTGCCTGTGTCTGTCTACCTGAACACAGGAACTTCACTGATCCAAGCAATGTTCTAAAATTATCATCTGCATATCATCCTCTAAGAAAGATGGTAAAAACATGTTTCAGATAGTTGTTCTGCGCTAAGGTCCTGGAACTGTAGAATGACTAACAAAGTGTGCACCTGAAATTATAAATCAGACAGAGTCATCACAAAAGTATCTTTTTAAAAAGTTTGCTATTTTTCATGTTTTGGGCATGCTTCTTCTATAATTTAGACTGCTATGCTATTTAGATTTGAATGCTTTTACAAGTAATCAGTTTTTTAGATCACTTGCTGTTGCCTAATTGTCCACAAAAACATTACCAATCATTGTTTTGTTAAATACACCAGTTTTAAATTTTAAACTGTACTAAGTATAAATAATATTACAATTACCACTGCAAGTTGTGTCCTTGAAGCAACAGTGTGAAAAACGGCAGGCATCATAAGGGACTCTTCAACTTTTATTTCCATGTCATTTTCTGTTGAAAAGGTAGTTTTAGGAATAGCAGGTAGACGCTCAGACAAGATCATTTCCTTGTTAAAAAGAAAAATTGGATTTGTGTCCTAGAGAAGTAAAAAACAAAAAGAAGAACCGAAGTAAACTGTTACAGACACAGAATATGCACACTGCCCTCTGTAGGAGTCAGACCCCAGTTCCCAGCCGCCGGAGAGCTGGAGCCCGCCCGCATGGAGGAGGTCGGGCACCTACCGTCCCAGCGCTGTAGGTGCACACCCTGCGGTCAGCAGCCATGCACTCGCCCCCGTTGACCACCAGCACCTGGTGCTGAATGGCGATCTTGTACTTGCTGTGGATCGCATGCTTCAGGTCAGCCACACTTCAGAGAGGGAGGGGGGCAAAATCCGTTATTTACATTTGCCTGAGGATGGCCTTTCTCATTATCAAAGTCACTCTGTGTAAAAATATCTGACAAATGAACTTCAATTAAAAAGTTTCCCCCCAAACGGTAGTAAAATATATAAGCTTATTGTTTCTGCAACTGGATTCCACAATCAACAAGCCAATCATACATAACTACAAGGTCAGTAAACCACCCGTGTCACATCTAACACTGAGCCTATGAAGTGCAGCCAGCAGAAATATTTATTTCTGTGATCTTTACATAAGTAGCAAAGCTGCTTATATTAGCATTTGTTAAAATCCTCATGTGATGGAGATTTTAATATATATCCCGTTACATAAAACACATTAAGTGGATACCATGTGAAAACTCCCATTTTCTCATCTGTCAAAAAACCATTCAATTACAAGTCAAATCATATTTTATAAAAAACAGAACTCTCAAAAAGTAATTTCATCCATTAAAAAAGATAAGGTTTATCCCAAATTTTACTCTATCATTAACAAAACAAACACTACTGGCTTTATTCATTAAAATAATAAAAACAATGATGAAAAACCATAGGACTGGAATATGCTGGTTTATACAGCTAGCAACAATACCCTCAGCAGTGCATTGTGAAATTCAGGAGAACAATCAGCTATGAAAACTATTAGACTGCTTTGGTTTGAAATCAGTTTGTTTACTGTGAAAATAGTCACACAAACAACAAAGCACAACTTAACAAATTTAATGTTAACATTTTAGAGGAAGATGACAATTGTACATGTGAACAATGATTTAAGACTTTCCATATTGCCACTCTTATTTAACAAAGGAACAGTATTCTCAAAATAAAATCTTCACCTTTCTACATGTACAAAATGCAAAACTGATGAGAATCAAGGAAAACACAGCTCACGTTTGCACTGTAAGTTCAGTGTCAAATGTCAGGGTGGTTCCAGTGTTCACCAGAAATACATACAACTTCATGATGGTTTCCTGGATTCTGTAAGCTTACACCTCACACTCTGATACGGTTACTGAAAGAAACAGACAAGAGAAGTCATCAATTTACAAACACATGTATAAATGTGGTTATGTTCCCATAAGACAGAGCACAGTTATAATACACAAGCAACAAAAAAATAATAGGATTTGATGTCTAACATGGCTAACTGGACAATTCAGTAAACCTGGTGCTTAAAAAATAATAATGAACAGTAATGAGGCTAATGAGAAGTATAACTTCTATCATGAAAAAAAAATAATTGATTTCAGGAAGAAAGAGGCCAGGAGTTAGAACAGTTAGGTGTATATTTCACACTGTTCTCATGTACCACACAACATTAAGAATAAAAATTAAAAATGTGATCAAACATTTTTCTAACTCCAAAACTTCCCCCCACTTTTTCCTTGGAACAACAGCAACAACAAAAAAATAGTTTTAAACTTACTAACAGCAAATAAGAGCCACCACTTGCAACAGGAGGGACAGACTTGGTTAATCCAAGTTCCACCTCCACGCTGAGCTAGAAACACTCCACACAAGAAACTCTGGCCGTAAGAGCTCATCACTTTGTGGAACAGCAGAAAGTGCATGGGATATCTGAATATTTAAAACAACTCTGCCATTACCCAGTTATCCAAGTCAAAATCCTACATATAAATAAAGCTTCCTCATCTATGAATAAAGGGGCAGATGTCAAGAGCTAGTATTTTATTTTTTAACAACCAGAGGTAAAACCCCCCAAGATCAATGTAAGTGATGAAAGATGACAAAAACTAAATTTTCAGAAACTAGTAGCTATCTTTCTTTATGCTCTTTCCACATGAGCTTAGAGTAGAATTATGAGGGAAGAAGGGAAAAGAAAGGAAGCAGGGCTTTAAAATTAACGTTTCCAAAATCACTATTTTAAATGCATTACATCAAAACTCCGTTATAAAGGCAGGAACTGTGACTCACCGGCAGGCACTGTTAAAAAGGACTACCACTGTTCTTAAGAAGCAGATTACAAGTGGCTTATGTTTGCTTTGCTTGATATTGGCAACTGAATGGCATTACTGGTTAAACTAGAAAAGAAAAATTTCTGATTATAGAGAGAAATAATTCAACAATAACAACAGCATGCTCTTCCAAAAGAGTGGTCTCTACTCTTCTTCACTGAACCACAAGCACATGACCTTAACCTAGACCATCCCATTAAAAAGATATCAAAGTCCCCAGAGAGCTCCCCAACACTGTCGAAGCCTACAGTCCCTTTTGTCTTTAATACACAATGGTCCCCATTACTTGTACATTTAATACTTACAGTTTCTTCTGTAAAACAGGAATAAAAGGGTATCATAGCCCCAAGCCTCAAAGCCAGCCCCTTGGACATGGGCAGGGCCTGGGATCTGTCAGAACCACTGAAACTCGGCCAGGGTAACAGGAGGTCATTTACACGATAGCACTTCCTCAACTTAACCTCTACCTTGCCGGGTGACTGTTCCCACCCGCCAGCTTCACAGGACATGCTGTCATATGGAGAGGCCCACGTGGCAAGAAATGGAAGCCAGAGCCAGCAAGAAGCCTCTGTTCAAGAACCTGCAAGGAGCTGGTTCTTGACAAGCACGGCAATTCCTGCTGAACCTCAGACAAGACTCCACTCCTGCCAGAGACCATCACCGAGTCTACTGAGACAGAGCACCCAGCAAATGTGAAATAATATGTCTGTGTGTTTCCAACAGCTAGGACTGTGTACTTCTCACATACAGTACCAGCATCGCAGGGGCACTGCGGGAACACAGTGAGTAGAGACCATCAAATCGCTGGACAGATAGGAAGCACCCTTGCTGGGCGGCTGCTCCTCCTCCTCCTGGGCCTCCTCCCCAGTGTCTGGCTGGGACCCCACCACCTCCCGTGGCACCATTGCTGATGACCAAACCTGCCGGCATGCCTCCCTAGGCGTTCTCTATATAACCCCACCCCCATCTGCTCCGCCACCTAAAACCTAAAACCTCTCTTTACTGATGGAACCAACAAACCCCCTCTCTCACTTGCTGTCTTACAGACCCCCCTGTCTTCCTCACAGGTAGGTTAACAGCAGTAACAATCCAGTTAATAGTATTCTTATTGCCTACTGACCACCGACTTTGACTCCTGAGGCTCCTGTGTTCATCAAACCCTCACTTGTCTCTGATCTCCACAGTCTCTCAACCTGCTCCCTGCATCCTCGACCCCTCACCTCCCTCAGCATTCTCCCACTGTCCTCAGGGAGGATGGGGGTGGTGGTGTGTGTGTAAGATGGTTCCGCTCCTGAACACCAACCACCATCAGGATGACCTTCATAGCAGCAGCCACTATTCATAAGTATTTACTATGCTCTAGGTCACTGTTCTAATAAACGCTTCACTAAATGAAATGTTTCATTTGATCCTCACATGAATCCTTTAAGCTGAGCTTCCCCGGCGGCTCAGATGGTAAAGAATCTGCCTGTTAATGCAGGAGACCTGGGTTCGATCCCTGGGTCAGGAAGATTCCCCTGGAGACAGGGTATGGTAGCCTGCTCCAGTATTCTTGCCTGGAGAATCCCATGGAGAGAGGAGCCTGATGGGCTACAGTCCATGGGGTTGCAAAGAGTCAGACATGATTGAGCAACTAATACTCACACACACACAGAACCCTTTAAGAGGGATACTATCATCATTCTCACCTCACAGATAAGGAAACTAAGAAATCAGGGCTTCAGTAATATCACAGGATCCAAGCCCAGACAGTGCAGTAAAACGGCAGACACTGTACGGCTTCTTCCTCTCCTGCCCTCCCCAGGTTTCACTCCCAAACACCATACGGCTTAGCTCTCTGAACAAAATGAGCTACTTCAAGTCTCTGAGGCTCTTCCCCAGCCTGGACCCTCCTTCCTCTGCCCACTGTGATCATCACCCACCATGATCTACTGCAACCCCC
>NW_011494680.1:7790833-7798041 GCF_000754665.1 Bison bison bison
ACACACATTCTCTTTCATGGAGTTAATCACACAATCCTGCCATTCGCTGTGCTGACTGTATATCCACGTGTGCTTCTCTGCTGCAGCTACTGGGATGTTTCTGCACACAGTTCTCACCTCTCCTGAATAACAAGCTTCTTTAAAGCAAGCATACTGCATTCCTGGAAACCAGCTCTAAAATACTTTCTCAATAAAATGAATGAATAATCCCACACTAGCGAAGAATTATCCCATATGCCTGTGAAGACTGCGGAGAAGTCACATGAGTAACACTGACCACAGGATTTCTCAGCTTGTTCCCAAAGGAAAATCTCTAAGGTTTTCAACGTTGTCATCTCCACCAAGGATAAGTAAGGCTCCACTTCACCTACAATCACCCCACTACTGATTATGGGGCACGCAGTTACTTTCCAAATGCACCCCAATGGCTCTGCACTAACACTGAGACGTGTTCCTGTCCCACTGCAGATCAGAACCAAATCTTTTAATGAATGAAGGGCAAGAAGCCAGCAGACTGAAGTGATAGCTGACCGTCAGGAGCTCCCAAGTGGCAGAGCCGGTCCTGGGTGAGTAATGTCAGTGCAGACTCCTGCCCACCCTGGAGGGCTTGTGGTGTGAGAGAAAAACTGAACAATCACAAAAACTCTACATGAGGATTTCATACTAGAGCATCATCCAGTACATCCTGACTCATCAATTACTTGTCCACTAATAACTGTCTCTCCACGTTATTACAGATACTTCATAAACAGCATTACTGACGCCCAAAATGCACTCCACATACGAGTGTGCAGTGGTTTCAGTCAAACCCAGATTTAGAGGCACCAAGCTCCACAAGACCACTCTCCGCCTGGGATCCCAGCCACAAGTCTGGTGGTGCCCAGGATCACCCTCACTTCAGACCAGCGGACTACAAATTGAGGCGTCACCTAAGCTCACAGAGTTCAGGAAAGTGCTGTACTTTGGATTACCGTTTTATTATAGTGAAAGGATACATGTTAAAGGTAAAAGCAGACAAAGGAAGATTTGCATGGCAGGAGTCTGGAGTGCTCCAGGTGCAGGGCTCTGGGGGTCCTCTCTGGGGTCAGGAGGGACAGTCTTACCTCCTCCTGGTGGGGATGTGTGGCCCACCCACGTTTTATTGTGTTTTAAATGTGTTTAAAATGTTCATTAAATCCATACCTATAGATAAGTGACGTATTTATCATCATTCAGCTACAGAATGTACCATGTGATTCTATTTGTGGGTTTTAGTTTATTAACTAATACTGAGGGATGTATACGAAGACACAAGCATTAAAAAGTCTGGAACAATGTAACGTCAATTTTTTTAAAAAGGCTCTCTCTGGATGCTGGACTTCGGTCTCTTTAAAAATTACAATTGGGGGTTAAAAATACTTGTTTCCATTTGTGAAAAAGAAAAAAAGAACATCACACAGTTACAAAGAAATAAAGGACCTGAAAACCCACCATCTCAGCTGGTGCAGCTAAGGGATGGACAAGGCTCCTCACCTGCTGGTCCTAGGCTGGCCCCCATCAGGCTCCCAGTAAGAACTACCCCCTCACTCCACACACTTCCCTAGATACACACATAAGAGGGAGGAGAGCACTGTGAAAAGAAGGTGGATCCTGCGTCAGAAGACCTATATTCAAGTCCTGTCCCTACTACTGACTGTGTGACTGATGGACCTCAACTAACCTAAATTATTCTGATACAACAAAGCAGGAGACTTCCCAAGTCACAGGGCTGTGAACAGAACACAGAGAATGTACACATGCAGAGAAGGGCTATGCCAACCAAAGGCAAGATGACCGCCACATGAACCCTCCCAGATCTCTGCCCTCAGCTCAGGACTGGTGCTCAGCCACTACACTTATCTCCAACCAGAAATCACACTGTCTCTCAAACTCAGCAGGTCTACACTTCAATTTGGTACTTTCCCTTTAAAACTGTTCCCTAACTTCCTCTGTGAACAAAACTATCGCTCTGTTGCTACCCAAGACGTCAGTTATTTCTGTCTGCATCCTATCCCTTTTTTCCTATATAATCCAACCCCTGATTTTCCAATGACATAATCCTTATTTTAGAGACTGGAAACTCTCCTCTATCCTGCTCCAGCCCTTCCTGAACACGCCCACCACTTACAAGCACCAGACGCTCCGCCCCCCTGGAGCCTCACTGTGGCCACCGCAGGCCACAAACCTGTCATCTGTTTCTTCACAGCCACTGCCCCGCTGACCTCAGGACAGGACCCACTCGGTACACAGTCTCCTTGAACTCCATCGTCTGCCCGCCCCTTTAAAGAGAAACCACCAACTCTGGCTTAAGGCTAGATGAGCACTGAAATGGCGAGTCACCTGTATTTGAATGCGACTCTCCCACAGAGACTCAGATGACCTCTGCACATCAAGAACTGAAATAATACCTCTGCAGAGAAGGACAGCAATAATGCATCTCACATTACCACACGGTGCAAGGAATATAATAACAACTCTAAAAATGGTGACAACCATAACTTTACCAACATTTCAGAACTTCATAATCAACCCGTTTGCCTTTCCAAAAGTATCTCCAGCTATTTCCCTACATGAAACCCATCCTCTCACTTTACACAGTCTTCCCATACTTGCCATTTCTGCTCATTTGACAGTTACTCATTCAAGCGTGGTCAGAAAGCCCATCTGGGTCCATCAGCCCTTTTAGAAGTCGCCCCTGGTCACAGATGGCCCTCGGCCTTCTCTCTCTGACTCTGAACTTACAGAGCTCTCTCGAGCTGTCAAGTCATATGAAGGATCTCATTTGGGGAGAACAATCTCACGTCGTGAAAGGACATCTGTTCCTCCTGGGTCCTGGGATACAGTAAGCTATAAATGAGGGGGTATTTTTAAAAACACTGATTCCAATGCATTTACTCCCAGAGATACAGGTGTTACAATTGTACTTTAATGCTTGTAAAAACAAGAAAGCATCTCCCATATTCACACAAGTGTCTATCATTTATTACTGGATATCTGCAATTTGTTCTTTGAGGCCTTACCACCACAACAGTCAGGTTTGTCACTCTAGCTTACTGTCAACCTGTCTGATCCATTCAAAACTCAGAATCAGCTTCCTTACACGGGGAGACAAAGGGAAAGCCCCAGACAACAACTGACCTCCCAAATGGCACACTGCTGGTCATTATTCTCCCTATGTTTACTGAACACCTTTTGGCTCAGATGGTAAAAAAGAATCTGCGTGCAAGGCAGAAGACTCAGGTTTGATCCCTGGTTGGGAAGATCCCCTGGAGAAGGGAACGGCTACCCACTCCAGTATTCTTACTTGGAGAATCCCATGGACAGAGGAGCCTGGCGGGTTAAAGTCCATGAGGTCACAAAGAGTTGGACATAACTAAGCAACTAATACTTCTATGCCAGGTGTTGGGAGTCCAAAGACCCTCGAGTTGCTCTCAGGTCTAGCAGGCCACATGAAATGTGGATGATGCTGGACAAGGCAGACGAAGAGCTTCAGAGAAAGAATAAGGAGTAGGAAAACTTCTGTCTGATTTGCAATTTTGCAAACTGTAACTCAGCAACTGAACCTGAGGGCCACAGGTGCTGCATCAATGAAACTAGTGGTGTTCACCACTAATGGGAGTGTCCAGGTCATCCAGGACTGAAACTGGGCTTCAGCCTCTCCAGATCAGATTTATTCCCATCTGATCCTCCTCTTTCTCTGCCAAGAAAAGAAAAAAGAAGGAAAGAAGAGTAGGTCAGGCATCTTCCTGACACTCCCCAGAGAGCCTTTCCAGAAAGATCCAGGGTGTCTGTAAACAGACCTGATGGGAGGACAGCAGGACAGGAATGGAGCGAGAGGGAGACCCCTGACAGTGTGGATAGAGCTGGGCCTTTGGGGTCTTCCTCCAGATACAGGAAGTACACCTGGACAAAGTAGTTTCTCAAAAATGAGATAACAGCATGCATACATGCAATGTTTTGAGATGAATAGCATAATAACATGGGAGTCTCTCCATATCAGTACATATAAACGTATTCCACACTGTGGTGTCCTGACATTCATAAAAGCTGTGTAAAACACATGACTTTACATACACAGTCTACAATATGTGTCCCAATAAAGATTATTATTACTTTATCCTTAATGCAATTTGAAAATTTGCATGTCCTATGGCTGATTCATGTTGATGTTTGACAGAAAACAAAATTCTGTAAAGCAACTGTCTTTCAATTTAAAAAATAAAGTTTTTTAAAAATTTGCATGTCATCTGATAGATTCTCAGAATAACTGTTAAAAGATGCTACATCAGGGCTGCGCACGATAGTTTTTAAAACAATCGCAAATATGAGCTTCCCAGGTGTCTCAGTGGTAAAGAATCTGCCTGCCAATGGAGGAGACCCAGGTTTGATCCCTGTGTCGGCAAGATCTCCCGGAGGAGGCATGGCTACCCACTCCAGTATTCTTGCCTGGAGAATTATATGGACAGAAGATCCTGGTGGGCTACAGTCCACAGGGTTGCAGGAGTCGGTCACGACTTAGTGACAAAACAAGGTATGACACTGTCCTTAAATGTAAATGTGAATTCTGCTTGTTTAAAGTCTAACATCTCACACAATAGTATCTACCACAAGATTTTCTAATCTTTCATAGCATGTAAATACACAGCAATATCAAAAAAGGATGTGCACTGCTGGAATTTGCAGTATAATGGTTAAGAACACAGTCATGGAAATATTAACTGCACTGATTGACTAATATTTCAGTATTCTGATGATTACTAGCCAATTATGTGAAGCATACAAAAGAAAAATATAACCTAGGTAGTCCTAAACCAGTCACGTTTATGTCCATCTCTAAGCACAATTAAAAGCCAACAAAGTGAGAATTTAGGGACTTCCCTGGTGATCCAGTAGTTAAGAATCCACACTTCCACTGCAGGGAGCAAGGGTTCCATCCCTGGTCTTCCAGGGAACTAAGACCCCACAGGCTGCATGGGAGGACCAAAAAAACATTAAAATAAAAAAATTTTAAAGGAGAATTCAACAGAGAGCAAAATTGGAGGAAAATCCCATAACCCTCAGGGCAGCCAATAAATAGCTGGAAGAAGGGGTGTATAGAGGTACTCAAGCACTGTGCCTGCAAAGAGTCACTTAAGAGAACAGCAGCTTCACTGAGGGATAAAGGCCAACCTCCCAGGGCCCTGCACAAGAAGCCCAGGTTACAGGTTGCTCAGGACCACAATAATGGAAGAACCACAGCAGTGTAATCATGACATGTATAGCAAGTATGGATCTTCAACCCAGCACTCCACAATCTGCTCCTCCAGCACTGTGTCTATTTCAGCACATCTCAACGTAGTGTGAACTTGCAACTGATCTTCCTTAAAATTACCAGTGTGTCACCGCCACTTTCTACAACATCATACAAAGCTTACATATAAAGTTACCCTTGTTCACTGCTCATTGCTAGAGTTAAAACTGGGTCTTGCTAGGGTTTAACATTTCATGAAAAAATGAATGACTCTCAATCCAAACTGCTTCCCAGATTCACCAGGTTTACTGAACAAATCACTGTGCCTTTGAACATAGCAGTTTACAAGACGCTACTCTCCTCTAAGTATCTGTTGAGCCTCCAGGACACCACCTCTTCCTACTGCTCTCCCCTCACTCCTGTCCACCCACCTTTTAGTGATCTTTTCCCCTATATATGCCAAGGACCTCAAAGCTGCTGCAGTTTCCTTCTATTCCGAGACAGTCAGAAATAGTCAGCTTCCTCACTTCTCTTGGGTCTTTCCTTCAGATTTCAGACAATGCTTAAATAGTAGTTGACTGTATACAGGACTTCAATCTCCCTTCTCTTACTGGGCAAAAACAACATGGTACACATTCCTGTATTCCCTGCAGAGCCTGGCTCCATGGTCTACCTCCGTAAGGAAGTAACAACCATCTGAGGGAGTGAGTGTGGAAGGGGGCTGCTAGACTTTCACTGGAGGTGCCTGAGCCAGTGTTTTCTGAATACAAAAAGCTTACTGGGGTTACCAAACAGTACTATCTGGATGAGAACATTTTACTACCCACTGCTTTTTTTTGAAAAGTTACACACATCTGCAAAGTAAAGCATAAAGCAGGTGTTCAAACATTTGCTGAAGGCAGGAGAGTTTAAAGACAGTCTCAAAATCAGAGGCCCAATAAGAGCTCCTCTCAAGCTTCTGACTGAAATGAACAAGCTTACATAATAAAAATTTAGGTTCAGAAGTGTGGGGTTTTTTGTTTGTTTTTCCTCCCCAAAATACAAAGGTCTTGTGCCCTCTGCCCCTTCAATGAGTTTCATTTGTTGGAAGTAAACCTGCCCTCTATTCTGACCGTGTGTGTGTTCAGCATGGGCCAGAAAAATGCGGTCCTCCTCTCCTATCATCCAACATCTCCACACAAGAATCAGGCCAGAAACAATCCTAACTGTGACAAACATAAAGCATTCCAAACAGACGAAATTAAATTACTCTTTTGAAAACCGTGTCTGAGTCCATATCTGATTTCCATCACCAGGCATTTACCAACACAACCGTTTATCAACATAAAGCACCCTGTTTTATAAAACTCTAGGTTTTAGACACAATGTTAAACACAAATGTTGAGAAAATATGCTCATTCAGACCATATTCTGTTGTTAAAACATTAAAAACAGAAAGGAGAAAACCATCTTCAGATCCCCAGCAGGGCCTGCTGACAGATCCAATCAGCCGCCTTCCTCGACGGCCCCTTGCGTCTTTCCACAGAAACACCGGACCTGGAAGAACCCTGTGTCTATCAAACATGGAAACGCACCAACGAGACTCATCACACAGGCTGTCTACCTCAAATTGAGTACCCCTCCTAAGCTGCTAACCTCCCCACCCTGCGAAGAAACCACACACACACAAGCACCACCCACACAAGACAACCGAGAAACTGTACAATACGGCGGCTAGCAAAGCAGGCCGGTCCTCCTGCGGCCCCCATCGGGCCTCCCCTCTCCGGCTTGAGGTCTCTCAGCCTCCGTATCCACCGCGAGCACCTCGGCCCGCCCCGGCCCGCAGGCCCCGCGCTGTGACCACACGGCAGGAGCACGGTGCGGGGACTAGGTTACCAAACAACCCCCGGCGCCGCGGCGCGTCCAGCCGGGAGCCCGCGGAGATGCGCCGCCCGGCTCCGGCCGGGGAAGTTGTGAAATC
>NW_011494680.1:7798689-7816524 GCF_000754665.1 Bison bison bison
CCGCGGGGCACGCCGGGAAGCGGGCGGGGGAGGGGCGGGCGCGCTCAGCGCACCTCCGCGCAGGCCCGGAAGTCAGAGGGCTGCCGGAAGTCGGCGTGCTTCCGGGTAGGGCCGGTTCCAACTGCCCCGCCACCTGCGGCTGCGGATGCCGGGGCTGGTGACCTGGGAGTCCTCTGGTGACCTCGGAGACTCCGCCGGGCAGTCTGGGACGGTGCTGGCTGCCGTCCGGCTCGAGTGCCTCAAGGTGAGCCTGACCTTCTCCACTACAGCGAGTGGCCCTGCGCCCGCCTACCCGCCGAATCCTGAGTTAGCCTGGGCGAAAGAGCTCGACCTGTCGAGGTGGAGGGCAGCCGAGGGACCACGACCTCGTTTGAGACCGGACCAGGGCCTGTGAGGGGACTGGGCGCCGGGAGGGCTGTCCCATGCCGGGTCCCACAGTGCGGGCGGCGCTCTCAGACCAGGAACGGGAAAGAAGGGAGCTAAGGGTGGGTCGGGTGGAAGAGGTCGAAAGCGCCGCACCCACCTCTTTCAGCTCTACCCTGAATTCTGTAGCAATCCCCGCGAGCTCTTGATTCTGTGAAGGTGACCAATCATAGGCAATGGCATGAAGCCGCAACTTTTAAGTATTAAGTTGTGTTTGCGTAAAAATGGGTATTAACACCCTTTTCAACGGCTGCCAAGCCGAACACACGCTACTGGGAAGCAGTCTTCGAACCTTTACTTGTCATGTTGGGAACTGATAAGCACTAAACGGCTGGTTAGCGTTACGAATTTTCAATTTGCGTCTCACTGACCCGGTATCCGAAAGGTGGAGAAGGACCTACAGGGTACGACTTTATTTTTTGTTTGTTTGTTTGTTTTAACACTCCTACAGATCCCACAGAAGCAAGTCATTTTACTTTTTTTTTTGAAGTGGAGTCTTATTACACCACGCCAACGCTGTACAGCAGGGAACTGAAAACTAAGAGGCTAAATTGTTGTTATGCCTTGGGGGAAGGTGGAAAGACTGAAGAAAGGAGCTAATTCTATCAGGCACAGCATAGTAATAGGCACAAAGAGAGTAAGCGGTAAGAAAGAATTCAGCCAGAAAATTGGTAAGCAAAGCACAGTCTTAGGCCTTTAAAGAATATATTGGTACTTGACCTTCCTCTTAGACATCAGTGACACTCATCATTACAAATTAAATACACCTTAGTGTGTAAAAGCATGACTGGAATATGCCGGTGACAAATCTAGTGAATAAAATGTTTTAAATGTTTGTTGTCTGACTTCTTTCTTTGGGGAGGGAAGGAGAATAAAACTAATTCAGTCCTCATCTTCGCCTTTTCCAGAGTGTAAGTAGTAGGAACTTATATGTCCAGTATTCTTTCCTAGTGATAAGTGAAAATGTATCAAGATTAGTTTTTTGACATATGCACATATCTAGAGAAAGACCCTGATCCTGGGAAAGATAGAGGGCAAGAGGAGAAGGGCATGACAGAGGATGAGATGGTTGGAGGGCATCACTGACTTGATGGACATGAGTTTGAGCAAACTCTGGTATATGGTGAAGGACAGGGAAGCCTGGCATGCTACAGTCCCTGGCGTCACAAAAAGTTGGACATGACTTAGCAACTGAACAATACCAACAGAGAAAACACTACTGCAGTTTCCTGATACTTCATGTGTCTATAATAAGTCTCAGCAAGTTATATTTCCCTTAAAGCCAAGGATATTGACAACCCTGTGCACTCTCCCTTCCTTAATAAATGAAAACAAGAACAAACAAAAAATCCAAGGACCAGCCCCCCAAGTTACTGTATTAAATGGACAATGCTGAGACTTAATTTGAACTTTCTAAACCAATGCTCCTTTATGTTTTTAAATCTTTTTCTCTCCCTGCTGCCCTCTGTAGTGTCTCCCTCTTTGCTCTTAAATCTGTTATTTAGGCCTCTTCCAAATTCTTAAAAGTAATTATAATACAGATACAAATGGTAAAAACATGAGGTGCTGGAGGAGCAGAGAAGAAACTGAATCTTGTCCTCATAACATTATTTCATTAATAAACATTTTAGGTCCTTCTGTAAATTTCCCATGCGGGCAAAAGATAGTGTTTCTTTTTAGGAATCCTTAAGAGGCTACTATTAAAACACCCTAAGTACTTCAGGTCAGTCCCGTTGTTAAAGCTTTTTTCCCCCACCAGGTCTCAACTTGAGTGTCACCTTCTCAGGAGTCCTTCCCTGACATGCCCAGAGTTCACCTAGATCCTTCTGTTGGGTTGGCCAAATGTTCATTCAGGTTTTTCCGTGACATCTTACAGAAAAACCCAAACAAACTTTTTGGCCAACCCAGTACCTTTTAGTATCTGTCTGACCTGTCAAAATGGAAATCCTTCTCTAATAAAGCTATTTGCCCAGTGCCTGCTGGACACTCACATTTGTTAACAGCACCCAAAACGTTTTTCAGTTTATTGCTCAGCTTACCTCCCAACTCATCTTCTGTTAAATACTTTATCTCAGACCATTCTGATCCTATCTCTTACCTACCTATAAATGACCTTCGCTGATTTTGTTTTGTGTGTTAGATACAACTTCTCAGCCTAAGAATCTCCTAGGTACCAGCACACCTCTAGGTTATCTTCTGGCACTTCTCACCTCTACACATGCCTGGTATGAGTTTCATCATCCAGAAACGTTCTTCGATCTTGTTCATCTTTCAGAGTCATCCTTCAAAGCAGAACTGGCACCTCAGCCAGCCTCCAGCTTCTAGATAGTGACTGCTCTCCCTTCCACCACCTCTGCTTCATGTTACACAAGTAAACTGTCATCTCCCCATCTAAATCTAAAACCATTAAGGAACTATGAATGACTCGTTTCTAAACTCCTAGAACTTTGTAGAGAGCTTGGCACTTAATAAAATGTTGAAAGTAATGAATTATTCAAGTTGAAAGTTGACTAGGTAAGGTACTGTGGAAAACTTCTGCCCTCTGCCCTTAAATATGTAAAAAACTTGGATGGGGGACCGTTCAAAAATCACTCTAGTGACAAGTTTATGACATCTTTTAACCAAAAATGCATCACATTATCGGGAAGATCACAGTACACGGCTTGATTTTGTTAACTCTACCTGATTGGGGATTTCATTCCCCATCTGCATTAGATATTTCTCAGACTTCTTAAGATTATGTTCAAACAGCCAGCAACCACGACTGACATGACTTTACTCACAGTATGAATCATAATTTCCCATTTTTAAAAGTTAACTCCTTTTAAAAGCCTTAGACTTTGTCTTGAAGATCATAGCTAGTTTAGTGTGTAACGTGTGGTCATGTGCTACTTAGAGGCTGCTGGCACGTGATTATCAAGTTAATGAGTCCGGTACTATTTACAGACCTTACAGCTGCCCTACTCAGCTGGCCTGTTGTTATTCACACATATTATTAATGATAATGGTGATAGTTATGAGTGACTGTCTTCAAAGCTAATGAGCTTGACGAGCTGGTGAGCAACACTGTTTCTAGTGCTGCAACACAAAATGCAGCACGCTTCATTTTCCAACAGATTTACACCAGTAGATCGAGACAAAACAGTCATCTTTCATGTCAAGTTCCTGTCTCATTTTGAAAATGTGCTTAAAATGTCAAAAAGTAGAACTGGGATGTCTGGAAGCAGAAACTACTTCTTCCACTCCTCCATTTCTTTCAGTAAGCCCTCCCTGCCGCCATGCAGGCAGAATACCTCCCAGCTGTGTAGTTGCTAAGCCATGCCTGACTCTTTTGCAACCCCATGGACTGTAGCCACCAGGCTCCTCTGTCCATGGGGTTCTCCAGGCAAGTATACTGGGGTGGATTGCCTTTTCTGTCTCTTGGGCATCTTCCTCACTCAGGGATCGAACCTGTGTCTCCTGTGTTGGCAAGCAGGTTATTTACCACTGAACCACCAGGCATCCTTTTTAATGTGGTTTATTAAGAGATGCACTGAACTGGGTGTCTTACTGGTGTCTAGTCCTGCCTCAGTCTACTGTGCTGTGTTTCCCTAGTCAGCTCTCAACCCTCCATCAGATTGTATTGCTCTTAAATCCCTAAGCCCCACCTCTTTCCAATCCCTCTTTCTTGGTCAATAATCTTACCTCCTACATCACGAGGAAGTTGTGAGAAAGAGTTCCTCCACCCTTCCTTGCTTTCCTTCATCTGCAGAGCTGTCCACGCCTGTTGGTTCCCCCTCCAGGCACTCGGCCCCTTCCAGTGAGGGGCTCATGGCTCTTGACTTGGTCATCTGTCAGTCCTTCTGTGAGACCACTTGACACATGCCAAATTCAGTGTATATGCAGAACGTTTTACAGAATTTAAAGCATCTTTTAAAACGAATTTATCCTTAATTGCTTAGTGTTCCACTTAAGATTAAAGTAATAAAGCATTACATCAGCAGTATGATTTAGTACGAAGGTAAATTTGGCTCTTTCAGGTTTATTAAAATTGATTTATTAATTGCTAGACAATTATTTACATGAAATCTCATGTTGATCTCTTAACAAAAGATTAGAATTAAAACTCTTAGGTAGATACAAAAACTATAGAGAGATTGTTTCCCATTTTGTTTCTGTAATGTTTATGCTACTTTTAACTTAGTTTTGACTGCTTTGATTATGTGACTTTTCAATAAAAATTTTCAGTCTTTATTTTTTGGCCATTAGTGCATGATTGTTACTTAAATCAATTTCATTGTATAGAAGAATGGACTATTGGAAATTTATCCACTTTTTAGTGTGTCAAGTACACTGGATATATACCATTGACGGCCCAGGACTCTTAACACGTTGTAAAGGGAATTCTGCTCAGTGGTAAAGAATCTCCTGCCAAGAAGGAGACGTGAATTCAATCCCTGGGTTGGGAAGATACCCTGGAGAAAGAAATGGCAACCCACTCCAGTATTCTTGCCTGAAGAATCCCATGGATAGAGGAGCCTGGCGGGCTATAGTCTGTGGGGGTGGCAGAGAGTCGGACACGACTTAGCAACTAAACAGCAGCAAGGGAATTCTAATACAGATGATGGCCTTGTGAAACAAAGGACTAAATCTTTGCGGCCTTGTGAAACAAAGGACTAAATCTTTGCAGATCTTACCGTCCTCCTAAATCTTCCTTCTCCTTTTCATCTGTACTGCTATCCTCTCTCTCAAGGTGAATTTATCAGATAAGTCCTAATCCATTCACAACTTTATATATCTTTGTACTTTTAAAGGAATTTATTTGAAATCATTTGTTATTCTCAAATGTGCCCTAATTTTTAAAAATATGTATACTTATACGTAACTAGACCATAAGTTGTTAGCATTTAGGAAAACCAGAGGTCTCATTTGGATTTGGAAAATCTATGATTTCAAATTCCTCCTGTTAAAATGGTAGCTGTTGTAGCTACCTCACATCATTCCCTAGGTTAGGATAAAAAGTACCATGGAGGGACTACCCTAGCGGTCCAGTGATTGAGGCTCTGCATTTTCGCTGCTGAGCACCTGGTTTCAATCTTAGGTCAGAGGAACTAAGATCCCACAAGCCAGGAGGCATGGCCAGAAAAGAAAAAAAAAGCATGTAAAATACACTACGACTCAGACAATTTGTGTGGTCCCAGAACAATTATTGGCCACTCAAAATACTTTTTTTGAAAAATGAAACTCCATCAGTTCTTGAAATTAATGAAGTGTTAGTGTGTATTTCAGTACACACATTTAGCTACATTTAAAACATAAAAGAATTTCAAAATTTTTGTAGTTTTACATCTTTTTTATCACATTCATATTACAGGCTTTTTATCTTTTCCTCTTTCCCCCTTCATTCCTTTTTGCCCCTAAATTTCTAGAAACCTACCCAACAGAGATCTTTTTGTGAAATGCTTTTCTTCTTTCTATACAAGTCTCCCCAAAACACTCCTATTTCAAGGAGATTATCTTTTTGAAAAATGTCCAACATCATCAAGGAATAAACTGAGAATCACAGGTTTCCTGAAAGGAAGTTCATGCAACCTTTTAAAAAAGTTATGGAATGGATGCCTTCAACAGAGCAGATAGTACAGATTCAAAAAATAAATAATTAACAGCAAAAGTCCACACCAAGTGATTTCCTACTTCATGAGTCTGCTTCAGTGGTGGTGTTTACTTAAAGCATTTTTATTAGAGATCTGTAATGTAGCAATAAATTTAAAATGTGAAAATTTAAGAAATGAAAACAACTCCTTTAACAGCATCCATCTTAAAAGCCCATTCTAGGAGTAAGCTTAGCCAAAGAATTGTAGGACTTGTACACTGAAAATTACAAATGTTGAAAGAAATTAAAGACATTCCCTGTGCATGAACTGGAAGACTTACTAAGATAGCAATGCTTTCCAAACTGATATACAGATTCAACATAAGCTCTCCAAAGATCCTAGGTAGGTTTTTTCGTTTTTTGTTTTTTTTTGCAGAAACTGGCAAGTTCATCATAAAATTCATATGGAAATCCAAGGGACCAGAATAGCCAAAACAATCTTGAAAAAGAACAAATGTGGAGCATTTGCACTTCCCAAATTCAAAACTTAGCACAAGGCTACAGTAATCCAGACAGTGTATGGGGAAGGAAAAAGCAACCCACTCCAGTATTCTTGCCAGGAAAATCCCATGGACAGAGGAGCCTCACAGGCTACAGTCCGTGGGGTTGCAAAAGAGCCAGCCACAACTTAGCAATTAAACAACAACAGCAACAATACCAAGTTTGGCAGAAGCAAAGAGGTTTTGATGAAGTTGAAAGAGGAGAGGGGAAAAACTGGCTTAAAACTTAACATTCAAGAAACTAAGATCATGGCATCCAGTCCCATCACATCATGGCAAATGATGGGGAAACAATGGAAACAGTGACAGACTTTATCTTCTTGGGCTCCAAAATCACTGTGGATGGTGACTGCAGCCATGAAATTAAAAGGTGCTTAATCCTTGAAAGAAAAGCAATGACAAATGTAGACAGCATATTAAAAAGCAGAGACACTACTTTGCCTGCAAAGGCCCATCTAGTCAAAGCTGTGGTTTTTCCAGTAGTCATGTATGGATGTGAGAGTTGGACAATTAAAAAAAGGCTGAGCCCTGATGAATTGATGCTTTTGAATTGTGGTATTGGAGAAGACTCTTGAGTCTCTTGGATAGCAAGGAGATCAAACCAGTCAATCCTAAAGGAAATCAACCCTGAATATTCACTGGAAGGACTGATGCTGAAGCTGAAGCTCCAATACTTTGGCCACCTGATGTGAAGAGCCGACTCATTGGAAAAGATCCCGATGCTGGGAAGGATTGAAGGAAGGGGAAGGGTACAACAGAGAATGAAGTGCTTGGATGGCATTGCTGACTCAGTGGACATGCATTTCAGCAAACTGGGAGGACAGGGAAGCCTGGCATGCTGCAGTCCATGGGGACACAGAGTCAGACATGACTGAGTGACTGAACAACCACCAACTTTGGGACAATGACCAAATATTTATTTAAAAAAAGAAAAGACAGTGTGGTACTGACTATATTATACTGATTAAAGGAAAGGAATTGAGAGTCCAGAAATGAAGTGTTAAAGTTAATTGATTTTCAAGAAGGGCATCAAGATGCTTCAATGGAGAAAGAATAGCCTTCTTAACCAATGGTGTTGGAACAACTGGGTATCTACATTGAAAAGATGAAGCTGGGCTACCACCTCGTACCACTTAAACAGCTCAAACTGGATCAAAGACTTACAGCTAAGTCTTTGGACTTCCAGCTTCTGGAAGAGCTAGAAGGTAAAACTCTCAGGAGAATGCATAGGAGAAAATCTTTGTGACCTTGCATTAGGCAGCGGTTTCTTACGTATGCCGTTTCAGTCATGTCCAACTCTTTGAGACCCCATGGACCATAGCCCACCAGACTCTTCTGTCCATGGGATTTCCCAGGCAAAAATACTGGAGTGGGTTGTCATTTCCTTCTCCAGGGGATCTTCCCAACCCAGGGATCAAACCCACATCTTCTGTGTCTCCTGCATTGCACTTGAATTCTTTGTCACTGAGCCACCAAGGAAGCTCTTTCTTAGGTGTAATACCAGGCAATTCATACAAATTAGATAAATTGGACCTCATCAAAATTAAAAACTGCTTCAAAGGACACTATCATAAATGGAAAAGATTACACAGAAGGTGAGAACATAAGAACAAGTACCCAGACTATATAGTGAACTCCTATGACTCAATAAAAAAGAACCCAGTGTTGTAAGTAGGCTGAGATTTGAATGTACATTTCAACAAAAATATTCACTTATCCAATAAGCATGTGAATATATGTTCAATTTCATTAGTTATTAGGGAAATGCAAATCAAAATTGCAACAAGATACCAGTTCACATCAGTTAGAATGGCTAAAATCAAAAATAATAACAAGGGTATGGAGAAATTTGGAACTCTTAAATATGTTGCTGGTGGGGATCTTAAAATGATGCAGCCACTTTGGAAAACCGTATGGAGGTGTCTCAAAAAACTAAAAACAGAAGCATTATATGACCCAGCAATTCCACTCCAGGGTACATAACCCCTGCAAAAAAAAAGACCCGAATTCAAAAAGATATATGCACCCACATGTCCATAACAGCATTATTTATAATTGCCAAGGTACAGAAGCAACCTAAACATACACCAATAGATGAAGGGACAAAGACGTGGTATATAGATATATGGTATAGAGAAGACTATATGGTATACAGAAGACTACCCAGCCATTAAAAAGAATGAAATTTTGCCATTTGGAGCAACAAGACTCAGGTATCAGGCTAAGTGAAATAATTCAGACAGGGAAAGACAAATACTGTATGATATCACTTATATGCGGAATCAAAAATACAACAAACTAGTGAATATAACAAAGAAGCAGCAGACACAGATGTAGTGACTAGTTGTTACCAGGAGGAGCAGGAAGGGAGGAGGGACAGTATAGGGGTAGGGAAATAAAAGGCACAAATTACTACACATAAAATAAACTACAAGGATATATTGTACAATAGAAGGAATATAGCCAATATTTCATAATAACTATAAATGAAGTATGTTGTGAGTCACCATGCTGTACACATGTAACAATGTAAAATTGTACATCCATTATAATTCAAAATAAAAAATAATTTGTAAAAAAAATGGTTTTAATAGACACACCCCTGATTTCAGAAAAATGGAGCTGATAAAATGGAATAAGCATGTATGAGGTATCACACTGAGTGCTTTATATATAGGCGTAGGCTTAAGTGGCTGTTTTTCCTCAAATTCTGTTTAAAATTCTAAATAGCATGAAAAATTTGTATTGGCATATTTTTACTGTCTCAGTCTTGGGCTGATTATTGCTCTCTCAAAACCAATGTAATAGCATACTATTTATATAATTAGTTAACTTTTAAACTTTTGTTAGTTCTTGATAAGAATACCTTTCCAGGACACTAGTACAAGCCATGGCAAGACAACGGTCTCAAGATAAAGGGAATTATTAGTAGATGCATATTCTTTAAAAGGAAACTTTTTAGGGACTTCCCTGGTCCAGCTGTCAAAACTCTGGATTTCCAATGCAGGGGGCACAGGTTTGATGTCTGGTCAGGGAACTAAGATCCTGCATGCTTTGCAGTGTGGCCAAAAGAAGAAATGATAATGTATTAAATTTGTAGCTTTGTAGCTTGCCTAGTCAACATGAGCTCAGCTCAAAGAAAAATTGTCCAGAAATGCGTCTATCAGCAAAGCCTTGGTGTATAATTTTATTTTGAAAGGTAAATAGTAAAAGGAGATAGAGTCATTAAGATAAGGTCCATGTCTAAAATATAGGACAGGAGAGAAACAAACCTATTGTCTTTAAACACATTCATAAAATGTTCTCTCTTGTCTGCAATTGAAAACCTTTAGGGTGAGGATGTAGAAGCTGGATACCAGGAGAAAGTATTGTGGCATTTTGCCAAAAATCAGAAATTTCTAATCATGGTTTCAGTCAACCACATTTCAGCATTGCTTTGTCCCAGCCACAAAATGCATCATCCCCAAATATCAAATAATGAATGTCCTATGCCAAAACTTTGCCATCACTGCATAGTCAGTGTTGTCAAGTTCTTACATGGAAGCTGCCCTCTGTCACAATATGAAAACCAACTGAGGAATCAGAGTATCTGAACTCAAACTTGAGCATTAAATAACTGGTCTCCTTGTAACAACAAAGCAGCCTAGGCAGACTTATTCTTGACTCAGTAAATATAGGCCCCACTCAGGTTGTGATGGCCTGTAGCCAGCCAGCTGGGTGTGTCCCTACAATTCGAAAGGTGGCTAACAGAGTGCTTTTTGAATTCAAAAGTAGAAAGATCATCCTTGAGATGTACTGTTTCTTCAGCTGAGAGATAATTGAAGATATTAATGCCAATTATGAAAACTGAAAAACTATATTATACAGAGCTTGAAAGCAGTAAAAGGCTATTCTTTCCCAACCCTGTCTATCTGCCTCTAAGATCATGAAAACAAAGCAAGGGGCTGGGCTTGGCGCTTCCTGGGCATCCTTTTGACACTGCAATTTCTAGTAGCGATTCTCAACTACAGTCCATACCAGAAGTCTAACATGCTTCACAGTAAGCTTCCTTGTTACTCATGGATGATTCATTTAGTTTATTCATTCACTCAGCAACATTTATCAGGGACCGGGCACTCTGACATGACTAAGCGACTAAACAACAACAGACACTCTGACAAGGATAAAGTGATACGGAAAAAGCATAATTGCCCACTAGTGGGGATGCAGATAAGTTAAGTAGCAGTATACTCAAGTTATACAACTGAAGACTACCCAATAGTTTAAAGTACATGAACTAGAGCTATGTATGTCTCCAAAATGTGTGTGCATGTGCATACTAAGTTGCTTCATTCATGTCCAACTCTGTGCGACCCCATGTACCGTAGTCCACCAGGCTCCTCTGTCCAAGGAATTCTCCAGACAAGAATACCGGAGTGGGTTGCCATACCCTCCTCTTGCCATACTCTGGATCTTCCTGACCCAGGAATCTAATCTATGTCTCTTCAGGCAGGCAGATTCTTTAGCACTGAGCCACCTGGGAAGCCCCAGCTAACATCAGTGGATGGTCTTAAAGATGAGATAAGAAGAGCAAGCTGCATGTTTTTCAAAACAACACCAGGGGTCACTATAAGCTGCTGCTGCTGCTAAATCACTTCAGTCAGTCGTGTCTGACTCTGTGCAACCCCATAGACGTCAGCCCACCAGGCTCCCCCGTCCCTGGGATTCTCCAGGCAAGAACACTGGAGTGGGTTGCCATTTCCTTCTCCAATGCATGAAAGTGAAAAGTGAAAGTGAAGTCGCTCAGTCGTGTCCGACTCTTAGCAACCCCATGGACCACAGCCTACCAGGCTCCTCCATCCATGGGATTTTCCAGGCAAAAGTACTGGAGTGGGGTGCCATTGCCTTCTCCACACTATAAGCTAGAAACCTTTAAATGTTTTTAAATGTTGAGTTAATATCAATCACATGGTTTTATTTGAATACTAAGCAACAACAAAATTAATTCAGTATTTATTATTCAAAATAGGCAGATGAAGGATAAAGACCTAAATGCAGGTTGAAGTTTAGGTAAAAAACTTTCAATTTTCTGGTCGGGTGGGACACCCTGTATCTACAGAGATAGAGTTCCTGTTAAAAACTCTAGATTTTACCATTTTAAGAAATCATTCCCTCCTTCCAGAATTTGTTTATAGCTACAGACACTCTGACCCAGAAAAATGCACAAAATTCAGTGTTTACCAATAAAGAAGCAAGGATCTCAAGTTGAGAAACTCTACCAAAGACATTTCAGTCTGTTTTCTCTTATTTTACAGGATAAGTGAGGCTAAGCTGTGTTTCAGGCTTGCTTTCAGCTACAGTTAGGTCTGTGCTGGCCTAGTTCAGCATGCAGCAAACCTGCCCTGCAGAAGCCATTAGCCATTCCTGTTAAGTGCAGTTCTGCTTATCAGCAGCCTAATGGCAACCCACTCTGGTATTCTCGCCTGGGAAATCCCAAGGACAGAGGTGCCTGCAGGCTGCATACAGTTCATGGGGTCACAGAGAGTCGGACGCAACTGAGCAGGCAAGTAACCACTACCTGCATCAGTACTTTCACCCAAGAGCCCTTCTTGCTGGGATTGAAGGCTTGACCTCATCCTTTGAATTATCTGTGAATTGCCCCTCTAGAGTTTGTAAGTTAGGGGGCAACAAAATTATAAACAAAAATGTGTGCAGTTTTCAGTCACAAATAATCTTTACCATGAAGTTCATTCTAAGAATGTGACTTTATTTCATTTGATTTGCTACGTGGTTGTGCGTGCGGAGGCTCCAGTGGTAAAGAACCTGCCTGCAGATGCAGGAGACATAGGAGACGGGGGTTTGATCCCTGGGTTGGGAAGATCCCCTGGAGGAGGGAATGGCAACCCACTCCGGTCTTCTTGCCTGGAGAATCCCATGGACAGAGGAGCCTGGAGGGCTACGGTCCATTGGGTCATATAGACTTGGACAAGACTGAAGCGACTTAGCACACATGCGTGTGGAAAGAATTTTAAAAGACACTGTAGGAAATTTCCTCATCCAATGTTTAGGACTCAATGCTCTCACTGCCTAGGGCTTGGATTCCATCCCAGGTGGGGGAACTAAGATCCCAGAAGCCCCGTGGCATGGCAAAACCAAAAGAAAATAACTGAACTCATAGAAACAGTGGTGGTAGCCAGTGGCTCCTGGGTGGAGGAAATAGGGAGAGGTTGGTCAGAGGGTACAAAGTCTTAGTTATAAGATGGATAAGTTGCATCTCTAACTAATGTAGATGCATGTAGAGCATCTAATGGAGAGCATGGTGACTACAGTTAACAATATTACGTACTTGAAAGTTGACAAGTGAACTTAAGTGTTCTCATGGAACTGCTATCAAAAAAGATATTGGATGAATTTCTACATCTGGCCATGACTGAATAAAGGGAATTGGATTTGCTCTCAAACCCACTTTTTTTTTTTTTAAAGGTATTTGGTTATAATTGAAGTCAGATTAAACAGACTATTTAGCTACTTACACTGATAGAGCTATAAGCCTCAAAAAGACCAAATGGATTTCAAACAATTTAACTGCATTTTAGAACTGAAACCCAAACATATTTAAAGAAATTTTTAAAAATTCGAACATCCAATAGCACATAATTGACAGCACTGGTGTCTGATCATGAATTACCAGACAAACAATTAAGCAATAAAACATGTTGTCTCAGTACCAATAGGAAGAAAACAAAGATGCAGATGCAGAAATGACATAGTCAGTAGATAAGACATTAAAACAACTGTTAAAAATATACTTAATATGCTCAAGAAGACTGCAGAAAAGAAATGTAAATTGTAGAAAGAACCAAGTTAAATTGCTAGATGTGAGAAATACTACATCTGAGATGAAAAAAATATATATATATAATATATGAGATTAACAGTGGTAAGACATCACAATGTGCATGTATGCTCAGTCGCTTACTCAGACTCTTTGGGACCCCATGGACTGTAGCCCACCAGGCTCCTCTACCCATGGGATTCTCCAGGCAAAAATAGTGGAGTGAGTTGCCATTTCCTCCTCCAGGGGATCTTTCTGACCCAGGCATCAAACCCATGTCTCCTGCATTGCAGGCAGATTCTTTACCTCTGAGCCACCTGGGAAGGCCAGAAGCCCTTTGGGGAACAGTTAATAAGCTAAGAATAATTCTAAGATTACTGTTTTTGACAAATTAGAGATCTAACTCACAACAGTTATTCTTCTGGAATAATCGTTTCTTGTAGAACTCTCTTAAGTATTGACTTTCACAGAAGTTTCCAAATCAGACATGCCTGTTTATGTTACATTTACCCAGACAGACAAATTGCCAAGGCTAAGAAATTGCATAACCAAGACAAACAGGAAATTTTTAAAGTATGTGTTCTTATCACAGATAATGTCTTTCAATTGCCAAAAATCTTGCATTTCTCAACTGCATGCATACATACCTTAGCACATTTCCGCTAAAAGCTGTTCCTCTCTAATTAGCAAATTTTCACTTTGCTTTACTTCCAGGTTTGTTCAAAGACTGAAGAATTTTATTTTGAAAATGTTTTTGGTTTGAGTAGGCTTTGATCAAGAAGTTTCACTCAAAGAATAGTTTTATTTAAAAATTATCTAATTCACAGTTCAATAGAATCTACAAGGTAGAATGTTTGTAAAGTATTTGCTTTTTTTTTTTTCAAATTCATCTGTCTTACTGGCAAACTAAATGTTCATAAAACAAGTATTTTCACTATTCAAGCTGGCAAAAAAAATCAGTGCTTTTGTTTAGTACTTGAAGTATATATTTTTAAAAAGCAATTAGAAAAACCATGTTATTTACAATTTAAAAACTTGGTCTCACTCACCTTCTCCTGGTTGACCCGTACAGGCAGAAGAAAGCAGATATTGTGGAAAGGTTAATGTCAATTCACAGATAATCTCTGAAATCTCTTGGGGTATTTATACTTATGCCCCTCCCCTAACCATCTAATTTAAATTTAAAAGAAGACTGAGGAGACTTTTAGTCTTCAGGTAGGAATTACCTCTGTCCTTGACGAGCTGAAAAGTAGAATTATCCCTGGAGGTGAGGAGGCTGTGAATCTTTGTGGCAGAGTTTCAACTTTCAGGCTGGAAGAGATGATGAGATTGAGTCACTGGTTCAGTTAGCAGTTGTTGGACCCCTCCTGTGTTCCAGGCAGCACTAAGTACAAGAAAGTTAAAAAATTCCTATCAGACTAAGTCTTGTCCTTAGAGGACTTAAGATTTCTGAAAAGGAGTGAGAAGAAAGCCCTCGGGTACAATTTCACCTCAGTTTTGTGATCACTGCCTTGATCCAGAAACTGAGCTGGACAGCGGGACTTCACAGAGGGACACTGACCTTCAGGTGACACAAAGGGAAGGGAAATGAGAGTCAGAGAAGGGTCTGGAAAGCAAAAGTATCCTCTATGCAAATGAAAGGTGAGCAGGAGCTTCTGGCCTAGAAGGAAGAAGGACCCCTCCCCTTCCCATGCTCCAAACTAAGAACCATAATCTGAAACTGCCCAGGCTGGAAAGACAGGAAGAGTAAGGTATCCTTGAAGTTTGGGTTTCGAGGGTATAGTATCTGTGGGTTGAGATTAAAGAAGAAGAAGTACATTAAATCAAGATTGTGAATTTACTCATGACAAGCTAAAGATGCTGAATTTTACTAGGTGAACCCTTGAAGGTTTTTTAACTTATTGGTTCCCAACCCTTTTTTGGCACCAGAGACCAGTTTCATGGAAGACAATTTTCTCAGGGATGGGGGAGGGGAGTGTTTGATTTTGTCAACTACGAATTGGCACTTGCCAAGAGCATTTGCCAACTACTAAACAACCGTGACAACAAGGGCATTTGCCATCTGCCTCTGTGGAGATTGAACCCTGTGCTGCTGCAGCTGTTGACCTTTAACACCCCCCTGAAGGAGTTCAGGGTAAAGTGAGGTGCTCTGTACTCCAGGGAATCTGATGGGACAGGTCTTTCAGTTCCGTTCAGTCGCTCAGTCGTGTCTCTTTGCGACCCCATGAATCACAGCATGCCAGGCTTCCCTGTCCATCACTAACTCCCGGAGTTCACTCAGACTCACATCCATCGAGTCAGTGATGCCATCCAGCATCTCATCCTCTGTCGTCCCCTTTTCCTTCTGCCCCCAATGAATCAACTCTTTGCATGAGGTGGACAAAGTACTGGAGTTTCAGCTTTAGCATCAGTCCTTCCAAAGAACACCCAGGACTGATCTCCTTTAGAATGGACTGGTTGGATCTCCTCACAGTCCATGGGACTCTGAAGAGTCTTCTCCAACACCGCAGTTCAAAAGCATCAAAACAGGTCTTTAGATAGCTGGATATTTTTAGGAACAGATTTTATGATCTCAATCCCTGCATCTCCTCATATCTAGAAAAGCACTAAATCTGTTCATGGTGACATCAGATCCTCATGACTAGGAGAAGGCTTCTTGTAAAGGAAGCTTGATTACATTTGATAGGTAGTTAGAATAGGAAAAAGGAGTCCAGAATGGCGGTGGCTAAAAGACAAGGAAGGGAAAAGTCAATGAAAATAGAACAAAGGAAGGTCTAAGGACTGGAGTGAGGACCTCAGGTAAAGCAAACAGCACTCCTGACTAGCCCAATTTACATAGGGCAGGCCCAGGGGGAGGAGAAAAAACATATAAAAAGAGGAGCCAAAATTGAGCCCAGGGCCTCTCTTCTCTTTGTGTCTTTTGGGTCGGCTTGCCCTCACACCTCGAGGATGTATTTTCCTTTACTTTCTAAATAAAACTGAGCTGTAACACAGAGCTGTAACAGTGGTCGTCAGAGGGCTGTTAACACTGGTCTGTCTGAAGGCTGTAACCCTGGTCTGTCACTTCAACTTTTTGTTGTGACGAGACAGAACCTAGGAAATTACACACCCCCACACATTGAACTCCCTCTTCACCAAAACCTTATACATTGACCTTTCCACACTACCTCTTTGGAGCCATCTCTCAGAGCTATCTGAGGTGCTGCCTCCCTGAGTACAGTCCTCATTTTGCCGCAAATAAAACTTCAGTCTCAACTTTCAAGTTGTACATCATTTTTAGTCAACAATTACACCCACTGCTCACCTCCTGCCACGCAGCCTGGTTCCTACCAGATCAGGTATTGTTTTAATTTGGCTGATGGCATAATCAGACTAATACTTCAGGAAGATCACACCTCAGTTCTGATCCTCAGAGAGAGCTTGGATTAGAAGGAGAACACTGAAAATTCGCAACATGGAAGAACTCCATGTTGTTGCAGGAAAGAGTAGAGTGTGAGTGGAGGATCAGGCCCCGGGTGTCAGGCGAGCCCCTCAGATGGGGTGGGCTGCCAAGTGGGGTCCATGGCTTCTAAAGTAAATAATTCAAGAGCCAGCCCTGGTAAAGTGAAAGCAGGTTTATTTAGACAGATATGAGATGGGAATACCAGACCACCTGATCTGCCTCTTGAGAAATTTGTATGCAGGTCAGGAAGCAACAGTTAGAACTGGACATGGAACAACAGACTGATTCCAAATAGGAAAAGGAGTTAGTCAAGGCTGTATATTGTCACCCTGTTTATTTAACTTATATGCAGAGTACATCATGAGAAACGCTGGACTGGAAGAAACACAAACTGGAATCAAGATTGCCTGGAGAAATATCAATAACCTCAGCTATGCAGATGACACCACCCTTATGGCAGAAAGTGAAGAGGAACTCAAAAGCCTCTTGATGAAAGTTAAAGTGGAGAGTGAAAAAGTTGGCTTAAAGCTCAACATTCAGAAAACAAAGATCATGGCATCTGGTCCCACCACTTCATGGGAAATAGATGGGGAAACAATGGAAACAGTGTCAGACTTTATTTTGGGGGGCTCCAAAATCACTGCAGATGGTGACTGCAGCCATGAAATTAAAAGACGCTTACTCCTTGGAAGGAAACTTATGACCAACCTAGATAGCATACTGAAAAGCAGAGACATTACTTTGCCAACAAAGGTCTGTCTAGTCAAGACTATGGTTTTTCCAGTGGTCATGTATAGATGTGAGAGTTGGACAGGAAGAAAGCTGAGTGCCAAAGAATTGATGCTTTTGAACTGTGGTGTTGGAGAAGACTCTTGAGAGTCCCTTGGACTGCAAGGAGGTCTAACCAGTCCATTGTAAAGGAGATCAGCCCTGGGTGTTCATTGGAAGGACTGATGCTGAGGCTGAAACTCCAATACTTTGACCACCTCATGCAAAGAGTTGACTCATTGGAAAAGACCCTGAT
>NW_011494680.1:7816624-7838025 GCF_000754665.1 Bison bison bison
ACTGAAGAAAGTGAAAGTGAAGTAGCTCAGTCGTGTCTGACTCTTTGCCACCCCCATGAACTGTAGTCTACCAGGCTCCTCTGTCCATGGGATTCTCCAGGCAAGAATACTGGAGTGGGTTGCCATTTCCTTCTCCAGGGATCTTCCCGACCCAGGGATCGAACCTGGGTCTCCCGCATTGCAGGCAGAGGCTTTACTATCTGAGCCACCAGGGAACCCCTAAGGTGGTCTCAGGAAGGATAAAAAAACTGCTGTAAGTCCCACCTTGGGGGGACTCTTTACCCCCTCTTAGTGTCTAGGCTGGGAGCTTTGTACTTTCCTCCTCTTTCAGTTCAGTTCAGTCACTCAGTTGTGTCTGACTCTTTGCAACCCCATGGACTGCAGCACACCAGGCCTCCCTGTCCATCAGCAACTCCTGGAGTTTACTCAAAGTCATGTCCTTTGAGTCAGTGATGCCATCCAACCATCTCATTCTCTGTCGTCCTCTTTATTCAATTACTACCATGAGTGTCTGCATGTTTATGGATTCCATTATTCTGCTCCACCAACAAGAACTCCTATACCTGTCTGAAGAGCAGCCCTGAAATACACACTGGGAAGTTTTTATGGGCTGGGTTATTTCATATGCTAATGAGTGGGAGGGTTATTTTACTATTTGGGGTAAGGGCTCCCCTGGTGGCTCAGTCGGTAAAGAATCTACCTGCAGCATGGGAGACTTGGGTTTGATCCCTGGGTTGAGAAGATCCCCTGGAGGAGGGAATGGCAACCCACTCCAGTATTCTTGCCTGGAATATCCCATGGACAGAGGAGCCTGGAGGGCTGCAGTCCATGGGGTCACAAAGAATCGGATACAATTGAGCGACTAAGCGTGGAGATTTCCTGGAATTGGGCCACCACCCACTTTTTGGTCTTTGGACAGTGCCTTGGAAATGTTATGACACCTCTAGGTATGTCATTTAGCTTGCTGATGGAGGATCAAGGTCTAGTCTCAGAAGTTGATTTGTCTGCCATTTTTGACTCATATGATTCTAATCAGTTTATGTTTCATCCTCAGGCTATGTCATTCTTTCAAAGGTTGTGCCCTGCCCCTTTCCCTCCTATTTCAGAACCACCATAATGCTGGCAGGAGTTGGGAAGGAAAGGCAGATTATGAGTCAAAGTGTTCAAGTAATCATAACAACAACAGTTAATAAGAATGGAGCCTTTGCTGTATGCTTGGCACTGTGCTAAGAACTTTATTAAGATTGCTATCTAATCCCCAGAACCCTCCATAGATGGTGGACATAATGAGGAAATCTACACTTAACTGTTTAGAAGAAGTAATAAGCACTAGACTCACTTGCCCAGGACAGCAAACAGACATTTGATTTCAATTTCAATCCCTCCCAGACCTCTGTAACAGTCCATGTGAAATTTCCTGGTTCACCAGAAAGACAGTCTACATGACAAAGACTCTGCTGTTCCCTCCTCCCAAAATAAACTGGCCCACCCTATCCTTTCTTTTCTTTTACTAACACCTTCTTGCCCTCCTCCTATTTATAAAATCCTCCCCTTTTGTACAACCCCTCAGTGTGCCTCAGCTTCCCCAGTAGCTCAGACAGTTAAAAATCTTCCTGCACTGCAGGAGAAATGGGTTCAATTCCTGAATGGGGAAGATCCTCTGGAGAAGGAAATAGCTACCCACTCCAGTATTCTTGCCTGGAGAATCCCATGAACAGAGGAGGCTGGCAGGTTACAATCTATGGTGTCTCACAGAATTGGGCAGGATTGAACAACTAACACACACTTTCAGAGTGCCTTAAAGCTGGGTGAGATGGTGCCTGACTCATGAGTTATTTAGAATAACCAATTAGGTCTTCAAATTTATTCAGTTGAATTTCTGATTTTTAATAGCAATAAAACTAGGAGTTGTGGAGTGGCTGGAGATTTTAAGTTTTTTGAATGTGGAAGCAGTTAATGATCTAAGAACAATTTAGGGAAGAGATGCTGCTTTCTGACCCTGTGATGTCTAAACTTAGCAGGCAGACCTTAGCAGCAACCCCAAGCCAAATTCTTGCTACAGTAGTTAGCTGAATAATGACTGTGTGTCATGATCTGTGTGGCTCAAAACTAACATTAGCACAAAATAAGGCATATGCTTAGGGGCACACATTAACTGGCTGCTCCATCAAATCTGTTTAGGAAAAGGTGGAACATAAATGATTCATGATCTGTCAATGCTTTATTTTCACCATGTACTCTTAAATTGATGGAACAACCACCAAAATTATTATGACTAGTCATAGCGCTGGTCTCTCCAGCAGGGCTAGGTGGTGACACAGAAACCAGGGTGCAGATATGCACAACAACTCCTGCAGAGAAGTGCAATCATTTTCTTGATCTTTTAACTTTGTTTGCAGCATACACACAATCATTCTAAAAATATCATTTTCTCTTGTGTTTGCAGAGCTGAAATGCCACCTTCCGAAGGACCTGTGTGTTGTTCTGCTGCTGGTGGATGGGGAAGACTGGTACCCTCCAGTCTCCTGGGGAATGCAGAGCCCCACACGTCCTCAACTGGAAGGGGAGATCCTGACAAAGTGTTGAGTATCAGAAAAGAATTTGTCAAAGATAAAACACTTCCTTCTCTCTGAACCTCTCAGTTCATCATTTATCTCTGCCGGTGATGTGTGAATGGACCCAGTCAAAATAACCTTTGTGTGTTGTTTGGTCGCTGATTCATGTCCAACTCTTTGTGACCCCATGGACTGTAGCCCACCAGGCTTCTCGGTCCATGGTGTTCTTGTCCATTCAAGAATACTGCAGTGGGTTGCCATTTCCTTCTCCAGGGGATCTTCCTGATTCAGGGATTGAACCTGCATCTCCTGCATTAGCAGGCAAATTCTTTACCACTGAGCCACCTGGGAAGCCCCCAGGAGATCGTATCTCCATACATTTGGCTGTCATGTCTCTGTTGAGTTTCTCTCATGTCTTTGTTTTTGGTAGTCTTGACAATTTCAAGGAGCAGTGGACAGGTATTTCATAGAATGCCCCTCAGGTGAGATGTGTCCCATGTTTTTCTCTTCATTCAAGTGGAATTCTATGTTTTGCGAGGACTGACAAGGTACAGTTTGTTCTTATCATCTGTAACCAGGATACACACCACCAACACAACTCAGCACGGCCAGGGCTCACCTGGATTGACTGACTGAGATGGAATTGCTCAGATCCCCTGAAGTACAGCTCAGTCATGTCTGAATCTTTGTGACCCCATGGACTGCAGCACGCCAGGCCTCCCCGTCCATCACCAACTCTCAGAGTTTACACAAACTCACGTCCTTTGAGTCGGTGATGCCATCCAGCCGTCTCACCCTCTGTCATCTCCTTCTCCTCCTGCCTTCAATCTTTGCCAGCATCAGGGTCGTTTCAAATGAGTCAGTTCTTCACATCAGGTGAAATTTAGCATCAATCCTTCCAATGAATATTCAGGACTGATTTCTTCTGGTTGGATCTCCCTGCAGTCCAAGGGACAACGCTCGGGTCTTCTTCAACACCACAGTTCAAAAGCATCAATTCTTTGGCTCTCAGCTTTCTTTATAGCCCAACTCTCACATACATACATGACTATTAGAAAAACCATAGCTTTGACTAGATGGACCTTTGTTGGAAAAGTACTGTCTCTGCTTTTTAATATGCTGTCTAGGTTGGTCATAATTTTTCTTTTAAGGAGCAAGCATCTTTTAATTTCATGGCTGCAGTCACCATCTGCAGTGATTTTGGAGCCCCCAAAAATAAAGTCTGTCACTGTTTCTATTGTTTTCCCATCTGTTTGCCCTGAAGTGATGGGACCAGATGCCATGATCTTAGTTTTCTGAATGTTGAGTTTTAAGATGACTTTTCCACTCTTCTCTTTCACTTTTATCAAGAGGCTCTTTAGTTCTTCACTTTCTGCCATGAGTGGTGTCATCTGCATATCTGAGGTTATTGATATTTCTCCTGGCAATCTTGATTCCAGCTTGTGCTTCCAGCCCAGCATTTCTCATGATGTACTCTCCATATAAGTTAAATAAGCAGGGTGACAATATGCAGCCTTGACATACTCTTTTCCCAATTTGGAACTAGGCTGTTGTTCCATGTCCAGTTCTAACTGTTGCTTCCTGACCTGCATATAGGTTTCTCAAGAGGCAGGTCAGGTGGTCTGGTATTCCCATCTCTTTCAGAATTTTCCAATTTGTGTGGTCCACACAATCAAAGGCTTTGGCATAGTCAATAAAGCGGAAGTAGGTGTTTTTCTGAAACTCTTTTGCTTTTTCAATGGTCTAATGGATGTTGGCAATTTGATCTCTGGTTCTTCTGCTTTTTCTAAATCCACCTTGAACATCTGGAAGTTCACGGTTCACGTATTGCTGAAGCCTGGCTTGGAGAATTTTGAGCATTACTTTACTAGTGTCTGAGATGAGTGCAACAGTGCAGTCAGTAGTTTGAGCATTCTTTGAAAATGCCTTTCTTTGGGATTGGAATGAAAACTGACCTTTTCCAGTCCTGTGGCCACTGTGGATCAGGAAGAAAGTGGGCCAGGGGCTTCAGTAAGCACAGAGTAAGTTGCCCCAGTATCTAAAAGGAAATCAACGGATTGGCCCCCCACAGTTATTGATACCCAGGGTTCCTCAGGTGAAATTAGGACAGGAGCTTGTGTGGAGACCCCCAGGCACCTTCAGTCCTGATTGTCTTGAGTCCGACCCCTGAAACCTATGCCCCTGGGGGCAGTCTCTCTTCCAGAGTGGTCCTTTGCAGACCCGACATGGAGCCGGGGGTGGCTTAGATGCCTGAGGGAAATTCCGCTTGAAATGCCCCTCCTTTCCACAGTAATAGCAACCCCATCCCTTTTCATCTGGGTCTCTGTGGGCATTTTTCTCAGACTGTTTAAGAACGGTTCTCATAGCCACTGCGAGGGCTTCCGCCTGTTCCTTTGTCTTTTTCTGCCTTTCTTTCTTTTTCTCATATTCCCTACTATAATAGATTGTTTGAGCCAGTTGTAACAGAGTATCTAAAGACTGATTTGGTCCATATGCCCATTTTAATAGCTTACGGAGCATATCTGGAGCCGACTGAGTGAGAAATCTATCCTTTAAGATCCCTTTTCCCTCTTCACTTTCAGGATCAATCTCAGTGAATCTGCGAAGGGCTTCTCGCAGTCTATCTAGGAATTTACCAGGAGCTTCCTTCTCCTCCTGTTCTGTGTTTGCCAGTTTGCCATAGTTTAGAGGCGTAGAACGCGCCTGCCTGAGTCCTTCAAGAATACATCTGATATGGAAGCAACCTAGATGTCCATCAGCAGACGAATGGACAAGAAAGCTGTGGTACATAGACACAGTGGAGTATTACTCAGCCATTAAAAAGAATACATTTGAATCAGTTCTAATGAGGTGGATGAAACTGAAGCCTATTATACAGAGTGAAGTAAGCCAGAAAGAAAAACATCAATACAGAAAGATGGTAATGATAACCCTGTATGCGAGACAGCAAAAGAGACACAGATGTATATAACATACATATGTCTTTTGGACTCTGTGGGAGAGGGCGAGGGTGGGATGATTTGGGAGAATGGCAATGAAATATGTATATTATCATATGTGAAATGAATCACCAGTCCAGGTTCAAAGCATGATACAGGATATTCGGGGCTGGTGCACTGGGATGACCCAGAGGGATGGTATGGGGAGGGAGGTGGGAGTAGGGTTCAGGATGGGGGGAAGAAAAAAAAAGAATACATCTGACAAAATGATTCTGATCCTATCTTCCTTTAGCTGTGTTGTAGTCCCAGTCTGGTTCTGTAATTGGGACCTCCCGATTCCCAGTGGGGAGGGCGGTTATCTCGTCCTCCGTCTTCCCTGCTGATTTATTACCAAACCATTCATCTCCATAAGCAACCACTTTTCCCCAAACTTGAGTTTTTAAGTCGGGAGTCAGCGTTTGCCCCAAGATATACATCACATCCTTCCAAGTAAGGTCATAAAGCAGAGTAAACACCTTTAAAGCTCTAATGTATTTTTCTGGGTCCTCTAAATAGTCTCCCAGATCCTCCTTGATTCTTTGTATTTGTTGATAAGAAAAAGGCTTATTAACTCTCATAGACTGATTATTTCTCCCGGAGGGTGCTTCATGAAGAGGCAACAGCTTGTGTGGCTGTTCCTCAGTCTCTCTGGCTGCTCTGCGCATATGATCCCAGGGATAGATTGGAAAAATCTGCTTTTCTTTATCTCTTTGTCTCCTGTCCTCCATCTCATCTAGCAAAGTAGGAGGGCAGGAGGGAGCTGAAAGAGTTACACCCAAATCTATACCTTTAGGATGTAAGTCTGGCATATTTCACAGAGAGAAAAAGGGCAACACATATGCTACTTCTACCCATTTCCCTTGTTTTCTACAGAACCAGTCTAATTGTAAAACAGTATTATACTTAAGAGACCCTCCAACCGGCCACCATTCGCCATCCTCCAATGGATACCGTAGCCATGCAGTATCACATAGGAAGACCAGGTGTGTCTTCTTTAAACCCTGGGGATCAAATCTATCCCAGTTGTTCAGGACACAGTTCAAAGGAGTGAGGCTGGAATTGTTAGCTCCCATCTTGTCCTCAAGAATCCCAGACAAGCCCGCGGGATGAAAGGTTGTTGCTGAACCACGCAAAGACGCCGGGATTCTTGGCCTCTAGAGGAGAAGAATTCAATCCAGGGCCAGAGACGAGGCTTGATCGCTCAGAGCTTTTTGTAATAAAGTTTTATTAAAGTATAAAAAAGATGGAGAAAGCTTCTGACATAGGCATCAGAAGGCATCAGAGTATCCCTTGGGGATGGTCTTGATCCCTGCCTCCTGTACAATGTCACAAGCCTCCAGAGTTCTTCAGGCACTCTATCAGATTTAATCCCTTCAATCTATTTGTCACTACCATTGTATAATTATAAGGGATTTGATTTAGGTCATACCTGAATGGTCTAGTGGTTTTCCCTATTTTCTTCAATTTAAGTCTGAATTTGGCAATGAGGAGTTCATGATCTGAGCCACAGTCTGCTCCCGGTCTTGTTTCTGCTGACTGTATAGAGCTTCCCCATCTTTGGCTGCAAAGAATATAATCAATCTGACTTTGGTATTGACCATCTGGTGATGTCCATGTGTAGAGTCTTCTCTTGTGTTGTTGGAAGAGAGTGTTTGCTATGACCAATGTGTTCTCTTGGCAAAACTCTATTAGACTTTGCCCTGCTTCATTCTGTACTCCAAGGCCAAATTTGCCTGTTACTCCAGATGTTTCTTGACTTCCTACTTTTGCATTCCAGTCCCCTATAATGAAAAGGATGTCTGTTTTGGGTGTTAGTTCTAGAAAGTCTTGTAGGTCTTCAGAGAACTGTTCAACTTCAGCTCCTTCAGCATTACTGGTCAGGTATAGACTTGGATTGCTGTGATATTGAATGGTTTGGCTTGGAAACAAACAGATCATTTTGTCGTTTTTGAGATTGCATCCAAGTACTGCATTTTGTACTCTTTTGTTGACTATGATGGCTACTCCACTTCTAAGGAATTCTTGCCCACAGTGGTAGATAAAATGGTCATCTGAGTTAATTTCACCCATTCCAGTCCATTTTAGTTTACTGATTCCTAAAATGTCGATGTTCACTCTTGCCATATCCTGTCTGACCACTTCCAATTTCTCCTGATTCATGGACCTAACATTCCAGGTTCCTATGCAGTATTGCTCTTTACAGCATCAGACCTTACTTCCATCACCAGTCACATCCACAACTGGATGTTGTTTTTGCTTTGGCTCCATCTTTTCATTCTTTCTGGAGTTATTTCTCCACTGATCTCCAGTAGCATATTGGGCACCTACCAAATTCGGGAGTTCATCTTTCAGTGTTCTATCTTTTCGCCTTTTCATACGGTTCATGGGATTCTCAAGTGGTTTGCCATTCCCTTCTCCAGTGGACAACATTTTGTCAGAATTCTCCACCATGACACGTCTGTCTTGGGTGTCGCTACACCACATGGCTCATAGTTTCATTGAGATTGACAAGGCTGTGGTTCATGTGATCAGATTGGTTAGTTTTCTGTGATTGTGGTTTTCAGTCTGTCTGCCCTCTGATGGAGAAGGATAAGAGGCTTATGGAAGCTTCTTGATGGGAGAGACTGATTGAGGGGGAAACTGGGTCTTGTTCTAATGGGCAGGGCCATGCTCAGTAAATCTTTAATCCAATTTTGTGTTGATGGGTGGGGCTGTATTCCCCACCTGTTATTTACCTGAGACCAAACTATGGTGGAGGTAATGAAGATAATGGCGACCTCCTTCAAAAGGTCCCATGCAGGCACTGCTACACTCAGTGTCCCCAACCCTGCAGCAGGCCACTGCCAACCCATGCCTCTGCTGGAGACTGCTGGACACTCACAGGCAAGTCTGGGTCAGTCTCTTGTGGGGTACCTGTTCCTTTATCCTGGGTCCTGCACACAAGGTTCTGTTTGTGCCCTCAAGTGTCTGTGTCTCCAGTCCTGTGTAAGTTCTGGTGGCTCTATGGTGGGGTTAATGGCAACCTCCTCCAAGAGGGCATATGCCATACCCAGGTCTGCTGCACCCAGAGCCCCTGCCCCTGCAGCAGTCCACTGCTGACCCGTACCTCTGCAGGAGACACTCAAATACAGTTCTGTCTCAGTCTCTCTGGGGTCTCTGGGTCCTGGTGCGCACAAGGTTTGTTTGAGCCCTCTGAGCGTCTCTGGCAAGTACGGAGTTCGATTCTAAGCACAATTTTGCCCCTCCTACCATCTTGCTAGGGCTTCTCTTGCTTTGCCCCTCTCTTTCTCGAAGGTCAAAGGCCCTTCGACGTGGGGTATCTCCTCACAGCCATTCCAGCACTGCGTAGCCACCACTCCAGCACCTACCCTCTTGCTGGGGCTTCTCTGCCCTTGGACATCGGGTATTTCCTCACAGTTGCTCCAGTGCAGATTTGTGCATTCTTCTTCATTAAAAAATTCAGTCGCTGATTTATGAATATATTCATGGATATAGAGTCTTGGATATTTGCCCACATAGAGTATAGACTCATGGGTATTTACTTTATATTTTAAGGTTTTATCCAATACTATGTTGTTTAGATAGTTCCAGCTGTGACCATTCGGAGCTCTTCCAGGGTACTCCGTGTCACACTGACACACCCCAGTCACTGTGAGTGTATGTGTATACTTTATTACTTTCTGGCACCACAACACACTCTGGCTACACCTTCCCCTGAGCCCCCTTCCCTTGGGAAATGTTAGTTATAAGTTCTGTCATGGCCTTGGCCCCTCTGTGTAGTAACTCAGGCACCTCCATATACTCTAATCCTATAGAAATGTGTTTGGGAAAGATGCAATACACCAGCATATAGGCCTTAGTGGTTTAATACACATACATACATAGTTCTTTATTGCAAAATTTTGGAGAATTTAGCTATATTGTTAAATAAGGAAAAAGTGCAAAAACAAACAAACAAACAAACAGATTAACTTGACCTATGAAGTTAGAATTTTTGAATAACACAGAAAAAGACAAGATTATTAAGACATATTTGCAGAAACTTTAATGCTTCCCAAGCTACCATTCAAAGGACAAAGGAAATTAAATGTTATAGTAAACGTCAAACTTAAAGTAGAAATGATAAAGAAAAGTTGTGTGTGTGCTTGTGTGTGTTTGATTTTAGAAATCTAGCCAATCACAATTATATTTTTGAAACAAAAGTATGAAACCACCTAACTACAGGGAAAGAAGTTACTGGAATTTGGTTCACAGTGGAAAATTTTCAAGGCTGTCTGTAAGATTACTGATCATGGAATGCTTTTTGTGAGAAACATTTAAAATTGACTAACATCATCTCAAGGCCATGTCTGTTCACACTAAGTTTGTAAGTGAAAGGTTGTTGTTGAATCACGCAGACACCAGGATTCTTGGCCCCCGGAAGAGATGAATTCAATCCGGGTCCAGAGACGAGGCTTGATCGCTCAGAGCTTTTGTGTAATAAAGTTTTCTTAAAGTATAAAGGGATAGAGAAAGCTTCTGACATAGGCATCAGAAGGGGGCAGAAGAGTACCCCCCTGCTAGTCTTCAGCTGGATGTTATATAGTCACTAGCAGTCTGTTAATGAAAGAAAGGAATATCTTAAAATTCAGAATGGCACCAGGCCCGTCACCCATAAGATGCATTTTGGGATAATCTTGGCACCAAATGGTCTATCCTGGGCCATAAAATGATTAACTTGAATTTTGAAGAAGGGCAGTGAAGTGAGGGAAGTCGCTCAGTCATGTCCGACTCTTTGCGACCCCATGGAGTGTAGCCTACCAGGCTCCTCTGTCCATGGGATTTTCCAAGCAATAGTACTGGAGTGGATTGCCATTTCCTTCTCCAGGGGATCTTCCCGACCCAGGGATCGAACCCAGGTCTCCCACATTGTAGACAGAGGCTTTACCGTCTGAGCCACCAGGGAAGGGCAGAAGAAGGACAGACCACCATACAAATAGTTTCATTTACATAGATTAGGGGAACAATGTCTGAGTATAACATACTGGTTTGTCAAGTAGGTTCCGAGCCAAGAGGGGGAACCAACTTGAAGACAGAGTTTGGGGTAAATGCATAGTACATTAGCATAGCTTAAGACAAACATTTCCATAAGAAAAAGGCATTGGTTATCTCTAGGTTTGAGAATAGTTAACTTCAGGCAAAACCAGGTGTCATTATGGCAACACAGTATTTTAAGAGAAACCTCTTTTTAAATTTGTATAGAGAAGGAAAAAATAATGCTAGTTTGTTTCCTCCTGCCGCTTAAGAGAGATAAAATTGTGTGACACTTGCAAGCTATTTCCTCTGTTTGAAACCCCTGGCCTTCCTGCCTGTTACCCCCTCATAAGTGTTTTGAAATTAATCACCCACATTACACCTACACTCAGGGTGACCATGTGTATTAGTATGATTATTAATATCACCTCCTCTTGCTCTCAGAAGTGTGCTGGTTTGGACAGAAAATTACAACAAATTACACATCTGTCTAACCCTCACTTATCCCAGAGCTGAACTTTTTTTTTTTTTTAGCATGTAATAAAAGGCACTTGTACTGAAAGAATGTTGATCTAAAGTGTTTACCCTGAAGTGTGGTGCTATGTGCTCTGTCGCCTCAGTTGTGTCGACTCTGTGTGACCACCAGACTGTAGCCCGCCAGGGTCCTCTGTCCATGGGTTTTCCAAGGCAAGAATACTGGAGTGGGTTGCCCTTTCCTCCTCCAGGGGAACTTCCCAAAAGACCTACAGTAAATCCTCTAAACCATTGCTTAATGTAAATAGTTCTTAAAATTGATAAAAAAAAAATTGCAGACATATATTATCAATAGTCACTAAATATTATTACCATCATCAGGCCTGTTTTCTTTTTTTAATTGAAGTATAGTTGATTTACAATACTGTGTTAGTTTTAGATGTGCAGCAAAATGATTCAGTTATACACATACATTTTTTTTTTAGATTTTTTCCATTAAAAGTTATTATAAGATATTGAATATAATTCCCTGTGCTCAACAGTAAATCGTTGTTTTTATATTTTAACTAATCTCAAACTCCACATTTATTCCTTCCCCCTTTTCCCCTTTGGTAGACACAAGTTTGTTTTCTATGTCTGTGAATCTATTTCCATTTTCTTAGTGAATTCCTTTGTATCATATTTTAGATTCTACATATAAATGATATCATATAATATTTGTCTCTGACTCCTTCACTTACTATGACAATCTCTCGATCCATCCATATTGCTTTGTGAATGTGTGCTAAGTCGCTTCAGTTGTGTCTGACTCTTTGTGACTCTATGGACTCAAGCCTACCAGGCTCCTCTGGTCATGAAATTCTTAAGGGAGGAATACTGCAGTGGGTTGCCATGCCATCCTCCAGGGGATCTTCCCAACCCAGGGATTGAACCTGTGTCTCTTAGGTCTCCTGCATTGTCAGGAAGGTTCTTTACGCCTAGTGCCACCTGGGAAGCCCCTCATGTTGGTGCAAATGGCATTATTTCATTCTTTTTGATGGTTGAGTAATATTCCACTATATACATGTACCATTTCTTCTTTATCCATTCATCTGTTGATGGAAACTTGGGTTGCTTCCATGTCTTCATCAAGCCTGTTTCCTTGATATTGTTTTTTGGCTGTGCCATGTAGCATGTGGGATCTTAGCTGCCCAACCAGGGCTGGAACCCATGCCCCCTGGAGTGGAAGTGTGAAGTCCTAATCACTGGACTACCAACGAATTCCTGTTTTCCTGATTTTACTTGTAGGTTAACTTCAGTACCTTTGAACTGCAATCAGATTTTTATTATCTAGAAGATGCTTTTAAGACATCTGTAAGCCTATAGAACTCTAGGGGGAACTTCTTTGTACAAAGGGGTCAGTAAAATGTGAATGATTTTGTGCTCAGAAATGTGCTAAAGGTAAATCAAACCAGCTAAAATTTTTCACGGAACATTGTGTCCCCAACACCTCAAGGATACTAACAATGGCTGATTTTGACATGTTTTTGATATTTTGATATGTTATTCAGCATATATCCTGTCTGCAGTCTCCTCTTTGTCCAGAACATCCCCTAGTTCAGCCTCAGACTAATCCTCCCCAAAGCCCACCCAATCCTGGCATCTTCCTTCCTTCCTTCCCCCTAACTCCCTAAAGTGAAGTCGTTCAGTTGTGTCCGACTCTTTGTGACCCCATAGACTGTAGCCTACCAGGCTTCTCTGTCCATGGGATTTTCCAGGCAAGAGTACTGGAGTGGGTTGCCATTTCCTTCTCTGGAGGATCTTCCTGACCCAGGTATCGAACCAGGGTCTCCCGCATTGTAGGCAGATGCTTTACTGTCTGAGCTACCAGGGAAGCCTTTAAAGCCTTTAGTCACCTAGTCGTGTCCATCTCTTTGTGACCCTATGGACTATAGCCAGGCTGCTCTGTCCATGGGCTTCTCCAGAGAAGAATACTGGAGTGGATTGACATTCCTTCTCCAGGGCATCTTCCTGACCCAGGGATCGAACATGGGTCTCCTGCATTGCAGGGGGATTCTTTACCATCTGAGCCACCAGGGAAGCTCTAGAGGTGACAAATTCCACAAGGACCTGTTCCCCACCCCCCACTGCCCCCAGCCTGCCCTGCTGCTCCTCCATCCCGGAGTCTCTTCACTTCAGGCACGCTGACCAGAGCAGCTCTCCAAAATGGAGAGCCTCAGTCTTCATGGTTTCTCTTTATTGGCATCGCTGAAGCACCAAAATCATGGAGGAATTTACATTACTGAGAGGTATTCATTTAAAATTTTTATTTGGTAAACTTCCTAGGAAAGTGAAAAACAATCACTTCTTTCCCCTGTTTTCCCTGCCTAGAGGCAATTTACTGTTACCCCATCTTCATCACTGAGGCCAGCAATGGGGTTCGTGTAAGCCTGTCCTTGGAGGAGTGGGCCTAAACCCTGCCATGCAGAGAGCAGTAAGTCTGAATCCACATTCAAAAACATCTTTGCAAGACCAGAGTATGGAGAAGGTGGGAATCTTCTAAGGAAAGCTCCTGGTCATTAATAAGATAACCCTTCAACATGATAAAATTCCAGAAAATGGCCTTACAGAACTGAAAAGATGACAGTGGCGGTTTAATCCTCAGTTTCATTGTTGTACTCCCTCCTCCTCTCCTGTCTGAGTTTCTTTCCATGCATGTCTGTTCACCTAGGAATCTTGGTGACACCTGGCTGTTGGCATTCAGACCATTTAGTTCCTTGTAATCACAGCCTTCGTGGGCCACAAACATCCAACCTTCTAAGCACACAGATATCCTACTGTGCTTTACAAGAGGAAATGTATTCCTATAAATAATTCCTATTATTCCACAATTAACCATTGGAATAATATTTATATTTTCTGAATGAGTTGCATGAAGGCAAACTTTTCCCCTTACCTGTTCTCTTTTTCTTTTTAAAATGATATTAAGATAACTTAAATCACTGGAGGGAGCTTTGTGAAGTCAGAAAGCCTGGGTTTCTCTCTTCATTTTACCTCTGACTAGTTGTGATACTGTAAGCACGCCATGTAATAGTCTCATTAGAAGATCCTATGGAGAAAGGCAGGAGCAGGAAGCCATCTGGTGTGTAAGGCACCTGCTGGTTGAAAAAGTTATGCAGTCAAAAATAATCTCAGTAGGACGACTCTTGAAATTAGGCATCTGGGCAAACACGCTGCCTAGTGGCCAGCCCAGGAGAGGGCTATATTCCCAGCCTCTGCACAAAGATCAGGACAGGGTAAAAAGCCATGAAAACCACAGCTCTGGTGTGGGGCTGATAGGAGAGGATTGACAGGTTTGGTTTCAAAATGACCTAAAGATAGAGGAATGATCAATAATTGTCATGATGCCTCTTGACAGATTTGAACAGAGTGTGGAGCGTGGGGGTGGGATGAAGAACCGTGCATGTATAAAAAGGGGTGCCTGGGTGAGAACATGATTGGCAATGCCAGCTATGGCCCAGGATCTGGAAGATGTAGACAATCCCAGATGGATGTTAATAATATAGTGCTGTGTTCATTCCAAACTACAAGAAGTATAAAAAAAAGCTTTCAAGTTCATTTTTCCCATCATTTAACTACAGAAAGTTTTAAATATACATAAAAGTTGAAAGAATTTTACAGTATAAACTTGTATACCCACAACCTAGGTTTTACCATTAACATATGATTATGCCTGCTTTATTGATGCCTCTACCATCCGTCAACCCATCTTATTTTTCGATGCATTTCAAAGTAAGTTACAGGAATCAGTACACTTTCCCTAAATTCAATATTGTTTACAGTTTTTTTAAGGTAGAATGTACACACAATGAAATGAACACTTCTGAAGTTCTATGAATTTTGACAAATGCATACACCTAGGCATTCCAGGGTGTGGAATATTTTCTTCACCTGAGAAACTCCCCTTACTCATCTGCAGTCAGTCTTTGTCCCTGCCCACCCAGAGGCAGTCACTATCTTTATTTCTACTTCCAGGTTATTCTTCCCTGTTCCAGAACTTCATGTAAAAGGAATCATACAATTTGTACTCTTCTGTGTCACTCACCATAATATTTTTGAGATCCGCACCACACCCCCACCAACTCCACCAGTAGTTGTGTGTATTCCTAGCTTGTTCTTTGTTGTTGTTGTTGATTAATGTTCCATTTTATGAAAACATTAAGCTTGTTTTCCATTCTCTTATGGATAGACACTTGGCTGTTTTGGGTTATCCTGAATAAAACCACTAGGATATACAAGTATTTTGAGGATGTGCATTTTCATTTCTCTTGGGTTATATGCAGGAGGAGAATTGCTAGAGTAATTCTGAAGGATACATGGAATCATTTTACAAAGTGGTTGCTCCAATTTCACATTCCCACAGCAAGGTCTGAGGGCTCCAGTTACTCCTCATGCTTGCTAGCATTCTCAGTGATACCTTGTGGTATGTGCTTCATTCAGTCGTGTCCGACTCCTTGCGAACCCATGGGCTGTAGCCGACCAGGCTCTGTCCATGGGATTCTTCAGGCAAGAATACTGGAGTCGGTTGCCATTTCCTTCTTCCAGGGATCTTTCCAATCCAGAGATCAAACCCAGGTCTCCTGCATTGCAGGTGGATTCTTTACAGTCTGAGCTACCAGAGAAGCCCAAGAATGCTAGAGTAGGTAGTCTATTCCTTCTCCAGGGGAATCTTCCCAACCTAGGAATCGAACCAGGGTCTCCTGCTTTGCAGGTGGGTTCTTTACCAGCTGAGCTACCAGGGAAGCACCACAGGGACACCTTACATGATTTTAATTTACATATTCCTAATGACTAGTGAGGAGAAGGCAATGGCACCCCACTCCAGTACTCTTGCCTGGAAAATCCCATGGATGGAGGAGCCTGGTAGGCTGTAGTCCATGGGTCGCTAAGAGTCGGACACGACTGAATGACTTCACTTGCACTTTTCACTTTCATGCATTGGAGAAGGAAATGGCAACCCATTCCAGTGTTCTTGCCTGGAGAATCCCAGGGATGGGGGAGCCTGGTGGGCTGCCGTCTATGGGGTCGCACAGGGTCGGACACGACTGAAGCGACTTAGCAGCACCAGCAGCAATGACTAGGGACACTGGGCAGCTTTTAATGAGATTACTAACCAATCGTATCTTCGTGACATATGTATTCAAACCTTCTATCTGTTTATTCACTGAGATATTTATATCCCAGTTGTAGATATAAATATGGAGTCTTTCCTTTATCCTTAATACCAGTCCATCCTCTGATTGATATGCTTCCTCAGTTGGTGGTTTGCTTATTCATTTTTTAAAAAATATATTCATTTATTTGTCTGCCTTGGGTCTTAGTTGCAGCATGTGGGATCTAGTTCCCCAGTTAGGGGATCACACCTGGGCCTCCTGAATTGGGAGTTCAGAGTCCCAGCCACTGGACCAACAGGGAAGTCCTGCTTATTCATTTTTAAAAGGTGTCTTTTAATAAGAAATTTTTTATTATAATTAAGTCCAGGTTATCAGTTTTCCTTTTAACATTTTGTTTTTAATGATTACTTTTTTCCTATTATTATTATTGTTTCTTTTTTTTTTTTTTTTAGGAAACATTTATCTACCCTCAAGTCAGAAAACTAGCCTCCTATGTTTCCTCCTGAAAATTTCATGGTTTGAGCTTTTACATTTTGGTGTATGGTCCACCTCAAAATAATGTTTGTATATGGTATGAGATAGGGATCACGCTTTATTTCTACCACCACCCCCCACCAAATATCAAGTTGTTTTAGTACCATTTGATGAAAAGATTGTCCATTTTTCCAATGTTTTTGTTTTCTTTGCTGAAAATCAAATAAGCCTATAAGCTTGGGTCTGTTTTTCTTCTCTGTATTCTGCCCTGTTGGTATATTTATTGATCCTTATTTGAGTACTACAGTCTTTTGAAAGCTGTAGGTTTGCAGTATGTATTGAAGTCAGGTGGTGTAAGTTCTCCAGTTTTAGTCTTCTTCAGACTCTTCTAGGTCCTTTGATTTCCATATAAACTTAAGAACTTGCTGGTCAATTCCTATAAAAAAGACTATGAGATTATAATTAGGGTTGTCATGAATTTCATTTACTTTTTAATGCAAACATGTTGGATTTTTTTGAGTATTTGATTTTATTCTGACTTTGCTTTTAACTAGAACATAAAGAAAATAGAATATAAAATTTTAGAAAGGATCAAAGTGATTAAATGGCTTCACACTAAGAAAGAGAACAGAGTATAGGAATGGTTTGGGTTGTGTCCCTAAGATGCACATTTTCTCTCAATTTTTGCCTAGTAATTTGCTAACTGCTTGGTGATTCTTATATACATGTTATACAAGGCGCAAAACAACCACCCAGCTCAGTCTGACTTTGCTTCTAATATTGTTTACCAATTCTCCCCTGGTTCTTATGCTAGGGATAATAATAGAGTGTATACCTACATGATTCAAACATAAATGGAAGGACTTCCCTGCTGGTACAGTGGATAGGAATCTGCCTGCCAATGCACAGGACCCAGATTCAATCCCTGGTCCAGGAAGATTCCATGGAGTCACAGAGTCAGACAGGACTGAGCGACTTTGACTTACACTTTCATTACAGGCCAGGGATTTTTTTTGTTGGTGTTGTTGAGTCACTAAGCTGTTTCCAACTCTTTTTGATCCCATGGACTGCAGCATTCCAGGCCTCCCTGTCCTTCACTTTCTCACAGAATTTGCTCAAACTCATGTCCATTGAGTCAGTGATGCCATCCAGCCATCTTGTCCTCTGTCGTCCCCTTCTCCTCCTGCCCTCAATCTTTCCCAACATCAGGGTCTTTTCCAGTGAGTCGCCTCTTTACACCAGGTAGCCAGAGTAGCCAGAGTATTTGGAGAAGGCGATGGCACCCCCCTCCAGTACTCTTGCCTGGAAAATCCCATGGATGGAGGAGCCTGGTAGGCTGCAGTCTATGGGGTCGCTAAGAGTCAGACACGACTGAGCGACTTCACTTTCACTTTTCACTTTTATGCATTGGAGAAGAAAATGGCAACCCACTCCAGTGTTCTTGCCTGGAGAATCCCAGGGATGGGGGAGCCTGGTGGGCTGCTGTCTATGGGGTCACACAGAGTTGGACACGACTGAAGCAACTTAGCAGCAGCAGCAGCAGCCAGAGTATTGGAGCTTCAGCTTCAGCATCAGTCCTTTCAGTGAATATTCATGGTTGATTTCCTTTAGGATTGACTGGTTTGATCTCCTTGCAGTCCAAGGGACTCTCAAGAGTCTTTGCCAGCACCACAATTCAAAAGCATCAATTCTTTGGCTCTCAGCCTTCTTTATGGTCCAACTCTCACATCCATACACGACTACTGGAAAAACTAAAGCTTTGACGAGATGGAACTTTGTTGGCAAAGTGATGTCTGCTTTTTAATATGCAGTTTAAGTTTGTCATAACTTTCCTCTTTTCATGGCTTCAATCACCGTCCACAGTGATATTAGAGCCCAAGAAAATGAACTCTGCTACTATTTCTATTTTTTCCCCATCTATTTTCCATGAAGCAATGGGACCGAATGCCATGATCTTATTTTTCTGGATGTTGAGTTTTAAGCCAGCTTTTTCACTCTCCTTTCTCACTGTCATCAAGAGGCTCTTCAGTTCTTCCTTGCTTCCTGTCATTAGGGTGGTGTCATCTGCGTATCTCAGGCTGTTGAGGAATTTTGGCATATACGTTTTTGCCTCATTTGACCTGCTGAGGATCATGTGGTGTCAGCATGATTATGAAACCCATTTTCCATTATAGGAAGCTGAGGTTCAGATATGAAGTGATTCACCCCTGGAATTTGAATCTCAGCTTGTTTGACTTCAGAGCCTGAGTACTGTCTATTCCATCACCCAATACAAAGAGGTTCTGTTCACAGAAGACCCTATCTCACAATATTATATGCAGGGCTCTCCAGCCTTCCAGGACCCCAAGCTTTGAGGAAAGACTCAACTTCTGTCTGAGATCTTGGAAACAGTGAATTTACCATCCCTCCTGCCTCCCACTAGATATCTTCTTTCTTTCTTAGCTACCTCCTCTCTCTGGTGAGTTTGGATCAGAGTTAGGGGGATCAGAGTTAGCGACAAGAGATAAATGAAATGATGCCAGGCAAGGGCAACCTTCAGGGTAGAAAACTGTTGTGTTTTGGAGGCAGTATCTAAGCCTCCAAAGCTGTTGGCCGGATCCCCGAGCATGAGGAGCACCGTGGCAGTGTGTTTCTCCCTCCTGCCCAGAGGAGCCCCTTGTCTTTCTGCTGGGCTGGGGCACCCTGGAGCATCCACAAGCCTACACGGAGGTGTCCAATTAGTCTTACTCAGTGTAGCTGGCATGGATCATCCAGAATTATTCCGCTTTGCTCAGCTATGGAATTACCATTTCTATTTCAACTGGCAGCAGCTTGTCTCCCTTCCCAGATACATTTCCATCTTAACAAAGCTCTTAATCTGCCAGGCCTTTGCCTAGCATTTTCCAACCTTCTCCCACTATAGGTAGAATAAAGCCCTACTCCTTGCCAGGGCCCTGCAGGCCTCCCGGAATCTGATCCAGCCCTCCCGTCCCCTGGCCCCTTCCTTCCCTCACTCTTTTTCATTTTCTGTGATCTGGCTCCTTCTCATCATTGGAGCTCAGCTTATCTGAATCTCAGCGGGCCTTTGCTCTCTCTCAGCCTTGCACAGCTTCCTCCCACCCTCTCTGGCTCCCATTTTATCACATTGCCCTTTCTAGTTTTCCCAGAGAAAGAACATTTCACAGGCAGAAATCATGCTTTAGATTGATGTGTTCATTTGTTCATTTTGTTTTCTGACTCTCTCCTGCCATCAAAACATAATCATTATTAATATTTGGGAGAGTGTTTTCCAGGATTTTTCTTCTTGGCCTCGAGGCAGGTGGGATCTTCTTAGCTCCCTGACAAGGGATCCAACCCACCATCCACTGCATTGCTGCATTGGAAGGCAAAGTCTTTTTTTTATGGCCTCTTATTATGAGTCTTTGGTTTATTTAATTCCAGATATTCTTATTTTAACATATGAGAGTCCTTAAAAAGATGGAATTTTTTATTATTGCAGGCATTTTTACCCAGATGAGTATTTTATAGTAGAAAAATGACCACTTGCACAGAGAGTTTAGCAGTTTAGAGTTTAGTAGTAGATAATAGGAGTACAATTGCTTCTAGTTAAACAGATAACTATAATACAATAGACTTACTTGTGAAGCTAAACTCATAATTGGTCTCAACTGTAGGAAACTCAATTGTTGCCCTTACGGATGTGCTCTTTAGTCATCTGTTATATTTATTCCTCTGGGAAATGGACTCCATGAGTTTATTACTGGGATCTCCGATACTAGAACTGGAATGAGACCATTCTGGGAATTTGATGAAATCTATAAAAATTCTTCAGGAAAAATGTGCACATATAAATGCATTCATTTATATAAATATAAAATATATTTATATTCATTTCTAAATATAATTGGAAGGCAAAGTCAACCTGTGGACCTCCAGGGAAGTCCCCGGGTTTTTTTCTATGCATATATTTTAATGAAATTTAGAGTATTCTGTACATATTTTTACACTGGAAAATTATTTTTACTCAAAATGTTATGTAGATGTTTAGATATATCACAGAAATGATGAATGATCTGAAAAGGAAAGAACCAATACATGTGTGTGCATGGGATGAAGCAAGTACCTATCAAGTGGGGAGTTGGTTTCATTAACCATCCAAGATAGTTTTACTGGAAATCTCATGCTGTTGGTGGGAGTGAAAATTGGATCAGTCTTTCCAGAAAATACTTTTTTAAAATTGATTAATCTATTTTAATTGGAGGCTAACTACTTTACAATATTGTGGTGGTTTTTGCTATACATCTACATGAATCAGCCATGGGTGTACATATGTCTCCCAGCCTGAACCCCCTTCCCATTCCCCTCCCTACACTAACCCTCTGGGCTGTCCCAGTGCACCAGCTTTGAGTCCCCTGCTTCATGAATTGAACTTGGACTGACCATCTATTTCACATATGGTAATGCCGGGAGCCGGCCTATTGCATATTGAGTGCATATTGCGTATTGAGTGCAGCACCTTCACAGCATGATCTTTCAGGGTCTGGAATAGCTCAACTGAAAGTCTATCACTGCCAGGAGCCAGCGTGAGGAGCTCCACCCATGACAAAGGTCATGAGGAAGGAGGCTCGGCATACGCAAAGGCGGGATTGAGCCTCAGGAGTCCCCCTGGAAATTCTTGAGCATCTACCCCCAAAACCAGAGTCTGCCTACTTTCTGCTTTGTGCTTTCACCTACACCTCTGACTTTACAGGGGGCTGTCCCCCACTACATCTCTC
>NW_011494680.1:7838543-7862486 GCF_000754665.1 Bison bison bison
CGAAACTTGGTCTCCCCATGTCGTTCTTTCTCTCACCTTCTGGCTGAATTATTCAGCCTCTTTTCTCCACTGAATTTCCTCACTGAGCTATCCTTATTTCAGCCTCTTTTCTTCACTGAATTTTCCTACTGAGCTATCCTTATTCTATTACTCTTTATATCCTTAATTAACGTTTAATTAAGCAGTTGTTTCCTGATCCTCGCCGACGCTGTCCCCGCTTCAAATTCCCTGGATCCACAGGGGCTGGACCCCAGCATGGTAATATACATGTTTCAATGCTATTCTCTCAAATTATCCCACCCTTGCCTTCTCCCACAAAGTACAAAAGTCTGTTCTTTACATGTGTGTCTCTTTTCCTATCTTACATATAGGGTCGTTGTTACCATCTTTCTAAATTCCATATATATGCATTAATACACTGTATTGGTGTTTCTCTTTCTGACTTACTTCACTCTGTGTAACAGGCTCCGGTTTCATCCACATCATAAGAACTGACTCAAATGCATTCTTTTTTATAGCTGAGTAATATTTCTTTGTGTATATGTACCACAACTTCCTTATCCATTCATCTGCTGATGGACATCTAGGTTGCTTCCATGTCATAGCTATTGTAAACAGTGCTGCAGCAAACACTGGGGTACATGTGTCTCTTTCAAATTTGATTTTCTTGGTGTGTATGCCCAGCCGTGGGATTGCTGGATCATATGGCAGTTCTATTTCCAGTTTTTTAAGGAATCTCCACACTGTTTTCCATAATAGCTGTACTAGTTTGCATTCCACCAACAGTGTAACAGTGTAAGAGGGTTCCCTTTTCTCCATACCCTCTCCGGATATTTATTGTTTGTAGACTTTTTGATGGCAGCTATTCTGACCAGCGTGAGATGGTACCTCACTGTGGTTTTGATTTGCATTTCTCTAGAGAATAATTTGAACTTGTATCAAAATTTCAAAAATTGACATCCTTTGAACCAGGGTAAACTCAAGCCTAGGAATTTAACCATAGGAAATAATGGGAAAATTACAAAATTACTCATCGTGTCTTGGTTTATGAGAGTGAAAATAAGAAACAACAACTTATTTACTTCACAATAAAGGATCAATCTGGAAAATTTTAATCTAGGCCTGTGTGTGTGTTCAGTCTTGTGTCTTGTCCGGCTTTTTGCAACCCTATGGATTGTAACCCACCAGGCTTCTCTGTCCATGGGATTCTCCAGGCAAGAATACTGGAGAGGGTAGCCATGCCTTCCTTCAGGGGACCTTCCTGACCCAGTGATCGAACCTGCATCTCTTGCGTTTCCTGCTTGGCAGGCAGATTCTTTACCACTAGAGCCACCTGGGACATCCGCTAGACAAAGCAGTGGGTTTTTGTTTTTGCTCATGAGTATCTTCTGACACCTAACGAGAACTTGAAAGCCAATATTGTTCTTTCTTCAGACTTTTATTGTTCAAGAGTGCTGATTTGCATTTCTGTTATTTATTATTTTCTCAAACCTATTTCATAAGAAAAATGAATGCTTATAAGCCAAGCATCTTCATTTTGTGACTTATTTCTGGAAGGCAAAGATATCTTCATCTAACCCTTGCCTTTCCTTATGAGTTTTTTGTTTCATTTTATTTTCTTTCAGTTCTGCTACATCAATAGACAAAGCTTGAAATATTAGATTCAGGATCTCTTTGTTGGAGAAGCAAACTAAACATCTCCTTTAGCGCCATAGCCCATGAAGCCCCTTGGGGGACAATGTCACCATCTTCCTGCTCATGACTGTTGAGGGCAATAGTCGTATGTTATTACTAAATCTTCTGAGTTGACTGGTTCTGGGGAGGAAGAGAAAGGTGTAAATGTTTGAATCTTCCCTGCATCTAATGATCCAACAGTGTCACATCAGCTCAGTGCATCCATGAGTCAGTCCATTTGAATAGAGAATGGGGTTCTGGGAATTAAAGCTGTTGGGAGCGTCAAGTTTGTACATGAGAATAATCTTCTGAACTTAAAAATATGTCTAGAGGAATGGAGTTCACTTGTATATATCCTTGATGATTGCACTGAATGACAATCACATTTTCATGCTGGTATAGACTTGTGGGGACTTCCCTGGTGGCTCAGTTGGTAAAGAATCCACCTACCAATGCAGATTTGGGTTCAATCTCTGGGTTGGGAAGATACCCTGGAGGAAGAAATGGCAACCATTTCCTGATTATCCAGGTTGGAGGTCACCCAGGGCTTCTGCTTCTCCTCCTGGTTCTGCCTCTGTTTTAAAGCATTTGCCAGTTGTACCTAAGATCACTGGAAGGTGACTCATCAGCCAGTCAGTTTTGTCCTCTTTACTGGATTTAGAAGAGTCAGTGGGAAGGAGTTTGTTTGTTTTCCTCTCAAGTTAATTTATAATATTTCAATGTATATGTGTCTCTTCTCTATCTCACCAGCATAGATTCATAACAATATATTACTGGAAATCTCATAATAATCTGATTCTAAATAATATTATTCATTACTGTTCTTCCTCCTATAAAATAAGTGAAAGAAATAGAAGATAGTATGCTGCAAGCTTGTTCATAAGTATATGAAATTGCTTTGCACCACCACAGCCTGGGGTTGGGAAGATTCCCTGGAGGAGGGCATGGCAACCCACTCCAGTATTCTTGCCTGGAGAATTCCATGGACAGAGGAGTCCATGGGGTTGCAAAGAGTCAGACACAACTGAGCGGCTAAGCAAAGCACAGCACAGCACCACAGCCTGGAGACTGTTTTTATCACTGTGCCCAGTAACTGCACGACTCAACAGATATGAGTATGAGCAAACTCCAGGAGATAGTGAAAGACAGAGGAGTCTGGTATGCTTCAAACTATGGGGTCGCAGAGAGTCAGACGGGACCGAGCAACTGAACAACAGCAATAGCTGCAGGATGTGAAACCAGTGGCCCTTCTCTGCCCTTCACGTTCTAACAGCGGATGAGGATGCTTGGTCACCTCCTTTCCGTGAAGCCCCTTCTTCCCCTGCGCTTCCAGGATGTCATGTCTTCCTCTCATCTCTTCTGCTGTCCCTCTTCATCTCTCTGAACTTGAATCACACCTCTGTCACACCCAGGCTCATTGGCATCAGACACCAGTTCCACAGTCCCATTCCCAAATCTTTATTTTTAGCTCAGACTTTTGTTCTAAAGTCTAGTTATATATTCAATGTTTTTGTTTTGTTTTAAATATTGGTGTCACCCTTTTTCTAAAATTAGTTAACCAATTTATTTTGACTGTGCCACAAGGCATGCAGGATCTTAGTTCCCCGACCAGGGATCAAACCTGCTCCCTACATTGGAAGAGCATAATCCTAACCACTGGACCACCAGGGCAGTTCCCTATATTCAGTGTTTTATGTGAATTCTCAAAAATGTGCCCAAACACACTCTTGGTCCTCCAAAACCCCCGCACCCACCAACTTAATCTTCCAGTTGACTTTTCCCCAGACTCCACTGATCCTCTATTCTTTTTTTACTGTCACCCCTCAGATTCAATCACCAGGAGATTCTCTTGGTGCTATCTTCAAAAGATCGAGAATCTGACTGCTTCTCATCCCTCCCTTCCTATACTCTGGTCCAAGACACCACCATCTTCTTCATGAGACTACTGATGCTTAACTCTTCTGCCTGCTTGCTCTCCCCTGCTCCCCCAACCAATCTACTATTGATGCAGCAATTGAGTGTCATTTTATAGTTCTACTCTAAGTACCTGGTTCCTCTGCTCAGAGCCTCCAATATCATTTGTCTCAGAGTGAACTCTTCTCCGGCAAAACCCACACCACAAGATTCAGGTTAAAAAATATGTCACAATATGGACCCAAACCTTAATCCTGGGGTGGGTAGGGAGGATGAACGTGTCAGAGAGTGGAAAGTAGTGCTGGGTTAAAACACAGCTTCCAGCTGTTTGAAATTTTTTTTAAGATTGAATTTTTAAAAATTGGATGATAATTGCTTTACAATGTTGTGTTGGTTTCTCCCGTACATCAATATGAATCAGCCACAAGTATACATATGCTACCTCCCTCTTGGACCTCCCGCCCCACGCCATCCTACCCCTCTAGGTTGTTTAACTCTTTGATGGTAGAGTTTTTATATTTCTAGCCAATGATTTTAAGTTTCCACCTGTTCTAGAACTGGGAATCATGATGACTTCCTCATCCCTTTGCTTCTTTTTCTTGAATTTGTCCTTTAGTGACCTAAACACATAGTAAGTCCTTGGAGCCAACCATTGGGTCAGACAGCCCATCAGAACCTGTGTCTGGGAGGCATGGCCATGGTTGATGGAGTCACAGAGATTTGCTGTGGATTCTGCTGCCCTCTCTGGGATGGAAATGTTTCTGACTTTGTACATGTTATTTATTTAATTTGGAATAACTCAGATTTTGCTAAATATGGTGGCAGCTTGCTGCAGTGATGGAGAGGCATCGAGGAAATGGAGCAGTCTTCTATTAGGGTCTTTGGACCTAAAATTACACTGGTGTGAAGTTTCTTTTTTTGAAAATGTACCTTCTGAAAGTAGAAGTGATATTATAAGTCTTTTCAAAAATACATACTCCATATATAAACTTTATGACATTTCTGTATAACTAAACACAAAACGTACTGTTTGCATCTACTCTGTTTAAAATATCATGTAACGGGTGAAAGTCTTGCTTTGTGTGTATCTACAAATGTTCCCCTACTTGTCAGAGCAACCTTTTTTTTCTTTTTTAACTACAAAAGATGGGGAGAATGGAATGAGAGGTTAGGGTTAGCAGATGTAAGCAATTATTATAGAATACATAAACAATAAGGTCCTACTGTAGAGCATGGGAAACTATATTCAATATCCTGTGATAAAGTACAATGGAAAAAATATGAAAAACAATGTATATATGTGTATAACTGAGTCACTTTGCTATACAGCAGAAAGTAACACAACATTGTAAATCAACTATAATTAAAAAAACTATGAAAGAAATAACTGTTCTTAACATTTCTAGCAACATGAGAGCATGTATAAAGGACTGTGAAGAAAGCTGAGTCCCGAAGAACTGATGCTTTTGAACTGTGGTGTTGGAAAAGACTCTTGAGAGTCCCTTGGACTGCAAGGAGATCCAACCAGTCCATTCTGAAGGAGATCAGCCCTGGGATTTCTTTGGAAGGAATGATGCTAAAGCTGAAAGTCCAGTCCTTTGGCCACCTCATGCGAAGAGTTGACTCATTGGAAAAGACTCTGATGCTGGGAGGGATTGGGGGCAGGAGGAGAAGGGGATGACAGAGGATGAGATGGCTGGATGGCATCACTGACTCGATGGACGTGAGTCTGAGTGAACTCTGGGAGTTGGTGATGGACAGGGAGGCCTGGCGTGCTGTGATTCATGGGGTCACAAAGAGTCGGACACGACTGAGCGACTGATCTGATCTGATACTTTATATATGTAGTAAAAGTACATATATATAGTAAAATTATACATACATATAGTAAAGTATATATATAGTAATGTATAAGTGTATATATATATATAAGTATATATATATAGTAAAAGCATATATGTATGTGTGTATATATATGTGTATTTAATCTGTTTCCTTTTTCCCCCCTCTTATTTCAGAGCTCCAGAAGTGACCTCTATTTTCAGCTGAGTGCGTACATTCCTAACACCCTTACTTGTTAGTATGAGTCAGCTGCAGAGTCTGTAACACACACCACAGTCCGGGCGGCTTAAACAACAGAAACTTATCTTCTCACAGTTCTGGAGGCTGGAAGTCCAAGATCAAGGTGATAGCAGGTCTGGCCTCTCTCCTTGCCCTACAGATGGCCGTCTTCTGGCTGTGTCCTCACATGCCCCTTCTTCCCCCGGGAATCTTTGTGTGTCCACATTTTGTCTTCTTACAGGAACACTGGTCAGATTGGACTGGGACTCACACTAGCAGCCTCATTTTATAATAACTTATCTCTTCAAGGCCCTGACTCCAATACAGGTGGAGTCCAGTGTGCTGGGGGGCGGGGCTCCAGCACATGCATTTGGGGACACCAGTCAGTCCATGAAACTGCGTGTAGACTGAGTGTCTTTTTCCAACATGGGTAGGAGTACAGCCCACACAATCTCACTTAACAACGTACCATGAATCTCTTTCGATGTCTACAGTTTGTCCTTGGCACCGTCTCCAAGTATAGGTGATCAGTAACTTGCTTAACCATCAGGCTGTCAGTGAACACTTAGGTTGCCTCCAGTTACATGGTGTCATATATACTACTGCGTTGAATATCTTTGTAAACATACCTATTTTTTCACTTATGTGATTTATTTCTTTTGTTGTTGTTCAGTCACCATGTTGTGTCTGACTCTTTGCAACCCCACAGACTGCAGCACTCCAGGCTTCCCCATCCTTCACTATCTCCTGGAATTTGCTCAAACTCATGTCCATTGAGTCGGTGATGCCATCCAACCATCCTGTCCTCTGTCATCCCTTTCTCTTCCTGCCCTCAATCTTTCCCATCTTCAGGGTCTTTTCCAGTGAGTTGTCTCTTTGCATCAGGTGGCCAAAGTATTGGAGCTTCAGCTTCAGCATCAGTCCTTCCAATGAATATTCAGGGTTAAGCTCCTTTAGGATTGACTGGTTTGATCTCCTTGCAGTCCAAAGGACTCTCAAGAGTCTTCTCCAGCATCACAGTTTGAAAGCATCAATCCTTTGGCACTCAGCATTCTTTATGGCCCAACTCTCACATCCATACATGACTACTGGAAAAACCATAGCTTTGACTAGACGGACCTTTGTTGGCAAACTGATATCTTTGCTTTTTAATATGCTGTCTAGGTTTGTCATAGCTTTCTTTCCAAGGACCAATCGTCTTTTAATTTCAGGGCTGCAGTCACCATCTGCAGTGATTTTGGAGCCCAAGAAAATAAAGTCTGTCCCTGCTTCCACTTTTTCCCCATCTATTTGCCATAAAGTGATGGGACCAGATGCCATGATCTTAGTTTTCTGAATGTTGAGTTTCAAGCCAACTTTTTCACCCTCCTCCTTCACCTTCATCAAGAGGGTCTTTAATTCCTCTTCACTTTCTGTCATTAAAATTGTATAATCTGCATATCTGAGGTTATTGATATTTCTCCTGGCAATCTTGATTCCAACTTGTGATTTATGCAGCCTGGCATTTTACATGATGTACTCTGCATATAAGTTAAATAAGCAGGGTGACAGTATACAGCCCTGTTGCACTCCTTTCCCAATTTTGAACCAGTCCGTTGTTCCATGTTCTGTTCTAACTGTTGCTTCTCGACCTGCATACAGGTTTCTCAGGAGACAGGTAAGGTGGTCTGGTAGTCCCATCTCTTTAAGAATTTTCCACAGTTTGTTGTGATCCCCACAGTCAAAGGCTTTAGCATAGTCAATGAAGCAGAAGTAGATGTTTTCCTGGAACTCCCTTGCTTTCTCCAAGATTCAGTGAATATTGGCAATTTGACCTCTGGTTCCTCTGCCTTTTCAAAACCCAGCCTGTACATCTGAAGTTCTCAGTTGATGTACTGCTGAAGTCTAGCTTGAAGAATTTTGAGCATAAACTTGCTAGCATGTGAAATGAGCACAATTGTACAGGAGTCTGAAATTTTCATTCCAATCCCAAAATTGGAATGAAAACCAACCTTTTCCAGTCCTGTGGCTATTGCTGAATTTTTCAAATTTGCTGACCTATTGGGTGCAGCACTTTAACAGCATTATCTTTTAGAATTTGAAATAGCTCAGTCGGAAATTCATCACCTCCACTAACTTTTTTCTTAGTAATGCTTCCTAAGGCCTTCTTGATACCCTGCTCCAGATGAGTGACCACACCATTGTGGTTATCGTTAAGACCTTGTTTGTATAGTTCTTCTGTGTATTCTTGCCAACTTGTCTTAATCTTTTCTGTGTCTCATCATAGAATCTTAAATGAGATCAAGGTTGATGTCTGCTCATTCCACTGGGTTTTTCCATGCAGAAAAATGTCTTAGAAACTTTAAATGTCAGTACAAATAAGTCTACTTTATTCTTTTTTAATTTCTTGGAAACTTTAAATGTCAGTACAAAGAAATGTATCTTACTCTTTCTGGTGGTGAAGGTTGTGGCATAGTGTTACACTGTACTTTATTAACTGTTTCTTTGGTGACAAATGTGCAGTGATTTTCAAATTATTTTACCTTTACCATAATTTCAAAAAGTTGAATTGTTAGCTTTGTTTTTAATTTTTAGATTTTAATCTATCTGATATTTATTTTTATGTTTAGTATAATACGCTTACTCAGCCATACATTAAACAGCATGTCTTTTCTTTATCAGTTGAAATGCTACTTTATTATATTTTATAATAGTATGCCTAGTTCTTCTCATTTTCTTGTTTTTCTGTTGCTATTCCAAGACAACACTATTTTAATGACTAAATAATTATTAAATGTTTGATTATCTGCTGTAGCAAGTTTTCCCTAAAAGTATTCAGATTGTTCTTGCCAGTTGTTTCATATCCTTAATGAGCTAGACATCACTTGTCAAAATATGGAGTCATTTGAGAGTCTTTAGTTTGAGAGATTAATTTGTTAGAAGCATCGACTTTTTAGAGTATTGAGCCTCCTATAATAATACTGGTGTGTCTCTATTTTTTTTCTGGTTTTCTTTGCTGTCCTTCAATAAAGTTTTCTTTATAATGGCCTTGCAAGTTTATTTTTAGTTACGTTCCTAGGTATACTCCTGTTTTGCTCTCATAAATAGGGTTCTCTTCCTATTACTTTTCATAGTAGGCTATAACTGTTACATGGGTTTACCACGTAGCTCAGCTTGTTAAGAACCCTCTTACAAAGTAGGAGACCCCAGTTCAGTTCCTGGGTCTGGAAGTTCCTCTGGAGAAGGGATATGTTACCCACTCCAGTATTCTTGGGCTTCCCTGGTAGCTCAGATGGTATAGAATCTGACTGCAATGCAGGAGACCTGGATTCAATCCCTGGATTGGGAAGATCCCCTGGAGGAGAGCATGACAACCCACTTCAGTATTCTTGCCTGGAGAATTCCATGGACAGAGAAGCCTGGTGGCTGCAGTCCATGAGATCACAAAGAGTCAGACATGACTGAGCGACTAAGCACAGCACAGCATGGCTGTTATATAGGAGGGTTACTGTTTTCTTTGCATGTCTATTTTACTTCTCATTAAGAAACAGACCTGTTTCAAAGAACTTCCTAATTATATGCAAAAAATTATATGGGTCACAAAGAGTTGGACACAACTGAGCAACTTTCACTTTCACTTTGTGTGATCTACTCTATAAATTACTTTCAAAGCTTTAAAAGTTTCAAGAAAGCTTATCATGGTCATTAGGGATCATCGATGGAGCAACTTCACGTGGTCCTTTAAGGAGAGGCAGCTCTCTAAAAATTGTTAGTTATTGTGACTGTTAAGGGACTTCCCAGGTGGCGCTAGTGGTAAAGGATCTGCCTGCCAATGCAGGAGACTCAAGAGATGAAGGTTCAATCCCTGGTGGGGAAGATCCCCTGGAGTAGGGAATGGCAAGTCACTCTAGTATTCTTGCCACATCCGGAGACACTGCGGATGAGATTGCATGCTAGGGGATTTCCTGAAGCTTCTGACAAGTCCAGGAGCTGCACTCACTATGTAGAAGGCCCTTCCCACTTCTCATCTTCTGCTTTCATCACTCCATCCCAACTTACTCTCTCCCTCTTTTTTCTTTTCTTTTTTTTCATTAATTTTTATAGGAGCATTCTTGCTTTACAATGCTGTGTTAATTTCTGTGGTACAGCAAAGTGAATCAGTCATATGTGTTTATATATATATATATATATTTATATTCTCTCCTTTTTGGATTTCCTTCCCATTTAGGTTGCCACAGAGCATTGAGTAGAGTTCACTGTGCTATACAGAAGGTTTCATAAGTTATTTATTTTATACATAGTATCAATAGCATACATGTGTCAATCCCAATCTCCCAATTCATCCCACCTCCCCTTCCCCACCTTGGTATCCATACATTTGTTCTCTATGTCTGTGTCTCTATTTCTGCTTTGTAAATAAGATCATCTAAATCATTTTTCCAGATTCCGCATATACATGTTAATATACGATATTTGTTTTTCTCTTTCTGACTTATACTTGCTCTGTATAACTCTAGGTCCATCCACGTTTCTACAAGTGACCCAGTTTTGTTCCTTTTATAGCCGAGTAATATTCTGTTGTATATATGTACCACATCTTCTTTATCCATCTCTCCCTCCCTTTAGGATTCAGCTTACAAGTGCTGCCTTATGGGAAGCCCTCGTGGTACTTCCAGAACTGAAGGGGTCAGCTGTCTTCTTTTGCACATACTAAGGAATTTATACACTGTCCATTCCTGATCACCACCTTCTGTAAGAGCTGGTGAGCTCCCACAAGCCTGCCTTTGCTTAGTGAATCTTCTGATCTTGACATTTTCAAAAGAATAACAGTGCTGTACCAGCTGTTATGTAAGTGCCATCTCCTAGCATAATGAACCTCAGAGATGGCATGGCAAATTCCTTCCACTGTTATGTTCGGTGGAATTCCTAGGGCAGTTGCCTTTACCTTTGGTTATCCATCAGTTTGGCTTTACGTAGGGAGAAAAATGGAAACTTTCCCCCAAAGTTCAGTACTGAGCTCAGAATTAACTAACTTTCAACAAGAACTTCCAGGGGAAGGAAGTTAATTTCACTCATTAAGTAGATGAGTTTCCTGTAACTATATTTTAAAAATGGAAGACTTCTTTTCCCATGGTACCTAAATAAGGATGAAATGAAGCTCTTCGATCATTTAGGGTTGTCTGTGTGTTTGTTTGCAGGTTTCTGTTGAAAGAAGGATGCACTCTGACAAGCACTGAAAGCTATTGGCAATAGCATGAAAACGATGATTAGTTTTTGAGCTTTCAGGCAAGAATATTGTTGAATTAAAAAACCCAATGCATCACTGTGAGGAAATCTGATTGTTGGAATAATTAGAATAGGCTGAGCTGCCACCCAGCCTGTCAGATGTCCAGGGAAGAAGTGATTTTCCCTCCAGCCTAATTTTTGAATTGTTTTCATTTTTTTCCCCCATAAAACAAGAAACAATTGTGTGACTCAGTTCCAACATTCTTGTATTTATTATCAACATATTTCACCCAGTCTTACCTGGCAGTGTGTCAGATTTGTGTAATCAGCGACTGTCAACTCGTGTCAACTTGTGGAGCTTAGAACCCACAGTCTTCACTTGGTGTCCCCCCAGGGCACACGCAGCTTATTGCTTCCTATGTGTTATTGTTGGGTGCAAGAGAACTTGAACTGTGCTGTTGATTGGATTTTAATGAAAAAAAAAAATACAATTGGAGGAAAAGGAGTGACTAAATGCACCACTGGGATTGTATGGGAACAGTCCCTATCCTGATTTGATTTCGCTTATTGCCCCAAATGTGCCACATCTCAAGCACATTCTGCTCAGATATGATTTATGAGGTCTCTTTTCATGCAGGGTCCTATCTTGGTGATTTCTTTCAAAGCATTCTTGTTTAATGGATTAAGAAGAATCATTGGCACTTAACATCCTCCTCTAGAGTTCGTGTAGACACACTAGGCTGCTACTGCTGCTAAGTCGCTTCAGTTGTGTCTGACTCTGTGTGACCCCATGGACGGCAGCCCACCAGGCTCCCCTATTCCTGGGATTCTCCAGACAAGAACACTGGAGTGGGTTGCCATTTCCTTCTCCAATGCATGAAAGTGAAAAGTGAAAGTGAAGTCACTCAGTCGTGTCCGACTCCTAGTGACCCCATGGACTGCAGCCTACCAGGCTCCTCCGTCCATGAGATTTTCCAGGCAAGAGTACTGGAGTGGGGTGCCATTGCCTTCTCAATATTTTCTGTCAAAAATGCACAGGAGGTGTTTAGCATTATATGTGGTGACTGTGTACTGCCTTCAGGGCAATACATGCCCAATACATGCCCCGTGCATGAGTTCACCATGATGCTGGGCAGTATTCAGTGTCCATACAGGACCTGGAACCAGGCTGACAGCTAACGATATAATGAGATGCCTTCAAGTGTATTGTAGGTGCTCTGTTTCTCTCTCAGCTACCCCATCCCTTCCCATATCCTATAGACCAGAGTCCCTGGAGGTCCCCTGAGCCCATCACCATGGTAACCCTTGGGGACCCAATTGCTCCAACTTATTCTGTCTGTGTGATCTCCTGTTTCCTCCCCAAGAAGGTGCAGGCAGCCTAAGTTGTGTGTTTTCAGCTCACTTGATGCTTCTTCACACTTCTGTAACTCTGAAGTAGAGGACAGAGGGTTGTTGGTAATTCAGTGGGAGGGACCTATTCTATTTCCTCATGTTTTTATTTATTTTTATTTTTTTAGGCCAAGAAACATTTTTAATACTTAACCCCATATTGTTATATAGTAGCAACAATGGTAAAGTGAAATATATGAAAATATATGTTTTACAATAACTTAAAAAAACATCTAATGCCACATAGTGAGAAATTTCCTTCTGTTCCTTAGGCTACACATCCTTCTACATTTGGAATCTTTTTTTTTTTTGGCATCCTCACGGTACTAAGGGTACCAGCAAGTGAATACTCATCTTCTGTGAGAATATACCTGACTCTGTTCACACGGAGATGGTTCCATAAATGACAGACAATGAAAGTTTTTAGGTGCATGTATTAACTCTAACCTTCAAATTAGCTCACCTACTTTTTGGCACAGATATCTTGATCTAGGGATCAAAAAGAACCTCGGATGTAGTTACCTAGCAACAAGCTTTAAATTAGAATTAGGCTAAGTAGTTTGCTCAGAATCCAAATGGTATCAGGAAGAGACACTTGGCCAGGATTAAACCAAAACCCAATAGCTTGAAAAGTCCCATAAGTCTAGATTGCTTTCTTGTGTACAAATAAACATAATGCTTCAAAGAGGATACATCATGTTGATGCCTGCGCCTTTACTCCATTTGAAACCTTCTCTGTGGTTGACTGTGTTTCTTTTTCTCATTGTCTCCAGTCTACCTGACCCACTCTTCCCTCTGATTCCTACTCCCTCCTCTCACATTGGTTCATCCTTCCAGCTTTGTCCTCAGTCCCTCTCATTTATGCTGCCACCACCTCTCAGCACACTGTCCTCCGTATCTTTAAAAATCAGTCCACAAAGATAAAGTGTAAGCTAACTTGGCTTAGACTTTTAAGTTCCTATTTCCAGTTCTCCACACATTGACATTTCCAGTGAATGTAATTCTCAGGTTCCTAAAGTTCATGGTTAAGACCACAGTGCCACCAGGAGCTCAGTGGGATTGAGAGGGCAGGATTCATGAACATAGTCATAAGCTCGTCTGCTCACCTGTGACCTGGAACAAGTCATAAGCTCGTCTGCTCACCTGTGACCTGGAACATGTGTTTCCTGAGAGCTGTTGAGGTAGGATGCCCTCTTCTCCCACGTTTCTGCCTGTGCTGGGTACCCAGGTGTGTGCAGGCAGACATGCAGGAAGAGGCTGCAACCTTCCTTTTCCTCTGAATTGTTCTCAGCACCAGCAGGGGTACCTGTTCCTTGTGAGAACTGGGGAAACATGATCACTGATTCCTTCTGAAGGTGCAAAATTGGCGTTCTGGTTATTTGACCGTGTTCTTTGCCCTGTTAATGGAGTGATCTAGTGTTCTCATTGGAAAAGAGCCTGATGTTGGGAAAGATTGAGGGCAAAAGGAGAAGAGGGTGGCAGAGGATGAGACGGTTGGATGGAATCACTGATTTGATGGACACGAACCTGGACAAACTCCAGGAGATAATAAGGGTCAGGGAGGCCTGGTGTGCTGCAGTCCATGGGGTCACAGAGAGTCAGACACAACTGAGAGACTGAACAGCAACAACAGGATTTCATTTAGGCTTCCCGAGTGGCTCGATGGCAAAGAATCCGCCTGCCAATGCAGGAGACACAGGAGATCTGGGTTGGGAAGATCCCCTGGAGAAGGGAATGCCAACCCACTCCAGTATTCCTGCCTGGAGAATCCCATGGACAGAAGAGCCTTGTTGGCTATAGTCCATGGAGTCGCAAAGAATTGGACACAACTGAGCGACTTCAAATACACACAGGTTTTCCATTGTATAGGTATACCACTGCTTCACCCACTGACGGACATCTAGATCATTACCAGGTTTGGGCTTCTGCAAATCCAGCTGCCACAAATACCTGTGTACAGCTTTGGTTTGAGCACGATTTTCTGTTTCTCTGGGATAAATACTCAGAAGTGCAATTGCTGGACTCTACGATTGTGGAATGTTTTGTTTTTGAACTTCCAAACTGTGTTTCAGAGTAGCTCTACAATTTTACATCATCCCTGCCCCCCAGCAATGTATGAATGATCCAGTTTCCCCACATCCACATCAGCATTTGGTGTTGTCATTATTATTTATTTAAGCCATTCTGTGTGGTGCGTAGAGATATCTCATTGTGGTTTTAATTTGCATTTCCTAATGGCTAATGATGGTGAACACATTTCCATGTGATGATTTGCCATCTGTGTATTCTTTTCAGTGAAGTGTCTCTTCATGTCTTTAAGCCATTTAAAAATAAATTGTTCTAATTTTATTTTCTTTATTTTTTGGCTGCACCTTGCAGCATGCAGGATCTTAGTTCCCCAACCAGGGAGCGAACCTGTGTTCCTTACATTGGAAGCTCAGAGTCTTAACTGCTGGACCACTCAGGAAGTCCCTCAATCATTTTCTGACTCAGTTGTTTATTTTACTGTTGAGTTTTGAGAGGGCTTTATATATTTTAGGTACTTGTCCTTTGTTAAATACGTAGTATACAAATATTTTCTCCCCATCTATAGTAGCTTTCATTCATTCCTTTCATTCTCCTGATGCAGCAAAAATTTTGATTTTTATGAAGTCCAGTTTATTAGTTTTTTTTTTTTTTTTTTAAGTATTGTGCTTTTGGTGTCTTAGAACTCTTTTTGCCACTGTATCCCAAGATGTTCTCCTACTTTTTTTCCTAAAACGTTTATAGTGTTATGCTTTACTTTAAGAAATCAGTGATCCATTTTGAGTTAATTTTTGGTAGGAAGTGAAGTTTAAGTAAAGGTTCATTTTCTTTTGCCCATGGGTGTTCAGTTTTTTTTAGTGGAATGGTAACTGTAGGTTTTTTCTAGATGCTTGGACTAAAGTAGACTCTTTCCCATATAGGCCATTACAGAGTTTTGAGTAGAGTTCCCTGTGCTCTACGGTAGTTCCTCATTATCTGTTTTATATATAGTAGTGTGTATATGTCAGTCCCAATCTCCCAGTTTCTCCCTCACCTCTCCTTTACCCTTGGTAACCATAAGCTTGTTTTCTACTCTATTTCTGTTTTGTAAAAGTTCAATTGTACCATTTTTTAAAAATTCTGCATATATCATGTATTTACCTTTCTTTGACTTACTTCACTCAATAAGACAACCTCTAGGTCCATCCATATTGCTTCAAATGACATTATTTTGTTCCTTTTTATGACAGACGTATTCCACTGTGTATATGTACCACATCTTTACCCATTCCTCTGTTGATGGACACTTAGGTTGCTTCCCTGTCTTGGCTATTGTGAATAGTGCTGCAATGAACATTACAGTACATGTATCTTTTCAAATTATTTTTTTAGAGTTTTTAAAGTAAGATATAAATTTCATTAATCATTCTAGGCTATTCAAATTATTTTTCTATATTGAGTGAACTTAATCATTCCAGGCTATTCAAATAATTTTTCCATATTGAGTGAGCTGTGGTAATTTGTTTTTGAGGAAGTTTCATCTAAGTTGTCAACTCTGTCTACAGAGTTGTTTGCAGTATTTCCTTATTACCCTCTCCGTGTCTTAAGAGTCTGTACTAATGTCTCCTGCTTCATTCATGAAAGTTGTTTGTGTCTTTTCTCTTTTTATTTTGTCTGTCCTGCTAGAGGTTTTTATTGATTTTTTAATGAACCAACTGTTTTTTTTTTTCATTAATTTTCTCTTTTTCTGCTTTCAATTTCACCAGTTCCTGTTTATTACTTACTTCCTTAAGCACCCTTTATGCTTATTTTATCCCTCTTTTTCTAGGTTCTAGAGGTGGAATCTTAGATGCTCAATTTGAGACACTTACTCTAATGTAAGCATTTTGTGCTATTTCTCTCTGTACTAATTTAGGTGTGTCTTATGAATTAAAATATAGTGTTTTCATTTTTATCCAATTTAATGTATTTTTTAATTCACTTAGACGTCTCCTTTGACCCACGGATCATTTAGAAATTCACTGTTGACTTTCCACAGGCTTCCCAGGTGGCACTGCCGCTGCTGCTGCTGCGTCGCGTCAGTCGTGTCCCTCTGTGCGACCCCATAGACGGCAGCCCACCAGGCTCCACCATCCATGGGATTCTCCAGGCAAGAGCACTGGAGTGGGTTGCCATTTCCTTCTCCAGTGCATGAAAGTGAAAAGTGAAAGTGAAGTCACTCAGTCGTGTCCAACTCTTAAAGACCCCATGGACTGCAGCCCACTAGGCTCCTCCATCCATGGGATTTGCCAGGCAAGAGTACTGGAGTGGGGTGCCATTGCCTTCTCCCCCAGGTGACACTAGTGGTTAAGAATCCACTTGTCAATTCAGGAGACGTAGAATACTTGGGTTCAATCTCTGGGTCAGGAAGATCCCCTGGAGGAGGGCACGGAAACACACTTCAGTATTCTTGCCTGGGAAATCCCATGGACAGAGGAGCCTGGTGGGCCACAGTCCATGGGGTTGCCAAGAGTCAGACACAACTGAACAACTAAGCATACACACATTTGCCACATATTTGGAGAGTTTCCTGTTATCCATCTCATTGATTCTGTTGTAGTCAGAGAATACATTGTATGGTTTCAATTCTTTTAAATATATTGAGGTCTGTCCTATGGCTCATGGCGTCACCTCATGTTCATAGATGTTTCATGGACACTTTAAAAGAACGTGTCTTCTTATCTTACGGAGTTGGATGTGACCCAGACCAATATTTGCTTTGCAGCAGTCCCAACAGTTACTTCATGGCCTCACAAACTGAAGTCCTTGGAAATGTTGGAAAGAAAAGTACATATAACACAATCTCTGATTTGGATGTAAGCTGGCTATAAGACATAATTAACTAACATACACATGGGAAATTTTATGAGTATTTTTAATAATTTTATAAGGAATTCATTTAACTTTCAAGCAAATCAAATTTATTTTAAAATGTGGTCTATCTATACAATGGAATATTGCTCAGTCTTAACAAGGAAGAAAATTATTTATTCACTATAAATTTATTTATGGCTGTACTGAGTCTTTATGGCTGTATGTGGGCTTTCTCTAGTTGTGGTGGGTGCATTTCTCATTCTGGTGGCTCCTCTTGTCTTGGAGTATGGACTCTAGAGCCCACAGGCTCAATAGTTGTGGTGAACCAGCTTAGTTGCCCCTCAGCACGTGGGATTGTCCCAGACCAGGGACCAAACCATATCCCCTGCATTGGTAGGCAGATTCTGAATCACTGGACCACCAGGAAAGTCCTCAAACAAATCAAATTTAAAGACAAAAAGCAAAAGGATGCAACTACATGACTCAGAAGGCATATTATCTATTTATATCAGAACTAAAATAAATCCATCAATAATTGTGCATTAAATTCATGCTTAACACACAGAAAGGAGAAAGAAATATATGTTTGGAAACTCAGATTGAACGAGTAGATTGTTGAATGATGCACAGTAAGTTGACATTTCAAGCTGTTGCCTGGATACAGACAGCACTCTAAATTAATGGTGACTATCTGCCAACAACTCAGAAAACTTAAATAAAAACTGAATCAAACAAATTTAGCCAATTTGAGATTATACCTTCTCCCAAAACATTGGTCACTTTTTATTAAGACATCAATCCTCTGGCTGTCCTTTCTCCTTCCATAGAAATTAATCCTCGAAGCAACTCCAGCCTGGTGTCCCACTGCCAGGGACTGCTCGTGTCTACAATGCATGCCCTTTCCTCACTGTCCTTTCTGCAAATTCTACCCATCCTAATGCTCCCTCCCCATGAAAACTTCTGCACCACCTGTCATTCTGTGATGTCCTCAGATTTGTGGGCTGCTACCTACTCCTCTCATCTCCAGGCACCAGGAGATGCTTCTCACCAGGTGCCCAGGGCTTGCCTCTTGAAGGAAATTCTCTGTTACCTAGTACAGTGATGCTGTGTTTCTCTGACTGTTCTCTGCACTTCCAGGGGGACATGCACATGGTTCTCATCTTCTTTCAAGGACTATAAGATCTTGGAGAGCAGATCTATTTGTTCTTATATTCATGAACACAGCAGGAAGCACAACTGGGGGAGGAGACTGGTGTGAAACAGATTGAGGGGGGAGCCTGTTTGGTTAGAAGTCTCTCCCAGTAAGATTCATCTGGGTTTGTGGTGAGGAGCTGGGATTTCCAGAAGAGTCCCCTAGACTGTCACCTTGTGTAGACATTCAGTTCACCATGACACTTCCAGCCTTGCAGAGAGCAGGTAGCTTACTAAATATTTCTTACATGAATGAATCCATGAGGCAAAAAGCACATGGGTTGTAAACTGCAAGCTTTTCTGTGGTTCATTTTACAGGTGGGAAGCCGTAAAATGACATGAGTGATGGGGTGGTTCCGGTCAAGGGGGTGATACCTGCCAGGAAGCTGGCTGGCATGAAGGAAGGATGGCTGAGGACAATGGAGTAGGGGCAGAAGTTGGGGCAGAGGTGGAGTCGTACTGATGACCTGGCATTTGCACCAAGGCCAGAGTCTAGCAGGGCAAGTCTAACGGCAGCAAGAAGCAGCAGAAAGCCATTACAACAGACCCAGCCCGAGAATGGGCAGGTGGTTGGAGAGAAGGTAGGAAATTTGAGAAAATCAGTATGTTTTGATAATTGATTAGATATAGATGGGGAAGGGGGACTGAAATAAACAATGATCACTTAAAAAAAATTACTTCATTGAAGTATAGTTGATTTACAAAGTTGTTCTAATTTCTGCTGTACAGTAAAGTGACTGTTACACATATATATGTATTCTTATTCAAATTTTTTCCACTATGCTTTATTAAAAAATAGTGAATATACATTGATATATGTATATTCAATATACATATTGAATATATGTATATTCAATACACAATATTGAATATATTGTGCTATACTGTAGGACCTTCTTGTTTATCTATTTTTTCTGGGGGCCACTGTGCAAGGCATGTGGGATCTTAGTTCCCTGATCAAGGGATGGAAGTCCTCTGCACTGGAAGCATGGAGTCTTAACCATTGGGCCACCAAGGAAGACCCTATTCATTCTTTTATCTCATATGGAAATATAATTAAGAATGTTTTATTAGTTTCAGGTGCACAGCAAAGTGATTCAGCTATATATAGACATGTATCTATTCTTTTCCAAGTTCTTTCCCTGTTTAGGTTATTACAGAATACTGAGCAAAGTTCTCCACGCTATACAATAGGTCCTTGTTTATCCATTCTTTATATAACAGTTTGCATCTGCTAGTCCCAAACTCCCAATACATCTCTCCCCATCCTTTACCTTGGCAACTGCATGTCTGTTCTCTATGTCTGTGAGTCTAAAACAATGATCATTTACATGGTGGTTTCATTAAGTTAAGAGGAGAAAAAAGGAGCACTTTGATGGGGGCAGATGGTGACAGGTATGGCGGAGTTGGAGAAAGACCTCCCTGGACTGAGGCTACAACAGTGTATGCTGCGTAAATGGTCGCTGGCTTGAATTAAACGTTAAAGAAGTCAGATGTTCTCTATCTTTTCTTCATCTATGAGTCACTGGAAGCAGTGAAGTGCTGGATGCCAAGGCCAATGTGTGCGCATTTAAATAAGCCCTTTAGAGCAGGTTTTGATCAAATGAGCAACAGGATGATGTGGTGTGATGTGTTTGACATCTTTAAGGTAAATGTATAAGCTTGAATGTAGTCACTTGATGGATCAGAGATGAAGGTTCTGCTTGATACAGGCTCCCTGCCTGCCTTAGAGCTCCTAGACAGCAGGTAGCAGCAGGTAGCCAGTCAAAGCCTGTCTGATGAGGGAAGCATATGGTTTTTAACATCCTTGTACAGGGCAGCCAGACCATCATTAAGCTATGGACAATCTCGATTTCCTTTCGGAGCCCCAGAAGACAGATTCATTAACTTTTCAAGAACTCTTCTCCTTTGTAACCTTCAGAGAAATGCCAGCAGTTATAGAAAAGGTGAGCCCACAGACCCAACGATCTGAAGACAGACGTGGCACCAAGAGCCTTTGGAGAGAGAGAATTTGTTGAAACTTAACATAAGAATTTTAATATATTTCTTTTTAAAACTGAAGTACAGTTGATTCACAATATTATAGTTTTAAGAACACACTGCTTTGATCTTTTGAGAGATTATACTCCATTTAAAGTTATTATAAAATATTGGCTATATCCCCTGTGCTGTACAATACACCCTTGGGGTTTATTTATTTTATCCCTAGTAGTTTGTGCCTCTTGATCCCCTTCTCCTATCTTGCTCCTAATGCCACTCTTTTCCCCATTGGTAACCCCTAGTTCTTATCCCACAGGGACAAGGGCCCTGAGGCTCTGTTTATTTTTTCGTCACTAAGCAGCATATTGGATCTTAGCTCTCCAACCAAGGATCAAACCCCTGCCCCCAGCAGTGAAATCTCAGAGTCTTAACCACTGGACCACGAGGGAAGTCCCTCTTTTTTTATTTTATTTTATTGGGGTGTAGTTGTTATGCAATGTTGTGTTAGTTTTGGATATACAGCAAAGTGATTCAGTTCCACACGTGAAGTGAAAGTGAAGTCGCTCAGTCGTGTCCGACTCTTTGCGACCCCATAGACTGTAGCCTATCATGATCCTCCATCCATGGGATTTTCCAGGCAAGAGTGCTGGAGTGGATTGCCATTTCCTTCTCCAGGGGATCTTCCCCACCTCCCGCATTGCAGGCAGACACTTTACCATCTGAGCCACCAGGGAAGCCCCCAGTCTACATGAATATATGTATATATACATTCATTTTTAGATTATTTTCTCATGTAAGTTATCACAGAATATTTAGTAGTGTTCTCTGTCCTATACAGTAGGTCCTTATTGGTTATCTACCTTATGTGTGGTAGTGTGCATGTGTGTTCATCCCAAGCTTCTGATTCACCCCTTCCTCTGTTTGTTTATTTATTTATTTTACATTGTATTTACTTATTTTGACTGTGCTGGGTCTTCATTCCTGTGCGGGCTTTTCTCCAGTTGCGGCGAGCATGGGCTACTCTTGCTGCAGTGCCATGGGCTTCTCATCGTGGTGGCTCCTCTTGTTGCAGAGCACAGGCTCTAGGGTGCCTGGGCTTCAGCAGTTGCAGCACGAGGGCTCAGTAGTAGCAGTTCCGGGACTCTAGAGCACACGCCCAGTAGTTGTGGCGCACGGGCTTAGTTGCTCTGGGGCATGTGGCATCTCCCTGAATCGGGGCTGGAACCTACATCTCCTGCCTTGGCAGGTGGATTCTTTACCACTGAGCCACCAGGGAAGCCCTGTTTGTTTATTTTAAAACCTCTTTTCTCTCTTTTGTTCAGATTAGAAATTTCCTATTTTTCCCTTTTTCCATGTACCGATTCTTTGTCCCCGCCTGTCTGTTGTTGAGCCCATCCACAGAGCTTTTTTTTTTCCCCCTCAGTTAATATTCAAGTTTAATATAGAAGTATAAAGTTAGCAAGGCAGTTTTTTGGCTATTGAAAACAATAAAATTATCCCAAAGTTGAGTGGTATCAGTTAAGCAGATTTTCTTTTTTAAAAAAATTCATTCATTTTTTAATTGAAGGATAATTATTTTACAGAATGTTGTTGTTTTTTGTCAAACCTGAGCATGAATCAGCCATAGGTACACATATGTCCCCTCCCTCTTGAACCTTCCCCTCATCTCCCTCCCCATCCCACCCCTCCAGGTTGATACAGAGCCCCTGTTTGAGTTTCCTGAGACATACAGCAAATTCCCTTTTTCTATCATTTTACATATGGTAATGTAAGTTTCATGGGGTCACAAAGAGTTGGACATGACTGAGCGATTGAACTGAACTGAACTGAATGTAAGTTTCAAGTTACTCTTTCCATTCGTCTTACCCTCTCCTCCCCTGTCCCTATGTCCATAGTCTATTCTGTATGTCTGTTTCTCCATTGCTGCCCTGCAAATATATTCTTCAGTGCCATCTTTCTAAATTCCATATATATGCATTCATTTCAGTTCAGTCGCTCAGTCGTGTCCGACTCTTTGCGACCCCATGAATCACAGCACGCCAGGCCTCCCTGTCCATCACCAACTCCCAGAGTTCACTCAGACTCATGTCCATCGAGTCAGTGATGCCATCCAGCAATCTCATCTGTCGGCCCCTTCTCCTCCTGCCCTCAATCCCTCTCAGCATCAGAGTCATTTCCAATGAGTCAACTCTTCGCATGAGTTGGCCATTATTATATGATATTTATCTTTCTCTTTCTGACTTACTTCACCTTGTATAATAGACTCTAGGTCCGTCCCCTGAGCTTTTAGTTTCCATTATTGTATTTATTTCAGTTCTAAAATTCGCATTGGGCTGCTTTTCTTTGCCGAGGCTTTCTGTTTATCACTTAATTCAAGTGTTTTGTGATTGCTCACGGAACTATTTTTATCACTACCGCTTGTATCTTTGCAGGATAATTCTAACATTGCTGTCATTGTGCTGCTGGCTTCATTTATTGTCTTTCATTCTTTCAGCCCAGGTCTTCTTGTTCTTGGTGTGACAGGTAATTTTCTATTCAAAGCTGGACATTTTTGCCTTCTATTATGAAACTTTGCGTCTTAATTAAACTGTATATTTTAACTTTTTTTTTTTTCTGGCGCTTCTCCAGCAAAAGAAGGGGCACAAGCCCATGACACTGCCAGCAGAGGTGGAAGTCCACGCTGACTCCCCAGGGCTTTTGGTCTCCTGGTTCCTGGTGGGTGGAGATGAAAGCCGTCTCCGCTGTGGGGTCTGGTGTCACTGTGTGGGATCTCCTCACTGCATGTGGTCACAAAAGTCCCTGGTTCTTCCTTCCACTGTGGAGATTTGGGGTGACCATCATAGGCTGATGCTGGGGGGTGGCTGGGGTCCTCACTTTCCTTTGCTGGTGTGTGTGTGGTGGGATGCAGTGTTTTCTGTGGCATTTGGCTGCAGTATTGTGGCTATTGTCTATAAACTTCTGTCCTTACAGATTATGGTTGTCCTTGTCCTTTGGCTAGAGAGCACAGATTTTTTTGGCAGTGGGAGGACTGTTTGGATCTGCACCTGCTGGTGTTTCCAGGTTGCCCGCTCCTTTGGCTCCACATCCAGGCTGAGAGAGGCAAGAAGAAAAGCTGAGGAACTTCCCCATGTCCCTCAGGCAGCAGGGTCCCTAGCTGGCCTGCTTGCTCTCTACCCCTTTGAGTTTTCTTTTCTTTATTTTTGGCTGCGTTGGGTCTTTGTTGCTTTCCTCTAGTTGTGGTGAGCAGGGGTTACTCCCTAGTTGCAGCGGGTGGACTTCTCACTGCGGCGGCTTCTCTTGTGGAACGTGGGATCTCGGCACTCTAGCTTCAGCAGTTGTGGTGCATGGGCTTAGTTGCCCCTCGGCATGTGGAATCTTCCTGGACCTGGTGTCAAACCTGTGTTCCCTGCACTGGCAGGTGGATTCTTATCCACTGGACCACCAGGGAAGTCGCTGTCTCCTCCCTGTGGACTCAAGCTCATGACCTACCACGTTGATTAGGATTCAAGTGTCATTTTACGGCTCAACCAGTCACAGGTTCTTGTGGTTCAGACTGGTTTCTTGGTAAAGTGGGCACTGCCCAGACCTCTGTTTAGAATGGAAGGACTTATTTTCCTGGTAACCTGTAGTGCTGTGGACAGTTGGCCTAGGCATGCATTAGTGGCAGGGGGG
>NW_011494680.1:7862586-7874660 GCF_000754665.1 Bison bison bison
TGGTGCTGGGGACAGTGGGCCTAGGAATGCTTTAGTGGCGGGGAGCCGATTTGCCAAAGTTATGCCCCTTCCTGGGGTAGCCACATCCAGACGGTCTATGCAGGAGTACAAAGCCCTCTACCCCTGCCCCAGGTGGGGACAACTTGACCACATCACACCAGCTTCAGAGCCCCCATGGGCTGGCCACCCCTGAGGCCACCACTGAGGCTACCTCAGAGCTCAACTTCTCTGTGAGTTCCATTTTACTCCCTTCCCTTCCCCCAAGGGGGCTCCAAGGGCTCTGCAAATGCAGTCTGCTTCTCAACGAGCCCCACCTGCAGGTCCCAGCAGGACAGCCTTTTTTAAATCTCCGGAGACTTTGTTTCTATTTGATAGCTCAGTTGGTAAAGAATCCGCCTGCAGTGCAGGAGACCCCAGTTTGATTCCTGGGTTGGGAAGATCTGCTGGGGAAGGGATAGGCTACCCACTCCAGTATTCTTGGGCTTCCCTTCTGGTTCAACTGGTAAAAAATTCACCTGCAATGTGGGAGGCCTGGGTTCTATCCCTAGGTTGGGGAGATACCCCTGGAGAAGGGAACAGGTACCCACTCCAGTATTCTGGCCTGGAGAATTCCATGGACTACAGTTCATGGGGTTGCGAAGAGTCAGACACGACTGAGCAACTTTCACTTTCCAGTCAGTCCTGTTTGCTGGTGAGCACACCCTCAGTTCTTCTAGACAGCTGGCCCCAGGCTGGTTTAACTCATTGCTCTCTTTCTCTTTCACCCCCTTGAGCCTCGTGCCCAACTTAAAGGGGGACCTGCACACTGAGTCATTCCTTACAACTTGGAAAACTCAGAGGTTCAGCACTTCAGAGACCCTCTTCCTGCACTGAGGCCAGTTGCAGGATGCATTATTTCTTATTTCTAGCCTATTTTCCAAAGTGTTACCTACACGTTTCTTGGTCCTCCTGTTAAGACTCCTCATGCAACTTCTCAAGTTTATTGTGCCTTTTGATTACTGCTGGGCCTGGAACCTGCTCAAAGGTGCATCTCAACAAAAGTCCCTGAGTGGGGTTATGTGGAGTGTGCGCTGACCAAACTTGAGGTGTAGACAGCTCCATTTCTTACTTTTAAAGGGCTTCAAGTTAAAAGAATAGACTAATTATAATTGTGACATTCTATTTCTTTAGAATTATGATCTTGTTACAAATTCATGTACCAGAGTTTATATTTTAACTTCATTTTAATTGGAAATAAACTTTAATTATTTAGAACCTTTGCTAGGAAGATCATAAAATATAAATGTAAAAAATTATTTCACATTATGATGATTATAACTGACCCATATCAGAATGTCTGGCACTCATTTAATATCTACTTATTACATGATCTCCATCCTAAAGGAGATCAGTCCTGGGTGTACATTGGTAGGACTGATGTTGAAGCTGAAACTCCAATACTTTGGCCACCTGATGCAAAGAGCTGACTCATTTGAAAAGACCCTGATGCTGGGAGAGATTGGGGGCAGGAGGAGAAGGGGACGACAGAGGATGAGGTGGTTGGATGGCATCACCGACTCAATGGACATGGGTTTGGGTAGACTCCGGGAGTTGATGATGGACAGGGAGGTCTGGCGTGCTGTGGTTCATGAGGTCGCAGAGTCGGACACGACTGAGCCACTGATCTGAACTGAACTATTATGTGAAGGAGTCATTATTATGTAATACAAAAGTACATATTCTACCTAAATTAAGTGAGTGAAAAGAGTGAAAAATTAAAGTGTTAGTCATTCAGTCGTGTCTGAGTCTTTGCGACCTCAGGGACTATAGACTGAGTGCATCTACAAAAGAAAAATTCTTCAGAAAATTAAGCTTCATCAGAGAGTTGAAAATGTGATATTTTAGAGAGGCTGCCTTATTATACCTGCACCTTATTAACGGTTGTCTCTGGACTCATAAGAGAAAAGAAAACAGCTGAGCGAGGAGAGGAGAGGACATGAAGGGTCCCCTGGGTTGCTATGACATCACCCTCTTGGTTTATCACAAACTGACCTGAAGTAACCTGGATACATGATGGTTGCACGTCACTAACATACTATCAAGAGTTATTGAGTTATAAATTATTTTTTAAAATCATTTATATACTTTTTATTTTACTTTTGCTGCACTGGGTCTTCACGGCTTTGTGCGGGCTTTCTCTAGTTGCAGTGCTTGGGCTTCTCCTTGCTGCGGCTTCCCTTGTTGCGGAGCGCTGGCTCCAGGTACTCAGGCTTCAGAAGTTGTGGCACACGGGCTTAGTTGCTCCACAGCATGTGGACTCTTTCCGGACCAGGGATCGAACAGGAGTCACCTACACTGGCAGGTGGATTCTTATCCACTGAACCACCAGGGACGTCCTTGAGCGCTACTAAGAACTGAAAATTTAAGTAAAATGTTCTCTGGTAAACGAAAGTGTCTGCAGTTTGTAAAAATATTAGGCAAATCAGACAGCTTAATAGGATGTAATTTCAAGGCTTGCTTGCATGACCTTTTTTTTTTTTAATACTCAGAATTGTGTTACTTATTTATAAGGGGTCCTGGATATCTTATTTCTTTTCCTGGCCTTCTAAAGCAAAAATCAAAGAAGTGCAGTCTGGGGGAGTAATTAGGAGCAAAGGCTGGTCTGGTTCTAAACTCTCCAGCATCTGCCTACCATTTTGTGACCTTCCACCGTGTTGTCTACGCCTAGCCTTCTCACTGAGAGGATGGCAGGCAGTAACAGCACTGAGCTGAGAATTAGACGAGATGACACAGGTGAACCTGGCCCTTCACACACCTCCAGAAAAACTAAGTTTCTTACCAGAATGAGTTTTCTGCCATTGTCCTTCCAAACACTCCCACTTTCCTTCGGGCTATCATGGAAAGTGACATCCATCTTGATTTCAGTCATCAAAACTGTAAGACTGTGCTCGCTTCGGCAGCACATATACTAAAATTGGAACGATACAGAGAAGATTAGCATGGCCCCTGTGCAAGGATGACACGCAAATTCATGAAGCGTTCCATATTTTTAAAATGGGCCAAAGAACTAAATAGACATTTCTCCAAAGAAGACATACAGATGGCTAACAAACACATGAAAAGATGCTCAACATCACTCATTATCAGAGAAATGCAAATCAAAACCACTATGAGGTACCATTTCACACCAGTCAGAACGGCTGCGATCCAAAAGTCTACAAATAATAAATGCTGGAGAGGGTGTGGAGAAAAGGGAACCCTCTTACACTGTTGGTGGGAATGCAAACTAGTACAGCCACTATGGAGAACAGTGTGGAGATTCCTTAAAAAACTGGAAATAGAACTGCCTTATGACCCAGCAATCCCACTGCTGGGCATACACACTGAGGAAACCAGAAGGGAAAGAGACACGTGTACCCCAATGTTCATCGCAGCACTGTTTATAATAGCCAGGACATGGAAGCAACCTAGATGTCCATCAGCAGATGAATGGATAAGAAAGCTGTGGTACATATACACAATGGAGTATTACTCAGCCATTAAAAAGAATACATTTGAATCAGTTCTAATGAGGTGGATGAAACTGGAGCCTATTATACAGAGTGAAGTAAGCCAGAAGGAAAAACACCAATACAGTATACTAACGCATATATATGGAATTTAGAAAGATGGTAACAATAACCCTGTGTACGAGACAGCAAAAGAGACACTGATGTATAGAACAGTCTTATGGACTCTGTGGGAGAGGGAGAGGGTGGGAAGAATTGGGAGAATGGCATTGAAACATGTAAAATATCATGTAAGAAACGATTTGCCAGTCCAGGTTCGATGCACGATACTGGATGCTTGGGGCTAGTGCACTGGGACGACCCAGAGGGATGGTGTGGGGAGGGAGGAGGGAGGAGGGTTCAGGATGGGGAGCACGTGTATACCTGTGGCGGATTCATTTTGATATTTGGCAAAACTAATACAATATTGTAAAGTTTAAAAATAAAATAAAATTTTAAAAAAAATGAAAAAAAATTCCTGTATAAAAACAAAACAAACAAAAAAAAAACTGTAAGACTTCTTGACCAGTTCCTTCACAAGAGCTAGTCTTGAAACAAGTAGAACTTTACAGGATTCATAGATTCAGCTTCCCTCAGGCATCTTCAGAATTCCCAGGTGGTGCTAGTGGTAAAGAATGTGTCTGCCAATGCAGGAGATATAAGAGATGCGGGTTCAATCCCTGGGTCAGGAAGATCCCCTGGAGGAGAGCATGGCAACCCACTCCGGTATTCTTGCCTGGAGAATCCCCATGGACAGAGGAGACAGTCCACGTGGTCGCAAAGAGTCGGATATGACTGAAGCGACTAAGCACGCATGCATGCAAGGCATCTACAACTTGGGTGGGAGATGTTTTCCCAAGGAAGCCTTGCAAACAGCGTTGGTTTCTCAGAGCTGCTAGTGCAGTGTGGTCTTGGGTATCACGCTGCGGGGCCCAGAGCTCTTCTGGGGGCAGCCAAGGTGTGTGTCTTTGATTCTTCAGGCCTGTGCAACACTGGGAAGGTACAGGTTATCTGGGGGAGGTGGCCCAGGAACACGGCAGCAGAACTCTTTCAAATCACAGCAAAGAGGGGAAAAGCCCATGTTGTGTAGAGATGTTAAATCCTGAATAGTAAATAACCATACACATACAGGGTTATTATGCCATCTTACATCTTTTCCAGGTCTCAGTATTATATTCTAGGTACCTTAATAAGAACCTCCAAAATTATCAATATTCCCTGTGTTTCTCACATAGGGCCATAAAAGAAAGCAGATGAATGATAATAGCCTTTGGTCTTTTATTAAAGTCTTGTGACCTTTAAGTTACAGAAACGTAAGCCATACATACATTGCCTGCCAGCCAACCTGACAGTCAAGCTGTAAATACCGTTAGTTTTACAGGCAGCCTCGCAAGTTACAAGGCTGGCCAAGCGTAACCACAGAGAAACATGGATAATGAACAACAGCCAGGACCACCTCTGCATGTGTGCCATGCAGGCAGCACATAACTGGTTTCATCTGAGGTCATCCTTGCTTGCAGTTTCCTCCACCACCCCGAGCAGTTAACTGAAAATCTGAAGACAACGCTTGGATTGAAACATCTCTGAAATATTTGAAATGACAATATCACTTGAGAAGGTTCATGATGAACTCAGTAGCATCCTTCAATACAGTAATTTGAATGTATTGATTCATCTGTTAAACACTTATTGAGCACCTCCTGTGTGCCTGACAGTCAAAACACAGAGATGAAGGCTGTGTTCGCCTCTTTGAGTTGGCCCTGCAGTCCCAAAGGTCACTGTGCCTGTCACAGCCCATGTGAACATCCTTACATTCAATCATCTTCCGCTGAAAAATCTGCTCCCTAAAGACTAACACGTAAAGTCAACATGCAATGAGGATGAATCTGTTGTCCTCTGTGATAGAACAGAACCAGAGTGACCAACCTGCAACCAGGTAGCTAGTTGTTCCTCCTGGAGAATTGTTCCCTGTTTGGGTCTAAGGCATTTCTCTCTGCTGTTGGCAGATGAGGCAGCAGAGAGCAAGGTCAGCCTTGGTGAAGAGAAGTGTGTGTTGGCAGAAGCCACGAATAGCATCCTTATCACCATGGATACCTTTCTCTTGTCTGTGAAAAGGTACAGGGGGTTGGGGGAGGATGCTGACTGAATCCACAGAGCGCATCAGTGTGTCCCTGGGTCCTGAGAGCCCCCTAGGCCATGGATGCCCTTGGATGAGTATTTACAGGAGAGTGTGGTGGGTGGGCAGCCTTGAATGGTGCTTCCCGCTGTCCCTGCCTCCGGGCATTCATATCCCTGTGCGATGCCCTCCCATTGAGCGTGGGCTGGACTCAAGGTCTTGCTTCCAGGAAATGAAATGTGGTCACATGCCACTGAGGTGACAAGAGACTGTCTGGCTCCTCCTGCCCTGACCGTAAGGGTGACCTGTCATGTGATGAGGGGCGGGTCATGGCTGCAGCCCATGTGAGGGACTAACGCTTCTGGTCCCAGAAACTGACTCTTGCCCACAATCACTTTCCCTGGATGTGGATCCTGTCCAGGAGACAGCAGCTCTGACACCTGGACTGCATCCTCAGCAGATGGTGAAGCAGGGAACCAGCTAAGTCATTACTTGGTTGTTATTTTAATTCACCAAGTTTTGGAGGGTCATTTGCTGTAACAGATAGCAACACATAATTAATACAAACCCCGTTTGAGAGATCTGTCCACAGAGGTACATGGTCACCCCAAGCCTCTTTGTCACTAGTCTTCCAATCCTGTCCTTTCTGTATCCCTCACTGACCATTTAGCCAATCCATTAGCTACTATAATGAACTGATGTGGGCTTCCCAGGTGGTGCTGGTAGTAAAGAACCCACCTGCCAATGCAGGAGACATAAGAGACACAGGTTCGATCCTTGAGTCAGGAAGATCCCCTGGAGTAGGGCATGGCAACCCACTGAAGTATTCATGCCTGGAGAATCCCATGGATAGAGGAACCTGGTGGGCTACAGTCCATAGGATCAGAAAGAGTCTGACGTGACTAAAGTGACTTAGCACACACACAGGAATTGATATAGGTGGATATTTCCCGTTATCCATCACACCAGAGAAGGTAGACCAGTTTTCTTTCAAACAACATGAAAGATGGCTGAGATATCAGTTAGGATGAAATTGTGCTGTAATTTCCTGAGAGACTACCATTTGATTGTCCTGTGTGTTATGGTCTCGTAACAAAGAACAAAAAAGGTCATTTCATCTTTAAGAGGATTACATCTATCAGAATCAGAACTCTTATTCTCTGCTGCTGTAAAGATGGATGTGATTTTGAGACCTTTTTCAAGTAATTTGTTTCTGAGGTATTGGGATTAACATCATCAACGGTTGATCTCTAATAGGCTACTTTCTCTGGTCCCATATTTCTGGAAGTTGGATGGGAAAGGATCCCTCAAATCTTTATTTTCTCCTTAGGGCTCTGTTCTAATCTCCAGGCTCACTTGTCTCCTGAAAACCACACCAAGAACTTCATCACACATTTAACAAATCCCAAATAGCCCCTTACCTCTGTCTCCCACATTCCACTTCCTTCATCTTCCAGGTCATTCTGGTCAAAGTTTATGTTTCTTTCTCCCTATCATTGGTCAGAGGTGCACCATCCTCCTAGTTTCCTGGAATGCTGCTGCTGCTAAGTCGCTTCAGTCGTGTCCGACTCTGTGCGACCCCATAGACAGCAGCCCACCAGGCTCCTCTGTCCCTGGGATTCTCCAGGCAAGAACACTGGAGTGGGTTGCCATTTCCTTCTCCAATGCATGAAAGTGAAAAGTGAAAGTGAAGTCACTCAGTTGTGTCCGACTCTTAGCGACCCCATGGACTGCAGCCTACCAGGCTCCTCCGTCCATGGGATTTTCCAGGCAAGAGTACTGGAGTGGGGTGCCATTTCCTGGAATAGAATGTCAAAATTCTTCTCTCCTCAAGGTTCACTATGCAGTTTCATGTCTCATTCTGTTGTTCACGCTCTTTGACCAGGACTGTCCGTATCATCTTATCCTCATCGTATCCTTCAGAGATCAGCTGCAACGCCACCTCCTCAGTGGAGCCTACCCTGCTTTCCCCCGACTGGGAAGAACAATTCTTCTCATGGACTCCCACCAGACTTTGCCTCAATCCTACTTCACCTTTATTATGGCACTTTATTCTTTGCTGCATTTTCTAAGGTGTGTTCTGAAGAATGCTTATCTCTGGGAAGCATCCACATAAAGAAATGTTCTCAGGTAACCAGTCTATGGGATTCTGCCTACTGCAGTATGAACTGGCATTCCCGATTAACGTTAGTATACTCAGGATTCTGAGAGGACCTGCAGTAAGAAACGTCTTCAGCCTTCACCTCCTGTTCTACCATTTTTCACTTCGGATTTACGATTACCTTGCAGAACTCTTTTGCCTTGTTGATAGCTGCTTTCTCACCATCATGTTTCTCGGTGTTCTACACATTGTCTTATGCATTAGGATTCCTCGGTGACTGTGGTATACGTCATGCATTTTCCACACCCTGAGGCAGACAAATCTCAGATAACATTTTGGTGATATTTTCTTCCAGCCGACTCTGTGAGAACTTGACCCCGGCCATCAGGAAGTAAAGGAAATAAATTATTTAACTACCACCAGAAAGAGCTGACTGAGAAATTAGGACTGCTCGGGGCCACTATTAGTGAGAGAAGAGAGGAAGGTGAATAAACGACATAGCAAGATTTTAAATGGAACAATTATAAACTCTTGGATGAAAGAAGACATAAAAATTTTAAGATTCATGATTTGAACTAAATATTAGAGCACTTGTTCCATTGGATAAAGTGCTGATGAGTCAGCCTGGTCAGAAAAGCACCCAGCCTCTCCTGGGTGAACACGCCAGCCTGGGATAATGCGTAATCGGCCATGAGTTGGCCAGTAAGTGCCTGGTCCCTGTAGGTATCATATTTCAGACTTCAACTCTACTGCTGTGTGAGTCTCTGTGCTATTGACCTGCCTTCCAGTATAATGATGAGGAATTATCCTCTTACTAACATCTTGAACCAGTGTGGTACATCTGTTACAATCAATGAACCGGTATCCATCAATTATTTTAATCAAAGTTCGTACTTTATAACAGAGTTCGTGCTTTGTCTGTTCCCTCATCCACCCTTCACAACTTGATGAACAAATTTGGCGACCACTTTGTTTTGATCAGTTTCCTTCTGTGAATCCCTCAGGAGTACAACGCGCAGAAATCAGAAAGTGCTGTCATCTGTTTAGTGTCATCAAAGCATTTCATTTTTGAAACAGTAATAACCAAGCATCTCCAAGAAGCTTTATTTCAAAAAAAACAAATGAACACAGAAAAATGTTGCAACTTATTTTATTACTAGAAATGTCTTCTGGGGAACATCTGGGTAAACAAAGCAGCATTATACATACACTTCTGCCCTCAGGCTTGAGGCTGCCAGCACCTTCATCACCCATCTCTCAGTCACAATGATGCTTATGGCACATGGGGTTCCAATATGAAGACACATTAGGAGCAATTTGTGTTTATTATTTTATCTTCATAAGTTGCAAAAGCAAACTGATACTAGAGTGCTCTTTGAGAAGAAAAGCATTTCCCTCTACTCCTTCTAGGTTCTTATGGCTGGTCCAGGAATTAAACTGTTGTGAGACGGACTGACAGGAGAAACTCAGATTTAATTATGTACACACAGGGCCCCAGTCCTATGAGGCCCCAGGACAAGTTTGAGGGTTCCATGGCATCTGAGGGTGGGGGGCAGGTGGGGACTTCAGCAAGGGTGAGGCAGTTCACGTGGAGACAGACAAGCAGGTGTTTGGTGAACAGATGTTTGTGGGGCTTGCAGGGACAATGGGACACAGAGCAGACTCTGGTCTCTAGGCCCCATCCAACTCCCCCACCCCCCCAAAGCCATGCTGTTTGTAGATCTCTGGGGATAGTGCCCTTGTGTGCCAGGACCTTCCCCCTGAGTTCTGTTGGCAGGTAAGGGGCAAGTAAAAAGAAAGACTTTCTATTGCATTAGCTAAGATTTCCAGTACAATATGAAAAAGAGTGGTGAGAAGGAACACTTTTGCTTTGCTCCAATCTAGGGGGAAAGTGTGTATTAGCTTCTCATTATTAGGTGTGATTTACCTGGAGGGTTTTTTGAGTAAATGTTCCTTCTCCAGGTGATGAAGTTCTTCACTATTCCTGCTGAGAGTTTTATCATAAATGGGGGTTGAACTTGGTCAAATGCTTTTGCCATTTCTATGGATATGATATGTGATTTCTCTTCAAATGGCTGTTGATGTGATAGATTATATGAATGGATTTTTAAATGTTGTAACAAGCTTGTATATCTGGGGTAAATCCCATGTGGTCATGTTGTACAATGTTCTTGACACAATGTTGGATTAAATTTGCTAAGATTTTGTTGAGTCTTTTTCATCTGTGTTCCTGAATTTGTTGTTTTCCTTCCTTGTAAGGTCTTTTCTTGGTTTTGGTATCAGGGTAATGTTTCAACAAATGCCAACGAATTGAGATCATATTGAGTTTGGTCTCTGTCCACATGCAGCTAAGCTGGATATCAGTAATTTAAAAGCTAGAAAGTCTTCAAATGCTTGCAAATGAAGCAGTTATATATGTATATATACACATACATATAGACAGATACATGCATACGTGTTAGGTAGTTGCTCAGTTGTGTGTGACTCTTTGTGACCCCGTGGACTGCCAGCCTGCCAGGCTCCTCTGTCCATGGGAATCTCCAGGCAAGAATACTGCCATGGGTTGCCATTTCCTTCTCCAGGGGATCTTCCCTATCCAGGGATGCATAGGTACATATATATGTGTGTGTTATATGTACACTATCTGTGCTATATATTTTATATTTTTTTCTTTCACTTAACATCATGTTGTGTTTGCCACATTTTTGCTCATGGATGTAGCCTGACTCTCTTGTCATTTTTTTTTCACACAAAGCATGAAACTGCAGGGAAATCAAAATTATACAGATTCTAGTAAAAAGAGGACTGAGTGGGTAAGGGAAAGCATTTGGATTTCTGCCCCTTCCAAGCTTCTTCCACTGGCTGCTTCCAGTCTCCTCCTCAGTGTCTCAGGCCCTGTCCTCTACCAAGGCATCACAAAGGACCAAACATGCGTGTTACTCGGGATCTTGCTCCTGTGAAAGAGACTTATCCCAGGGACGCGGCACAGACTCTCATGAGCTGTAATTTGCTGGCTTTCCCAAAGGATGGTGGAGGAAGAAAACAGGAATTAAAAAAAAAACTTTTAGAAAATGTTTATTTTTTTGTGTTTCTTACATGTTTTGTTTACTGCTTTAAATGTAGCTTTCTAGAATTGTTGTGAGCATTTTCTGTAGCATTCAATATATTTTTTAATTTTACGGGGCCTCCCAGAGGACTCAGTGGTAAAGAATCCACCTGCCAATGCTGGAGACCCAGGTTCCATCCTTGGGTCGGGAAGATCCCCTGGAGGAGAAAATGGCAACCCACTCCAGTATTCTTGCCTGGAGAATCCCATGGACAGAGGAGCCTGGCAGGCTACAGTCATGGGGTCGCACTGAGCCCGCTCGATTTAGCGACTAACAACAACAAATTGGGGGTAGAGTGTAAAAAAAAAAAAAAACTGGAATGGGAGCGTCGACTGCATTGCTCTCCTTTTAAAACAGACTCTAACTTTGCTTTTCTTTCATTTAAGTCTTAACAGAAGAGTTTTTCATTAATTCAAATCGAGTGAGGTCACACTCCTGGAAGGAAGAAAGAGATTTCTTAAGTTTCGGGTAATGCGATTCTAGGTTCGAGCCCTATTCTGCTTGCGGTTGGGCGCTAGGGGCGGCGGTCAGATCTCCAGGGCTCGCGGTCTGGGTTGCACCAGCCCACGGCTTCCAGGCGGGAGGCGGGACCCGCCAAGGCTCCGGCGTACGTCTAGCGGCTCACACCGGGAGGAGGCGAGCAGCCCGCCCGCGCCGCCGCTGCCTCTCCCGCCGGCTCGCGAAGACGCCGACCCGGTCCCCGCTTCGGCCGGGTGAGCCAGCTGCTGTTGTTGGGTGCGCTGTTCCCCGGGGCGCACGGAACCTCGTGGGACCCAAGCTGGCCGCTGCAGGACTCTCTGGGCTGACTCGGACCTCCGGGGGCGGGGTGGGAGCTCAGGTAGGGGAAGTGGGTTTGTGTTTCTCCTATAAAGGTAAGGACTCTTCTCTCTAGCACTTCCTTGATGTAGTCAACGAGTCAGAGGAAGATTTCAACAGGTGGCCGAGAGCGATCACGTGGGGCAGGTTGGGCGCCGGCCGCCCCCTCCCTTAGGAACTGCTCTTCTCCGCAGAGCTGCGCGTGGTCCACAAGCCTCAGTGGTGCCCTCCGTCCATTCCGCCTGGCAGCCCCGGAGTCCGCCGCGCTGTTGCGCGGAGAGGGCGGCAGGAACGGGCCTCCCGTAGAAGGCCGGTGACTAGCTCGGAGCGCGGGTCGGGTCCCCGGGACCGCAGACCCCCGCGGGGCAACGGCGGAGAAGACCGAGTCTCTGTCCTCGCCAGGATGC
>NW_011494680.1:7874866-7875968 GCF_000754665.1 Bison bison bison
GGCCGTGGCCGACGAGCTTTTCACGCTCGTGCTGCCTGTCAACATCGCCGACTTTCTGCTGAGGCGCTGGCCCTTCGGGGAGCTCCTATGCAAGCTCGTCGTGGCCGTCGACCAGTACAACACCTTCTCCAGCCTCTATTTCCTCACGGTCATGAGCGCCGCCCGCTACCTGGTGGTGCTGGCCACCGCCGAGTCGCGCCGGGTGGCCGGCCGCACGTACGGCGCCGCGCGCGCGGTGAGCCTGGCCGTCTGGGGGGTCGCAACCCTGGTGGTGCTGCCCTTCGCGGTGTTCGCGCGGCTAGACGAGGAGCAGGGCCGGCGCCAGTGCGTGCTGGTCTTCCCGCAGCCCGAGGCCTTGTGGTGGCGCGCGAGCCGCCTGTACACGCTGGTGCTCGGCTTCGCCATCCCAGTGTCCACCATCTGCGTCCTCTACACCTCGCTACTGTGCCGGCTGCGCGCCATACGCCTCGACAGCCACGCCAAGGCCCTGGACCGCGCCAAGAAGCGGGTGACCGTCCTGGTGGTGGCCATCCTGGCCGTGTGCCTCCTCTGCTGGACGCCCTACCACCTGAGCACCGTGGTGGCGCTCACCACCGACCTCCCGCAGACGCCGCTGGTCATCGCCGTGTCCTACTTCATCACCAGCCTGAGCTACGCCAACAGCTGCCTCAACCCTTTCCTCTACGCCTTCCTGGACGACAGCTTCCGCCGGAGCCTCCGCCAGCTGCTGGCGTGCCGCACCACCTCCTGAGCCCGATAACAAGGAGCCGGCGTTCGGGGTCGCTCAGGGTGGTTCCCGACCCGCGGCGCTCCCGAAACCCCTCTCCCAGCTTGCTAGAGATGCGGATTCTTGGGCCTGTCCCGGGACCTCCGACCTCGGAAGCTCTGTGGCTGCGCGCGCAATTTGAATTTGTCGAGGCCTCAGGGTGCTGCGGGAGCGCGCGGAGCTTGGGGACCGCTGTGGCTGACAGCGCACAGACGGCTGCCTAATGCCAAAGGGCACCGAGGCAACACCGAAGCAACCCCTGAGCTTGACACGGGAGGGGAGGAAGGGGGTCGTGATGCTGAGACCCACTTTCCGTTCCCCTCTAGCCTCCCGCCC
>NW_011494680.1:7876178-7880827 GCF_000754665.1 Bison bison bison
CCGCCCGGGAATTTGCGAGGGACACAGAGCAGCTCGGGTGACGGGGCAGGGGATGAATGTGTGCGTGCGTGTGCGTGTGCGTGTGCGTGTGTGTGTGTGTGTGCGCGCGCGTGCCTAGCGGAAGCCGGGGCTTTGGGTGAAGGAGGATGGAAATGGGCTGTGATGTCTACACAGCAGTTATTAATATAAAAGAGGTGATAAACCCTTCGTGTCCCAGCCACTTCTCTCTTAGCCTTTCCACTTTCCCACTCCTATGGTCACCGCGGAGCCCCGCGCGCCAGGCTCAGGAAAGGCTAGGAGCCGAGTCCCCGGCAGGGTTGCGGCGCCCCCTGGTGGATCCACTGCAGGCTCCGAGCATCCCAAACAGCACTGTGTGGACAGGTGAGCGAGCGCACATGCGAAGCCGCTCTTTTCCGTGGCTCGGTTACTCGTCACCGCTTCCCTCTGCAGAGGGATTCAATCCCCCTACGCCCCTCTGCCCCCGACGACCTCTAGTACAGCTTGGAGCAGTTCGTTGCAATTCTTTGTGTGCGTATTGCTTTTCGAGGTTGAGAACTTTATAAATATGTGTGTACTAAAACGTGTACAAAAACGTGTACTAATCTCACAGGCTTTTGTGGACTTAATGAGATCAAGAGGAGATGCGCATCCACTCCAGCGTTCCCTTTCTCCTCATATGCTTCATCCTCTTCGCCTCAGAGAGAGCTGAAATGACGAGACCTTATAATAACCTCTCCTGGGTTCCTTTCCACAGGGCCCTGGGTGATGTCTGGTCCAAGCTGAGAAAGGAAACCAGACAGCACCCTATCTTTATTTTATCTTTACTTATAGGAGACACAAGTGAATTAATAGAGAGGACTGACATTAGCTTTGCCCAGCCATCTATAGTCTTCAGACCTGAGGGCAGAGCATTAACCAGACTCCAGTCATTAATGAGTATTTTAAAAGAGTTTTTTTTTTCCCCCTTTGGGATGAATTCCAAACAGGAATGAAAATTTCTAAAAGTATTTGTTTCCTACGGTCAGGATTAGGTGTGATATAACGTAGTGTTGCTGGTTTGGCAGGATTTGTTAACTTAGATTAATGGACATTAACCACTTTCTCTTACCTTTAAAATATTTTTAACAAAATAAATGAAATGGAAAATCAGGAAGGGAGTTCTTCCACCCACCCCCACCCCGGCCCCCAAAGGAAGATGCTAACTCCCTTCCTCCTTTTCATGAATAAGAATTGCTTCCTTGGCTCTCAAAGCTATTAGGAACAACAGGGTGATTCATAGCTATCAGTTTAGAAAATGTAAATTTAGAAACATACCTTGGGTGACAAATAATAGTATTAATAGCTTCAGAATATGGTTTTCTATTTCCAGTGCATTTTGATGGCATTTGAACAGTGCTCTGCTGGTGGGTTTCAGAGCCCTCTTCAAATTCATTTTAGTATCTTTCAAATTTCTTGGAAACATTCTATTTACTTTCTTCGTGACTCACAAAATTATTTTGTGAATCCTGAGTAGTTAGTTTTTCAACATTAAAAATGTAAGTGTAGAGTAACTGCTCATCCTTTGAGGTGATGGACAAAAAGCAAAGTGGATATTCTGCCACAAACCCAGATTTGAAGCTTCGTCTGTCTTCGTAAAGTGAGTGACTGTATTTTGACATCCTCGGGATACACATCGGGGCAGAGCCGAGTGACCCGCCTATCGATGGCACCCCCCCCCCCCAACACACACACACGGATCAGCCTGGCTGTCTTTGAATCTACAAGAAGATCACTGGAAAAAACAGGACTGACATGGCTGTGTTGTCCATGCAGCCAGGGGTGGACTGGCATCCTTGTATGTGTGTGGGATTAAATGGGACCCAGTACTTGTTTCCTCCTGGCTTTCTACATTGTTGGATAAACTGTTGTATCATTGCTTCTAGGTTGTTGCCTTCATAATAGCATGTAGAACTCCAGACTATAAGTCTCAGGCTACCTTCTTATGACTTAGGTACCAAGCAAAATAACCATGCCAGTAGCCCTGACACAGTAGAATTTACTCACCTCATTGCATTGCAAAGGTTTTAACTCTGTGTTGAATTTTTGCAGTCTTCCTGTAAACTGTGTTGTTTGGTTCTACCACTTCTGTTATTTTAAAATGTCTACTTTGTTTTACTAGGTTTTACTTAGTACAGTTATGTAATGTATATGCTTAGGCATTCTCTAGAGAAATGCAGAAATTCTGCTTGTCCATGGCAAGGAAGCTCTGGTTAAAATAAAAGCTGAAACATTCTGTGTAGAGAGTTAATATTCTATTTCTGAGAACATGGATCCATAATTCAGTCACCTTAGCATTTATGTGTCATTAATTTTAAAAACACTGCCTTCAGGGAAATTTTATCTAATGGATAAGCAATGAATAGATAGAAGAACTTTACAGGATAAGGTTAAATGTGAAATCCCCTCACCTTTTTATTTTGGTTGATTGTGAAAATGATGTAAAACTGCCAATTAGCACAAAAACCCTGGGTCATATGCTGGATGGAAAAAGGATAATAAGCTTGTTATTTCATTCATTTCTTGAATATTTGAGCAGCTTGTGTGGAGAGTGAGAAGGGAAGAGAAATGGCTTAAATTGTCATCATACACACTGCTATTTCAGCTAGCAGAATGCGCAGACATGGCACACGAATGGTCATGGTAGAGAAGCTCACTAGAAAAACCCTCAACTTCCTGAAAACTCCTTTCCTCAGCAACATGCTGGGGAAACAGCAGCAAGCGATGTTCCGGCTAGATCATTCTGTAGGATCATTGCCCTTGTCCAGCTAAGGAACGTGTCAGAGACTGCTTTCCTAAGGCTCTTTTATGAGCATGGCTTCCAGTCTGGCACTTTGGTCCCCGTTTTATATACAAAGTGAGATACTGTATGTGGGTCGATTTGGCAAGGGTCAAAAGACCAATCAGGAACAATCAGAGCCATCTGGTTCCTGTTCTAGGAATTGTCTCATCCTATTCCAGCAGAGATGAACTTGGTTGCATTGTGTAATCTGAAGTTATCAGACCATAGAAAACATGGAAGTCTTTGAAATAATTTGTGGACCAGGCAAGACATACCTACTATTGCCATGTCATGTACAAAGGGAAGATAAGATTTAACAGTAAAACTTCAGTCTTCACGCAGAATCTTGAAAGTGTGCAGTGTTGTTGAAGTTTATATAAGAATAAAAATTCCTTGACTAAAGCTCAACCCCCAAAGTACCAGGTACATTGTAACCTGCATGCTTTGGGCGTAAGGACCTGGGCCCAGGAGCGCCATTGAAGCAGAGCAGAAAGTTAACAGCGCCTCTTTATACAGAGCAGAGTTTCACAATGGAGGATACTGTCCGTAAACTTAGGGCAAGCTACATGTATTTATACCACATCTCATAGGGTTATACAAAGACATTCTATCATATCAATTAAAAGAAAAGAAAAAAAGATGGGGAAAGGGAAGAAAAGGTAAACTGGCATCTCTGAGAAACATCAGGATCCGTAAACTGCACGCTCCCCAGACTGGAACAGAATGTCTTTTGGGGGAACTCTCTCCTGGTAGGGGGAGCTTCCCTGGTGGCTCAGATGGTAAAGAATCTGCCTGCAATGCAGGAAACCTGGGTTCTGTCCCTGGGGTGGGAAGATCCCCTTGAGGAGGGCATGGCAACTCACTCCAGTATTCTTGCCTGGAGAATCCTATGGACAGAGGAGCCTGGTGGGTTACAGTCCACGGGGTCACAAAGAGTCAAACACAACTGAGTGACTAACACTTTCACTTTTCATCTTTAACAGCAGATACTCGATGAACGTTTTTTATTGGAGGGATAAATGAGTATGTTTAAATCCAGACAGTCAGAGTTCAGAGAGTTTTTTTCATAGTTTATCATTTGTACCTATTTTCATATCAATTGTTTCAGTTCAGTCACTCAGTCCTGTCTAACTTTTTGCTACCCCATGGACTGCAGCATGCCAGGCCTCCCTGTCTATCACCAACTCCTGGAGTTTGCTCAAACTCATGTCCATTGAGTCAGTGATACCATCCAACCATCTCATCCTCTGTCGTCCCCTTCTCCTCCTACCTTCAACCTTTCCCAACATCAAGGTCTTTTCCAGTGAGTCTGTTCTTCGCATCAGGTGGCCAAAGTATTGGAATTTCAGCTTCAGCATCAATCCTTCCAATGAATATTCAGGACTAATTTCTTTTAGGACTGATTGGTTTGATCTCCTTGAAGTCAATTGTTTAGTTTCCATAAATTTTCAACTTGAGTAGATTAAAGTCTATTTTTGAGAAAAGTCACCAGAGGGCGCACTGAGATAATTTTTGTAAGAAAAAAGTATTCAAGCCAATTGGATCTTTTATATAAGTAATTTCACCAGGTTTCTTTCAGAACAGAAATTCTTATGACTATGTAACATTTCTGTAAAATAAAAATTACAAAGTTCAACCCACAAAATTAAAAATATTGATAGTTATAGATTTATTCTTGAAACAGATATCCATAATTAAGATAACTCTGGCCTGAAACAGTTTAAGTAATTATGTTAATCCTCTGTATACAGAGGAATTGTTTGAATTATAAAGAATCTGCCAGCAATGCAGGAGACCTGGGTGCGATCCCTGGGTCAGGAATATCCCCTGA
>NW_011494680.1:7880927-7896208 GCF_000754665.1 Bison bison bison
GCTACCCAGTCCAGTCTTCTTGCCTGGAGAATTCCATGGACAGAGAAGCCTGGCAGGTTACAGTCCATGGGGCCACAGAGAGTCAGTCAGACATGACTGAGGGACTAACACTTGGATACAATTGCTAGGGAATTTAATATTTAATTCTATAGTTATGTCCACAGGATTTAAACTTCAGGATTTTAACTTAACAATTGCTATATTTGGATATTATTTTTATGTTACCTCAAACATTTGGATTTTTCCAAACACAATCAATTTAAACTTAACCTTAATTCTGCTATGTGGATATTGATAAACCTAGATAATTAACTATAAAATAGATTAGCCTATTAGTAATTAATAAGTGATAACTGAGTAACATTGGTCTCCATATAACTCTTTTGATGGAGGGCAATTTTTCTGATAAGTCAGGAATCAGATGCAGAGTTGATGCAATGGTCCGGGGTTGATGCTTTGATGCTTTGAACGTCCGGGGTCCTTTAAAATCATTTTTTTTTTTTTAATTTATCTGGCTGTCCTGAATCTTCTTTGTGGCGCGCAAGTTCTTAGTTGTGGCATGTGGGGTCTAATTTCCTGACCAGGGATTGAACCTGGGCCCCCTGCATTGGGAGCACGGAGTCTGAGCCACCGGACCACCAGCGAAGTCCCTGGGTCCTTTAAAGACTTCCCGGCACCATTCTTAGCACAAGCTGTTTTCTTGCCACTTCATCATCACAAGTCCAGCCTCTTTTCTGTATTCCCTTCAGGAAGAAAGACAAGGAGAGGAAGAGGTCACGCCTATATACAGAGAGCAATAATTTCCCTGGAGGTCTCCAATGAACTTGGGCTTACATACACATCACTTACACCGTGTATGGTTTGTTCTTGGAGTTGTACACTGTTTGGACAACTGTATAATGACCCATATCTACCGTTATAGACTCGCATTGGGTAGTTCCAGGCCCCTCACCTTGAAATCCCTGCCATGTCCCCAGTGCTCCACCTACTCACCCTTCTGTCCCCAAACTCTGGCAACCACTGATCTTTCTACTGTCTCCATAGTTTTGCCTTTTTAGGAAGTCTTACAGGTAAAATTATATGGTATGTAGCCTTTTTATTCGGAGAAGGCAATGGCACCCCACTCCAGTACTCTTGCCTGGAGAATCCCATGGATGGAGGAGTCTGGTAGGCTGTAGTCTATGGGGTCGCAAAGAGTCGGACACGACTGAAGTGACTTAGCAGTAGCAGTAGCAGCCTTTTTATTGGAGAAGGAAATGGCAACCCATTCCAGTCCTCTTGCCTGGAAAATCCCAGGGACAGAGGAGCCTGGTGGGCTGCCATCTATGGGGTTGCACAGAGTTGGATACAACTGAAGTGACTCAGCAGCAGCAGCAGCAGCCTTTTTATACTGGCTTGTTTCAGCTAGTGATTCTGCTTGCTTACTCAGTCGCTTAGTTGTGTCTGACTCTTTGCCATGCCATGGACTGTAGCCCACCAAGCTTCTCTGTCCCTGGTATTCTCCCGGCAAGAATAATGCAGTAGGTTGCCATTTCCTCCTTGAGGGGATCTTCCCAACCCAGGGATCAAACCCTTGTCACCTGTTTCTTCTGCATTGGCAGGTGGATTCTTTACCACTGAGTTACCTGACAAACCCTAAGCAAGCAAGCAATGTAAAATCATACAGTATGTTGCCTTTTTATACGGTGTCTTTCAGCTAGTAAAATGCACTTAAGTTTCCTCTATGTCTTTTCATGCCTTGAAAACTGTTTTTTTTTTTTTTTTACCATGACACGAGATTTTAGTTCCCCCACCAGGGACTAATTCCAGGCCACGGCAGTGAAGGTGCCAAGTTCTAACCACTGGACTGCCAGGAATTCCCAAGAGCTCATTTCTTGTTAGTGCTGAATGACATTGCCTAGATGTATTGCTCTTTGTTAATCCATTTACCCACTGAAGGACATCTTGGTTGCTCCCAGGATTTAGCAATTATGAAGAAAACTGCTATAAATATTTGTGCACAGGGGTTTGTGTAAGTAGAAGTTTTTTACCTTGTAAATATAAGGAGTATGAGAAAATCTAAATGAAAAAGTCTTCCCCAGTTAAGCAAAGAACTGAAATTTATTGTTTTTGAAACTGCTATACTTTCATGTAAGGGGCATGACAGACAAAAATATACTGTGACTATTCAGAAAATTCTTCGAGAAAAAAAGTAAAAAGTAATGGAAATGCTCTTTCATAAAAGTAAAACCCCTTTGTAATACCAAGATTATTTTCTGTTTATTTAGGTTTCATAAAACCTTTAGTTTTGAGATTGTGCATTCTATGGAAAGGGCATATTTATTCAGTAATAGCAAAGATAAATGGCTTTTTAAAAAAGGTTATATGCCTTAAATATCATTAAACTTCGTATCTTCAGCATAAGTTGAATTCCTGGATTTCATCCTCTATCAATAGATGACACAGATGATGAGATGGTTGGAAGGCATCACTGACTCAATGGACATGAGTTTGAGCAAACTCTAGGAGATTGTGAAGGACAGAGAAGCTTGGTGTGCTGCAGTTGTGGGATCGGAAAGAGCAGGACACGACTCAGCAACTGAACAACAACAAATGGCCCTGAGGGGCCAGCGATAGAGACCAGTCGACATAATGTATTTCAACAGATGCTGGAAGGATTAAGTGCTATCAGTCAGGGTCCACTAAAAGATTCTCAAGGAAAGCTCTGAAAATATTAGGTTACCTAAAGATTAGAATTTTGAGTCATAAACAAGAGTTTGAAGTTAAAAAACAATTTTTTTTAAGGAAACAAACAAAAAAACAGGTTCCCTACACTGGAGCCCCTCACATCCTTGGTCCATGGTGACTGGAGACGGGTTTCACTGTAGCCAGCAGCCACCCTCAGGGCCTCGGCTTCAATTGCCTTTTCTCTTCTGCTCCATCTGAAGGCAAAAACGTGACTAATTAGGGCCATAAACTGCACAACTGTAGGGAACTGTATAGACCCAGTAAAACCCAACAGATTCAGAGCCTGCTCTTGGCTGAGAAGCCAGGAATCTACTTTCATCCTGAGTTATGGCTCCAATTGCCAGACTCTTAAGGAAACAAGGTCCCTCAGTTCGATTTTCTGAGAGCTGAGCCCTGTCCAGACGTCCCTACACGCTGCAGCTGGCGGGACGCGCAGGCTGTCCCCTGAGTCCTCTGACTCATTTCTGTCTCCAGCCTGCTCCTCTCTATCCTCTAGCCTCTCTGTTGACTCATTGACCTGAGCTTTGCACTCCTCACTAATTGCATCCATTTCTCTCCAGGTCATCACAAATCACCATTTCCAAACCTCATTTTTATCTCAGGTGCTTATAAAATGATTCTTGTTTAAAGATTGAAAGAGCTTCTGTGATTACATATAATTGAGTACAGAACTAGCCTCCCTGCTTATCAGTCTCATTAAATGGGGGAAAAAATGAGAGAAAAATCAGTCTTGACAACTGAGGAGCCTCGTTGGAACAGCAAGCTGATTGAATCTCTGCTTCTGAACTGGATGTTTTGCTCTTGGATAAACACAACATACATAAGAAATGACTCTTCCTACGTGTTAACTTTGTTTAAAAATACTTTAGGAAATGTTCTGTATTATTAAAGGACCCAGTCTAAAACCTTTATCATATCCTTCAAGGCTCACCATAATTTAACCTCCATTTAATTTATAATTCTTGTAAAAAATTGAAGTGAAATTCTCATAATAGAAATGTAACCTAAAAATGAATGATTGATAATTACTACATTCATAAAGTTGGGCAGCCACCACCTCTGTCTGCTCCCAAACATTCTCATCACTCAGAATGAACCCTGTGTCCACTAAGCAGTCTTTCTTACCTCCTCTTCCCCAGCTCTTGGCAACCACCAGTCTGTAACTATTCTGGATACGCTGTATAAAGGGAATCATAGAATATGTGACCTTTGGGGTCTGACGTATTTCACGCAATAGATGTTTTCAAGATTCATCCACGTTGTAACATGTATCAGTACTTCAGCTGGTGGACACTTGAAGTCTACACTCTCTGTGTTCGGCTATTATGAATAATGCTACTGTGAACATTCAGGTGCAAGTTCTTATGCAGACATGCTTTCACTTCTCCTCAGTGAAAATGAATGGAACTACTGGATCGCGTGGGGACTCTCTGTTTAATCTGTTGAGGAGCTGAAGGGCTCTTTCCCAAAGTGGTGGTACCATCTTACATCCAAATGGTAGAGGCTAATGGTTCTAATTTATCTACCTTCTCACCAACACTTGTATAATCTCTTTAAAAAAATCATAGTCTCCTAGTGGGTATGAAGTGGTATCACATCGTGGTTTTGACTTGTATTTCCCTAGTGACTAATGACACTGAGCATGGTTTCATGCGCCTGTTGGCCACTTGCATATCTTCTTTGCAGAAATGTCTACTAAAATCTTCAGCCTGTTTCTCTGAATGTATGCATGTGTATATGCACGTACTAGTTAACACCTAATGTCACTGTCGTATTTCACACTGTTCTTCACTTTTGAACTCCTAAAGAAAAACACTGTTGCATTGATTGTTAAATCTGCATTTATCTGGGGATTTTAAGGCTGATGGTGGTGGTGGTAGTTTAGTTGCTAAGTGGTGTCCGACTCTTGCGACCCCATGGACAGAGGAGCCTGGCAGGCTCCAGGGGATTCTCCAGGCAAGAATACTGGAATGGGTTGCCATTTCCTTCTCTGGGGGGTCTTCCCAACCCAGGAATCGAACCCAGGTCTCCTGCATTGTAGGCAGATTCTTTACCAACTGAGCTACAAGGGAAGCCCCTCCAAAGCTGAGCAGAAGATTAATAGGAAGATTTTAATTGAAAGACAGTGATCACAGAAATAGAATGCCTTGTGGATCTAAATGTGTGCCCATTTTTAAATTGGGTCATTTGTCTTTTTGTCATTGGGTTGTAGACATTCTTTATAGATTCTAGATCCTAGACCCTTTCAGGTATATGATTTGCAAGAACAGTTTTCTCTATTCTGTTGGTTGTCTTTTAATTTTCCTGATAGTGCCCTTTAATGCACAAAAGGTTTAAATTCTGATGAAGTTCAGTTTATTCTTTTTTTTTTTTCTGTTACTTATGCCTTTAGTGTTAAGTTTTAAATTTCAAGTCAAAGAAAAGATGAAGGGGTAAAAAAGTGTCTCTCTGACTCGGTGCTATTTGACTGCCTTCAAAAACTTACAGGAAATGGAAGATAAGTTCTGGCCAATGGTACTCTCTCTTCACTGTTTGCTAGTATGAAAAAACAACAGAAGCCTTTCAATGTTTATAAACGATGACTTTTTCTGAGAACTTGCAACTCGTCGGAAATAGCTTTTTATTCAAAGAGGCAGAGATGTAACCTCAAAGACCAAGTGCAGCTTGCCAGTTATGATCAAAGGGCTGCATTTTGGGGGGAGTCTGCATTTGTATCTCTTCTTAGCAAAAACTGTGGATGTGTTCCCATACCAAAAGACAAACCTAATACCAACAGATGCAAACTAGAAGATGGTCTTGTGAAAGCTACTGACATTTATTTATTGGGATCCTCCAGGTTTCACGTATGAGAGCTCCTTGAAGAGAATTTCCCATTTCATTCCCTGACATCTCAGAAACAGACTGTGTTATTGACATTATTGCTCTCTGGTTGAAGGTTTAGGGACAGCATGTAAGATGTGCCTTCAGTTATTCATTGTGACAGGAACTGATCAGGTTCAGCATGGAATGCTGCTCCACATTCAGCCCACAGATGACACCCTGGCGGGGGAGTCGGGCATGGAGACTGAACCCTTCTTGGATGCACAGAAAGTGCCATGCAGGGATTGGGTGCTGCCATCAGCGTCCCGGGCAGGGGTGTGGGGTGGAAGCTTGGGTCCATGCTCAACCCTGTGGAGCCACAGGGGTGGAGCAGTGGGAAGGGGTGCAGGCTTCCTGCTGGGGTGTGGCCGAAGGAGAGTGGATATTACTAGAAAGGTTTTCTAGTCTTAAACCTTCCCAGTCCCCTGGCCAGGGAGCAGGCTTTCCTCAGATCCCTCTGAGTCCATGCTGCTGGCAGTTCGGGGTCAGAGTGGAGTAAGGTGTCTGTTGCCTAGGAACCCAGGGCAGCTGGTGCTGCTCAACCTTGGGTCCCTGGGCCGCCCTCCTGGTCTCTGCATTCCAGAGTCTTCCCAGGCTTGCTTGTTTTACCTGGACTTTTTAGTTGGAAGAGGTATGAACAGGGTCTTTGCTGGAACAAGAAATCCCCTTGTCTCTTTAATTTTTTATTTTTTTTAAATGTATTTTATTGACATACAGTTGACTTATACTGTTGTGTTAATTTCTGCTTTATAGCACAGAGACTCAGTTATACCCACGCACATATATATATATATCTATATATATATCTTTCTTTATGGTTTGTCACAGGATGTTGAATATAGCTCCTTGTGCTATACAGTAGGTATTGCTTATTCATCCTCTATATAATAGTGTGTATCTGCTCATCCCAGACGCCCCCTCCGCCCTTCCTGCAGCCCCCTTAACAACCACAAGTCTGCTCTCTATTCTAAGTCTGTTTCTGCTTTGTAGATACGTTCATTTGTGTCATACTTTCAGTTTCCACATGTAAGTGATATTCTTTGATATTTATAATATAAATATAAATATTCTCAACCCACACGAACAAAGCTTCTATCCCTCAATTTCCACCAAAATCACCTTTGCTAACGTTAATCATGACTTTGTCGGGTAACTTTCTGGGCTAAACCCAGTGATGGCTTCTCATTCTCAACGTGTTCAGCCGTGAGCAGTTTCTAGCACAGGTAAGCACGCCTCTCTGAGACACTCTTTACTTGGCTGAAGGATACTCCTCTTCCTCAGTTATTTTACTGCTGCTCTGATCACTCACTTTCTGAGTCCTTTGCTACAATCTGGAAACACTGCAGTGTCCAGAACTCTGCTCTCAGATCTCACCTTTTCTCAAGGCTGTGTTTACCCTCAGTCCGGCTCATGGCTTTACATGCCATCTACAGTTAAATGCATGCTTACAATTTCTAAATGTATGTCTGGACTCTGACTCCCTTTAAAATGCCAGACTTAATTCTGCAACACTTACTTGACATTTCAGATATAAGCTATCTACAGGCATCTCAGCTTTACTGTGGTTCCTTTCACATCTTCTCTTTTCTTGGTCAGTGGTGACTCCATCCCTCCAGCTAAGGCCAAAAACCTGGTGTTATCCTTGACTTCTCTCTTGTGTTCTACATCCAATTTGTCAAAAGGCCCATCAATTCTAGCTTCAAAATGCACCTATGGCCTGTCCTTTTCTCATCCCTCATCTTGATGTGAGTCACCCTCTTCTCAGGGGGTGGCCGTGGCTGCATCACAATGGTACCTCAGCCTCGTCCCTTTTCCCATCTGAGTCTCATGCTGTCAGCTTCTCAATCTGCAAAATCACATGTGCAGCAGTTAACAAAACACCTGTCCTGCTTCCTCTGTTTATTTAATGTGTTAGGACTTGTGGCATTTGCGATTTTTAAGCACTGCACTTATTTTCCTACTTAATTTCCTAAGGTAATATAAATAACTTTTATAGAATAAATTCTTAAAGTTTATTTTACACTTAGAAAAATCATGCATATTCCTACTTTAAGGGTTCAACAACTTTGCCTTTCAGTGACAAAGTAAATTGAAAACAATTTAAGTGTAAGTACCAGAGGGTGACTGGTTCCCAGTTTGTGTTAGAGTGGGATTATTTTTATGAATTCTCATCCATGGTAGATTTGAGAGGGAGGAGCTGGAGATTCCCTGCAAGGTCAGCCAGTCCATTCTCCCAATTAGGGCAGCATATTTTTCTTCCAGATGAGCCTTTTAAACCTTCACCCTGCCAAGGTAATGTCCCGGGTCTCAATATAATAGGGATCATTGGAGCCATTGGAGCCTTGGGAGCTGTCAGCGTTTATGATCTAAAGGGAGCTCAGTGCATGGTGTATGCACCATTAAAACACCTATAGCTGCTCTGGTTGACAAGGACCATTTATCTGCTCGACATCAAAATAGTCTAAGTCAGTGGTCCCCAACCTTTTTGGCACCAGAGACCAGTTTCATGGAAGACAATTTTTCCACAGACCAGGAGTAGGGGGATGGTTTGGGATGATTCACGCCCATTACATTTATTGAGCACTTTATTTCTATTATTACTACATCAGCTCCACCTCAGATCATCAGGCATTAGATCCCGGAGGTTGGGGACCCCTGGTCTAAGTCACAGGGGTTGCTGTTTCTTGTCTTCATGGAGGGGCTTTTTCCTTCTAGTTTATCATTCCTTCCATCCAGCTATCTTGCCAGTGTACTCATAGATTACCTCAGTATTTTCTATTCTCCATTTCTCTGGTGGTTCAGATGGTAAAGAATCTGCTTGCAATGTGGGAGACCTGGGTTGGATCCCTGAGTTGGGAAGATCCCTTGGAGAAGGGAATGGCAACCCACTTCAGTATTCTTGTCTGGAGAATTCCATGGACAGAGGAGCCTTGTGGGCTACAGTCCACGGGGTTGCAAAGAGTTGGACACGAATGAAACAATTTAGCACACAATAACCATATAAAGCTGATATCAGCATCACAATCACAGTAATGAACATCTCCATAACTGCCAAAAGTCCTATCAAAACTGGGCTGCACTGCAGTGCTGGGTTGCTGGTCTCCACCGAGACTGACCTTCTGACAAGTCTATGGAAGCCGGGTTCCTCTGAAGGCCCAGACTTGCAAGACAGTCACTTCCTCTCCCCACCAGCAGTTCCTGCCTGTGTAGGATGGTGGGATGGTAAGAATTTGTAAACTTTTAACCTCACCAGAAAAAGCAAAGATATTAAACCTCATTTAAAAAGCAGAGACGTTACTTTGCCGACAAAGTCCTATAGTCAAAACTACTGGTTTCTCCAGTAGTCATGTATGGATGCGAGAGTTGGATTATAAAGAAAGCTGAGCACCGAAGAATTGATGCTTTTAACTGTGGTGTTGAAGAAGACTCTTGAGAATCCCTTGGACTGCAAGGGGATCCAATCAGTCCATCCTAAAGGAAATCTGTCCTGAATATTCATTGGAAAGACTGATGCTGAAGCTGAAAGTCTACTACTTTGGCCACCTGATTCAAAGAACAGACTCACTGGTAAAGACTCTGATGCTGGGAAAGATTGAAGGCAGAAGGAGAAGGGGATGTCAGAGGATGAGATGGTTGGATGGCATCACCGACTCAATGGACGTGAGTTTCAGCAAACTCTGGGAGTTGGTGATGGACGGGGAAGCCTGGTGTGCTGCAATCCATGAGGCAAAGAGTCAGACACAACTAAGCAACTGAACTGAACTGAACCTCACCAGAACAGGACAAGAGGTGGTATTAAAGCTCATTTAATCACACTTCATGAATTTGTCTCAACACAAAGCATCTCATTCAGAGCAAGAATAACTTCTGTCTAGTTCCACCTCTGGACCCAGAAAGTCAGCCTTTAATCAGGTGGACAGAATCTAACACTTACTCATCTGACAACATGGGGTATAGATTTGAATCGTCTCCTATAATTAGTTTCCCGTGGCTTTTGATAAAAAAAGTTAAGTTAAAGGTCACCTTGAAAGAAAAATATCTCACAGTTGTCAAAATGTGGATTTGGTTGGCATAGAAATGCATCATTAAAATACTAATGTGTAAGTAAGTTACTGTTTTCTTTCTTTTTTCTTGTATGGATAGAAGTTTATTATTGTCCATAACTATCATAGTAAGACCTTCACTTTTACAGTATGAAAAATAAGGTCAGCATTTTTGATTTAATATACATCTGGCAAATTATGCTGAGTTTTACCCGAAGAAGTAAGGAGAAAAATAATCTTGCAGAAAGAGAAATAGGGGAAGTGGCAGAAACAAGGAGAGGCAGGCATCACTGGGACCTGTGTGCTTCCTCTCAGGTCCTCCAGGAGGAGGCAGAACAGACAGCAAGAAGCCTCAGGGATAAACTCCCAGCCCCCGACCCCCAAGTGTGACCAGCTCTTTCCCTCGATAATCTTACATCACCTGACAGCCTGCATCTTCACTCCCAGAATGAGGCAGACTGAGGTGGATACTAATTTGTTCTCATTGGCATGTGCTCATTGGAGAATTCCAGGCTGATCATAGGTTTCCCAAATTCACCTTCCCTGGTTTGCCCTGATCTTAGATGCCTCTTTTTCTTTTACAGAATATTGCTGTGTGTGTGTGTGTGTGTGTGTGTGCACTTAGGCGCTCAGTTGTGTCCAACTCTTTGTGGCCCCATGGACTGCAGTCTGCAGGCTTCTTTGTGCGTGGAATTCTCCAGGCAGGAGTCTTAACCATTGGACTACCAGGGAAGTGCCACCTTTTAAATTGTAATGCACTATACACCTTGTTCTAGATTCCGGAGGTCTGGCAGTGAACAGCAGATCAAGTGGCCTGCCAGCACAGTTGGGGGAATGGAAAAGAAACACAGGAAGTATGTAAAACATATAGTGTGGAGAGTCATGAGTGGTGAGGAGTGAAAAATAAAGGAGAGGATTTCCCTGGTGGCACACGGAAAGATCCCACATACCTCAGGGCAACTAAGCCCGTCCCCACAGCTACTGGGCCTGTGCTCTAGAGCCTGGGAGCCACAGCCACTGAAGCCCGAGTGCCTAGAGTCTGTGCCCCACAAGAGAAGCCACTGCAAGGAGAGGTACTGGCACTGCAGCGAAGAGTACCCTGCTCGAAGCAACAGGAGACAGCTTAAGAAAAGCAACGAAGACCCAGCGCAACCAAACATAAATAAATCATTAAAGAAGAAAGGATAAAGGAGAAAAACGGGGGCATAATGTGATGAAAGAGCGCATGGGGGGTTTAGGTAAGGGGGCAGGGCAGGCTCTCACTGGGTCAGATTGGAGCAGGGGTGAAGAAGTTCCTGTATGGACACCTGAGGACGGGGCTCCAGGGAGAGAAGACAGGAGGTGCGAGTGTCGAGAGGCAGACTTGCTCAGCACACTTAAGGGATAAGGCGGAGACCAGGGTGGCTGGAGCAGAGATGGAAAGCCAGGGCCTGCAGAGCTGGTGGAAACAGTAAGTTCTTTGGTTTCTGCTCAGAGTGAAAGGGGGCACCATGTGGGGGGTGAGTGTTGAGCAGAGAGAGGAGTGACAAGACATGGCCTAGGTTTGAACGGCATCCCTCTGATGTCAAGTTCAGAGAAGATGCAGAAGTTTCAGAGACCAGTTTGGAGGATTTTGAAAAGATCCCGGGAGCAGCTTATGGTGCTGGCCCCAGGGTGGGGGTGAGGTGGGGTGTTGTGAGAAGTGTTTAAGTCCCTGATATGTTCTGAAGGTCAAGCTCACAGCATGTGCTGATAGACTCCAGAGAGTGTAAGAAAAAGTCAAGATGCTTGAAGATGCTTCTGATTGATTGAAGGGAAATTGCAAAATGACCTGGGTTATGCGAGAATCCTAGAAGCTTCATCATCATATGCATATGTATATGATCATGAGTGGGCTTCCGAGGTGCCGTTAGTGGTAAAAGAACCCATCTGCCAATGCAGGAGAGATGCAGGTTCGATCCCTGGATCAGGAAGATCCCCTGGAGTAGGGCAAGGCCACCCACTCCAGTATTCTTGCCTGGAGAATCCCATGGACAGAGGAGCCTGGCGGGCTACAGTCCATGGGGTCACAAAGAGTTGGATGTAACTGAGTGACTGAGCATGTCCTGTATGTACACTTTGGGAAAGTGACCACTATAGTAAAGAGATTCTGGAGGATAAACATGGATATAGTTGGGATTACCTGAGACATCACATTCTCTCCATAGGCAACACCCTTTTATCCTCAGAAAACCCTTGTTTTGGCTTCCTATGAACTTCTCTCAATTGTCACAGAGAGAAAATGTTTAAACTTCCGACTCATTATCAATATACTTATATGCTTCAAAGAACAATTCTAATGTTAAACTGGCTCTTTTCTGCTATGGAACAGCTGAGCCCAAACAATTCATTATACGGTCAAGCGGTCACCCTAATTTGGTTATTTGTACAGAAATAACAGGAATGGTAATGGTCTATTTATTTTGTGCTAATTAAGAATTGGATTTGACTTGATACAAGTAAAATGTTTTCTTAATCAATGAGAAAGAATACTTTTTTAAAAACTAAGATACTTGTGCATACCTGTTCACTTGTGTCCGATTCTTTGCAACCCCATGGACTGCAGCCTACCAGGCTCCTCTGTCCATGGGATTCTCCAGGCAAGAATACTGGAGTGGGTTGCCATACCCTACTCTGGGGATCTTCCCAACCCAGGAATCGAACCTGCATCTCTCCTGCATCGGCAGGCAGGTTTTTTTTACCACTAGCGGCACCTGGGAAGCCCACTCATGATCATGTACAGATGCAGATGATGATGAAGCTTCTAGGATTCCCACACAACCCAGATCCTCCTGCAATTTCCCTTCAATCAATCAATGGCATCTTCATGCATCTTGACTTTTTCTTGCCTTCTCCAGGTGATCTTCCTGACCCAGGGATTGAACCCATGTCTCCTGCATTGGCAGGCCGATTCTTTACTCCTGAGCCACCAAGGAAGCCACAAGATATGTTGGCACCACTACTATTATAAAAAGCCTGTAAATATTACAGTCAAATTCTAGAATAGAATGGTTAAAAGGTTCTTATATTTTAAAATACGGTTGGCAGGAACATTGTGTATTCTTTAGGTTTGGTTGCTGGTCTGGGGCCTCTGAACCAGCAGAAATCCCCCATCATCCCCGGAGACGCACAGAGCACATACTGAACCAACTAATGAGATCAGAAAATACTGAATGCATTGTCAGCAATGGGAGACTGGCTTGAGCTCTGGACACCAGGACATTCAAAAACACGTTCTGAGGAGCAAAATGTTAAGTGGAGTGTGTGCCTGGTCACTGTCCCCGAGGTCTCCCACCTCACCCGCAAACCCTCCCTGCCCCCCAGCATTTACAGGGTGTGTGAACACAGCCTCTCTCCTGGACAAAGGAAAGCCCATGATGGGAGGCTTGTCAGGATTTTCTTTATGTGTGAAAACAAGTGAGATTCACCAAAACAAAGAATGTTCCCCCTCTAATTAGGCCTTATTTGCTAAAATATCTGCAAAGCCATGGACTTTGTTTTTCTCCTAATTGGCGGCCTTCAGACTTGCTTGTGGTAGGAATCTCCATCACTGCACCGGGAGCTGGCTGCCCACTGCATTGTTGCTTCGTGTCGGTCAGGAGCAATGTGAGGAGTTGGGGTACCCAGGCACCTTCTCCCTCAAAGTCGTGGGGTCCTCACTGTGGGCACAAACCCAACCAGGCAGAGGGATCTTCAGCACCTTACATGATCTCCAGGTAGGACAGGCTCCAAAGTACATTTTGCTGCATACAGACAGGGCACAACTCCTCTATTATTCTTACATATAACGCATTTACTTCAAAAGGTAATAAAAATGTTAAAATAAACTCATAATGATCTCAGCTGGCCTCTGCCTACAACAGCTTGAAGCAGGGCTTTGGTTCCCAGTCAGAGGTTGAGCATCAGATCGTGGTGGTGAGAGCACTGAATTTTAGCCACTAGACCAGTGACAAGTGACAAGGCCCTGGCCCTTCAGCTTTGCAGAAAAGAATTCCCACAAAGATGCAAACTAGTGAAACCAGTAAAGTTTCACTATTTTACTGAAGAAAAGAGTACAGTACCTATGGATAGACACACGGGTGGGCTTGGTGACAGAGAGTCGCACCCTCGTGGCAGTTTTGAGACAGGAATCTGAGTTCTTGTCCGTGGAGCCAAAGAATGGAATCCACAAACATGCAAACACTCAGGGTAGCAAGTGAATTCAATCCAGTTCAGTCGCTCAGTTGTGTCCGACTCTTTGCGACCCTATGAATCACAGCACGCCAGGCCTCCGTGTCCATCACCAACTCCCAGAGTTTACCCAAACTCATGTCCATCGAGTCGGTGATGCCATCCAGCCATCTCATCCTCTGTCGTCCCCTTCTCCTCCTGCCCCCAATCCCTCCCACCATCAGGGTCTTTTCCAGTGAGTCAACTCTTCTCATGAGGTGGCCAAAGTATTGGAGTTTCAGCCTCAGCATCAGTCCTTCCAATGAACACCCAGGACTGATCTCCCTTAGGATGGACTGGTTGGATCTCCTTGCAGTCGAAGGGACTCAAGAGTCTTCTTCAACACCACAGTTCAAAAGCATCAATTCTTCGGCACTCAGTTTTCTTCACAGTCCAACTCTCACATCCATACATGACCACTGAAAAAACCATAGCCTTGACTAGACGGACCTTTGTTAGCAAAGTAATATCTCTGCTTTACAATATGCTATCTAGGTTGGTTATAACTTTGCTTCCAAGGAGTAAGCGTCTTTTAATTTCATGGTTGCAATCACCATCTGCCGTGATTTTGGAGCCCACAAAAATAAAGTCTGACACTGTTCCCACTGTTTCACCATCTATCTGCCATGAAGTGATGGGACCAGATGCCATGATCTTACTTTTCTGAATGTTCAGTTTTAAGCCAACTTTTTCATTGTCCTCTTTCACTTTCATCAAGAGGCTTTTTAGTTCCTCTTCACTTTCTGCCATAAGGGTGGTGTCATCTGCATATCTGAGGTTATTGATATCTCTCCCGGCAATCTTCATTCCAGCTTGTGCTTCCTCCAGCCCAGCGTTTTTCATGATGTTCTCTGCATATAAGTTAAATAAGCAGGGTGACAATATACAACCTTGACGTACTCCTTTTCCTATTTGGAACCAGTCTCTTGTTCCATGTCCAGTTCTAACTTCCTGACCTGCATACAAATTTCTCAACAGGCAGATCAGGTGGTCTGGTATTCCCATCTCTTTCAGAATTTTCCACAGTTTATTGCGATCCACACAGTCAAAGGCTTTGTCATAGTCAATAAAGCAGAAATAGATGTTTTTCTGGAACTCTCTTGCTTTTTCCATGATCCAGTGGATGTTGGCAATTTGATCTCTGGTTCCTCTGCCTTTTCTAAAACCAGCTTGAACATCAGGAAGTTCATAGTTCACATATTGCTGAAGCCTGGCTTGGAGAATTTTGAGCATTACTTTACTAGCATGTGAGATGAGTGCAATTGTGTGGTAGTGTGAGCATTCTTTGGCATTGCCTTTCTTTGGGATTGGAATGAAACCTGACCTTTTCCAGTCCTGTGGCCACTGCTGAGTTTTCCAAATTTGCTGGCATATTGAGTGCAGCACTTTCACAGCAGCATCTTTTAGGATTTGAAAGAGCTCAAC